>NC_062261.1:9046845-9366681 GCF_916048215.2 Malus sylvestris | reverse complement strand
TACGGGGAGGGGGATTCAAATTTGGGTGCAAAAGGGGGAAGCACATTGCTCCAACAAACTGGATTATGTTTAACTAGGTATGAAATTCTGATGGATCTCAAGCTTATGTGCATCTCAGGATGCAGGGCATTGCAAATTTAGTACTTTATGGCTACATAAGTGGTAATGCACCCGATTTTAGGAGGAACATTTTGATGTTAGTTAGGATGCAGGGCATTGCAAATTTAGCTCAATAATTGGCTCAAAAGATGTACATTTTAGCTTTTAGTAGTTGTTAGTTAGGGTTCGGTTTAATTCGAGGGGACGTATTAATTGGGTGAGCTAGAAATCTACTTCTTTCAACTGTTGTCTCATATGCTGCACATGCAAAATTTCCTCATGTCACGGCATTGCAAACTAAGAGTTTGATAATTCAAAAGAGAAATTCCGTGAAATATTGCTGAGCTCAATAAACAGCAGCTGGGCTGGAAGAGCGTCAATCGGTGCGTCTTTCGCTTCCAAAGTCTTCGTCTTTGCCCATTTTGCACTTCTCTTCTGCATACGACTTTCCACTGGTTCCATTCCTGATGACTTCTCCGAATGAAGGAAGAAGTCAGTGGGAAAGGGCCTGAGTAAATCAGTCGTAGGTCAATCCATCCAGGAAGACCCCAGATTTGTATCCTGATTGGTTCAGGACTAATAGCTATAAACTTCTTTCGTATTGCAAACACTTCTTCTTTGTAATTCCCATTTTGAAAGTCAAGGCTTCAGATGGCCCTAAAGGAGAGAAATAAAACAGTCAAAGGTTCCTGCAGCTGCATAAATTCTATCTTATCTGAATTAAAAAAAATGATGCTGCTTGTTTCCTACTTCGCCGGTTTGCAGTCAAATTTTCACACCGTATTGTGATCAGAAATCATCTAACCTTCATTGTATATTATGTATATGGTTTGGCTAATTAGTGTTTAGTGCTTAATCACTTTTTGAATGTATATATCCAACTGCTTTTTACCATCAGCACATAGTACTGCTGCAATGTTTTGCATCCATCCATATTCAAGAGAGAGGATCCTCGCTGGATTCTCTCCTTCAATCACATCTGTTCATCGTACATCGTGCGGTCAATTTTGGTCAGGTATTGTTTATATTCAATTTTAAATAAAAAAATTACAATGATTTCTGACCGCACGATATACGATGAAATAATGTAATTTGAGGATCCTCAAGATCCACACAAAGAGGATCTGGCGAGGATCCTCTCTTCATATTCAATACTCATGGATTTTTAGTTCAAGAACTAAAACTCAAGTTCGACTAAAGTTTAGAAATTAGTGATCCAATTTTGTCATATAATTATGAAGCAAATGTGTGATTTTTAACTTTAGTCTCTAAGCATCTATAAGTGGAACAAACTATCCAAATATTGTTGTTGTACATATTGCTTTTGGTGCTTTGCAACTTGTTTTTCCCCTTTTATGATGTGCGTGTGTGTTTTTGTTTTGGTAACATATTACTTGGTGTTTTGCAACTTGTTTTGCTGGTCTAGACCTTCTAGATATTTTTACAGAGGGTTTTAGACTTTACTTCCCCCTCTTTCTTGTATTTTTATTTGTTTGCTTGAGAGGGGGGGGGTAAGTTTATGTCTCCCATCTTTTCTTGTATTTTTCACTTTATCACTAACTAAGTATAACTTCTTGTTTCGAATTTAATAAAAAATTTCTCGTACAATCGAAGTTTTCCAAATTAAAATTTGAAGTTGTACATATATATAGCATAACCTAGAATAGCTCAACTCATTATACAACAAAGGAAAATACCAATATTGATATATAAACTGATTGTGTGACCAACTAACTCTTTAATTAGGCGAGATGATAAAAAAAAAAAGAAAAAGGAGAGAGAAACTACTCAAGTGCGAAATCCGCAATGTAAATGCTTGCAAATGCGGTGTTTTATGCACTGGTCGACAAGCGAGTTGCGCAATGCAACAAGTTCAAGAAATTCAGCATCTGTATAAGAACAAAGACGATGGAGGAGTTGGAATTGGACTAACCCTATAACCCCATTTTTTTGTGTTATTGAAATTAAACCTTACAAGAAAAATGGGGCCGAACTGAAAAGAAGTAAGTCACATGATCGCATCTGGCAAATAAACTAGAGCTCTGCAGGGCCAGTGCAGATCAGGCAGATTTCGACTCCAGCACCTCTACTGTCATGACTCATGGAGTGTAAGCGATGGCAGGTTCTATTCCTCCCTTTAAGAAACCACTCAAATACCCCGTCTAAATTTGCATCGAAAACCCTGATCGCGGCTACTTGATTCGTGACCTCAGCGAGAGCGTAGTCTATCATGTCGCGCAAACTACAAATGAAAGGTGAAAGGGGTTGGTTGATTCATGTCAAAGAAGGAAATGGGGTAACAATATAACTCGCGCTTCTGCACAGTGCCGGTGGTTTCGAGCAGCTTATCGGCCAAAGTCGACTTGCCATGGTCGATGTGGGCGATGATGCAGAAATTCCTGATGTGGGAAATGGGGACCTTGGAGAGGCGGTCATGGCCGAGCTGGAAAATGGGTTGGGTGCCAGTGGACTGGCAGAGCACTTGGTGGAGGCTGTGACGGTGGGGGCGGGAGGTTTTGGAGAGGTGGAGGAGGGGTTTGGAGTGAGAGTAGAGAGAGGAGGAAGGCAAGAAGGAGGTGGTGGTTCTGGGGTGGAAGCGTTGGGGGCAAGGGCGGAGACAAGATTTTTTTCTTGGGTGGGCTAGTTGAAAATAGTACTATAAAATCATATGTTTAATTTTTTACTTATATAAAATATATAATAATTAATATAAAAGAACAACAATATAATATAAATTATTCTCAAAATCATAACCCTAACCGATAAATTCAAGGACTATATAAATAATTAACCTACTAATTAAATCAAGAATAAGTAAATAAGGAGATTAAGAACGTACCAAATGTGACATTCATTGAAAAATTGTAACGGAAAGTCAGGAATTGCGGAGATGGGATTTAATTGTGTATTTAAAGAACTTATTAATCTTTTCTTGAGCAAGAAGCACAAAGACTAAATTACATAGGGTAAATGACATTTTTCTTTCAAGAATAGAATAAAGGGGACCGGAGATAGAACTAATTTATAATTTTTACTATTATTTACTACCTCTCGTCTACTAAATACACATTAAATAATAATATGTATTGAAATTGAGTAAGCTATAAGCATGAGTTTACAAAAAAATAGATCTATTCACAAACCCATTTTTATTTCCAACACAGCCTTATCAATATTATGTCAGTGATCATTTTCAATTCATTTGATCCGAACAACCAACAATTAAGAGAAGTGTGTAAGAAGTAAAAACGAGTGCATGGATAACACTATCATTACAGAAAACCTCCCTGGACTACAGTCCACCTTAGCCTTGTGGGTGGCTACGCCATTGGTTGGGGGGTGGTCGTGGTTGTGGATAGGAGGAAGGTTTGAGCAGAGAGGTCTGCAGCCATGGCGGAGAAGCTATGGCGTTGGATGGAATTGTATGAATGGCTTGGGCTAAGAACTTGTTTTGGATTGGATTTTTTGACCAATGGTGTGGCCCATGAAAACTATTTTCTTTTTTATTTTTTTAATGAAAAATAAATAAAAAATTAAAGGGAAAAATTTAGTAACGCCTTGTAAACTTTGGACAATGTTCTATTTTGCTATTTGAACTTTTAATTTGGTTTTGAGCACTTTTTTTTTTTAACTTTTAATTCGTGCCATTATCCTCGCAGCCGTAAATTACCACAAAATTTTTAATTAAATTTACAGAGCTTTCAATTCGTGCTGATACCCATGCCGCTGTTTATTTCTCGACTTCTTTCTTATAAACAGCGGTATGCTACACCTAAGAGCATCGTGTTGAAAATGTAACGATCCATCCTCAACTTGGACTTGGTTATCAAGCTAAAAAAGAAGTTATGACTATATAAAGTCATCACCGGCACAAGAAATTTTTCATTATGTTGGGAATAGAGGTGACAAATCAATTTATTGGTTATTAATGAGTATATTAAGACCCGTTTAATTTGATATCAATATAATATCGATATGAGATTGGTAGTGGTGATAAAAGTGTAAGGTGAAAACAAACTCAATAAGTCTTGATGGGTACGCATTAACAACCCAATGGGTTGATATGCCACCTTTAGCTTGAAACATGGTCCAGTACAATAAGTGTCATAATACAATTGGCTGGAAGTTTGAAAAAATTGTATTATGGCACTTGGTTTAGACTTCACCCATGTCGGAAAAACACTTACATTTTGGTTAAAATTGACAGATTTATTCTATATTTCTGATATATCAGTTAAGCATTGGAGAAACTTTAATATTTCGTTTAAATCAGTGTTTGACAACCCCAATGTTTCATTATAAATTTTCACAATTTTGAGCAAATTTTCATCATTTCTATCGAAAACAAATGATATGAAGACATGTTTGTACTTTGTTTAGGATGAAGTATAATTAGTTAATTTCATGTCCCATTGATTTTTCAATGGGGTGAAATCCTCATAACCGCTCTGGACCAAGAAAGAATGGATAATCATGATTAGCCACTAGTTGTCCATTTAAAAAAAAATAATACAAAAGCGTAACAAGAGTCAAAAGGTGACAGACATCAATTTCTAACAATTTGAGGCTCAAACTTCTGAAAGAGAAATACACCAAAACTGGCTTGGAAATTTATTGATTGCTGATACTTGAGAGAGAGAGAGAGGCTTCAGAAGAACTTATGAACTTGCGAATCGAAAACCAGAGAGGTGATGACTTCATATCCTTTCTCTGAAGGATGGAAGCTGTCCCAGAATATGTATTTCGACGAATCATTGCAGGTTCCTGGAGAGTAACGTGTACACAGAATGCTAACCTCAACGTTTCCTGTGCCACAACATCCTCGATTGATCACTTCAAATCCTGAAACCATATATAAAATCATTATACCAACCTTATGATCAATATGCATTGTGGATTTTTTTTTTCCGAGACTATGACGACGACTTAAAAAACGTGAATTTAGACTATTGATCTTGTTGATTCATGTTCAGAATGTTTAGTTTTAGATTCACAGTACGACAACATAAATCTTTACATGATATGCGAACATTGTTGGAAACGCATTTTTGCGAATTACTGTTTCCGAAATTAACCAAGGCGGTGATTTACCATATTGAGTAGGGTTTTGGATGAGGGAAAGCAATGTGTTATAGATATCGAGGTAGACAAGCCGCTTCTGGCAGCCTCCTATTGAAGGCATCTATTTGGGCGGAGAGCTTGGAGTTGAAGAGACTTGCTGCTTGGTTGGCAGTCTCCGAGCACCCTCTGTCTATGCCTCCACTCAGTGTTCTCTGTGACGGTACACACCCGATGGCTGGCAGACTTACAACTCCAATTCTTCTTGCTCCGAGTCCATATAGTTCCTGCAGTTCCATTTTTTCCCCACATTAAAAAATAGCAAAGTACGACGTAGTGTGTCACGCTTTAACCATCTCTGCTACTACTCAGAGCAGCTTCTTCATACAATCCCAATTACTTGGCACCCAAGATTCAAGAATGAAAAAGATACGCATGTGTGAGCTCATCTATGGAACTTGGGGTACCGAAATATGCGGCAGATTGACAGTTGTTACTCTTCTGAGGTGGCTAGTTCTGATGAAAGTTTTGTATTTTTGTTTGAGCAATATTCTAGTCTAATCTACACTACGGGGAGGGGGATTCAAATTTGGGTGCAAAAGGGGGAAGCACATTGCTCCAACAAACTGGATTATGTTTAACTAGGTATGAAATTCTGATGGATCTCAAGCTTATGTGCATCTCAGGATGCAGGGCATTGCAAATTTAGTACTTTATGGCTACATAAGTGGTAATGCACCCGATTTTAGGAGGAACATTTTGATGTTAGTTAGGATGCAGGGCATTGCAAATTTAGCTCAATAATTGGCTCAAAAGATGTACATTTTAGCTTTTAGTAGTTGTTAGTTAGGGTTCGGTTTAATTCGAGGGGACGTATTAATTGGGTGAGCTAGAAATCTACTTCTTTCAACTGTTGTCTCATATGCTGCACATGCAAAATTTCCTCATGTCACGGCATTGCAAACTAAGAGTTTGATAATTCAAAAGAGAAATTCCGTGAAATATTGCTGAGCTCTATAAACAGCAGCTGGGCTGGAAGAGCGTCAATCGGTGCGTCTTTCGCTTCCAAAGTCTTCGTCTTTGCCCATTTTGCACTTCTCTTCTGCATACGACTTTCCACTGGTTCCATTCCTGATGACTTCTCCGAATGAAGGAAGAAGTCAGTGGGAAAGGGCCTGAGTAAATCAGTCGTAGGTCAATCCATCCAGGAAGACCCCATATTTGTATCCTGATTGGTTCAGGACTAATAGCTATAAACTTCTTTCGTATTGCAAACACTTCTTCTTTGTAATTCCCATTTTGAAAGTCAAGGCTTCAGATGGCCCTAAAGGAGAGAAATAAAACAGTCAAAGGTTCCTGCAGCTGCATAAATTCTATCTTATCTGAATTAAAAAAAATGATGCTGCTTGTTTCCTACTTCGCCGGTTTGCAGTCAAATTTTCACACCGTATTGTGATCAGAAATCATCTAACCTTCATTGTATATTATGTATATGGTTTGGCTAATTAGTGTTTAGTGCTTAATCACTTTTTGAATGTATATATCCAACTGCTTTTTACCATCAGCACATAGTACTGCTGCAATGTTTTGCATCCATCCATATTCAAGAGAGAGGATCCTCGCTGGATTCTCTTTGTGAGGATTCCGGAATCCTTCAATCACATCTGTTCATCGTACATCGTGCGGTCAATTTTCGTCAGGTACTGTTTATATTCAATTTTAAATAAAAAAAATTACAATGATTTCTGACCGCACGATATACGATGAAATAATGTAATTTGAGGATCCTCAAGATCCACACAAAGAGGATCTGGCGAGGATCCTCTCTTCATATTCAATACTCATGGATTTTTAGTTCAAGAACTAAAGCTCAAGTTCGACTAAAGTTTAGAAATTAGTGATCCAATTTTGTCATATAATTATAAAGCAAATGTGTGATTTTTAACTTTAGTCTCTAAGCATCTATAAGTGGAACAAACTATCCAAATAT
This sequence comes from Malus sylvestris, assembly GCF_916048215.2. Classification (NCBI taxonomy): domain Eukaryota; kingdom Viridiplantae; phylum Streptophyta; class Magnoliopsida; order Rosales; family Rosaceae; genus Malus; species Malus sylvestris. The sequence continues at coordinate 9,359,534 of NC_062261.1, read as the reverse complement.
TGTTGTTGTACATATTGCTTTTGGTGCTTTGCAACTTGTTTTTCCTCTTTTATGATGTGCGTGTGTGTTTTTGTTTTGGTAACATATTACTTGGTGTTTTGCAACTTGTTTTGCTGGTCTAGACCTTCTAGATATTTTTACAGAGGGTTTTAGACTTTACTTCCCCCTCTTTCTTGTATTTTTATTTGTTTGCTTAAGAGGGGGGTAAGTTTATGTCTCCCATCTTTTCTTGTATTTTTCACTTTATCACTAACTAAGTATAACTTCTTGTTTCGAATTTAATAAAAAATTTCTCGTACAATCGAAGTTTTCCAAATTAAAATTTGAAGTTGTACATATATATAGCATAACCTAGAATAGCTCAACTCATTATACAACAAAGGAAAATACCAATATTGATATATAAACTGATTGTGTGACCAACTAACTCTTTAATTAGGCGATATGATAAAAAAAAAAAGAAAAAGGAGAGAGAAACTACTCAAGTGCGAAATCCGCAATGTAAATGCTTGCAAATGCGGTGTTTTATGCACTGGTCGACAAGCGAGTTGCGCAATGCAACAAGTTCAAGAAATTCAGCATCTGTATAAGAACAAAGACGATGGAGGAGTTGGAATTGGACTAACCCTATAACCCCATTTTTTTGTGTTATTGAAATTAAACCTTACAAGAAAAATGGGGCCGAACAGAAAAGAAGTAAGTCACATGATAGCATCTGGCAAATAAACTAGAGATCTGCAGGGCCAGTGCAGATCAGGCAGATTTCGACTCCAGCACCTCTACTGTCATGACTCATGGAGTGTAAGCGATGGCAGGTTCTATTCCTCCCTTTAAGAAACCACTCAAATACCCCGTCTAAATTTGCATCGAAAACCCTGATCGCGGCTACTTGATTCGTGACCTCAGCGAGAGCGTAGTCTATCATGTCGCGCAAACTACAAATGAAAGGTGAAAGGGGTTGGTTGATTCATGTCAAAGAAGGAAATGGGGTAACAATATAACTCGCGCTTCTGCACAGTGCCGGTGGTTTCGAGCAGCTTATCGGCCAAAGTCGACTTGCCATGGTCGATGTGGGCGATGATGCAGAAATTCCTGATGTGGGAAATGGGGACCTTGGAGGGGCGGTCATGGCCGAGCTGGAAAATGGGTTGGGTGCCGGTGGACTGGCAGAGCACTTGGTGGAGGCTGTGACGGTGGGGGCGGGAGGTTTTGGAGAGGTGGAGGAGGGGTTTGGAGTGAGAGTAGAGAGAGGAGGAAGGCAAGAAGGAGGTGGTGGTTCTGGGGTGGAAGTGTTGGGGGCAAGGGGGGCAAGGGCGGAGACAAGATTTTTTTCTTGAGTGGGCTAGTTGAAAATAGTACTATAAAATCATATGTTTATTTTTTTTACTTATATAAAATATATAATAATTAATATAAAAGAACAACAATATAATATAAATTATTCTCAAAATCATAACCATAACCGATAAATTCAAGGACCATATAAATAATTAACCTACTAATTAAATCAAGAATAAGTAAATAAGGAGATTAAGAACGTACCAAATGTGACATTCATTGAAAAATTGTAACGGAAAGTCAGGAATTGCAGAGATGGGATTTAATTGTGTATTTAAAGAACTTATTAATTTTTTCTTGAGCAAGAAGCACAAAGGCTAAATTACATAGGGTAAATGACATTTTTCTTTCAAGAATAGAATAAAGGGGACCGGAGATAGAACTAATTTATAATTTTTACTATTATTTACTACCTCTCCTCTACTAAATACACATTAAATAATAATATGTATTGAAATTGAGTAAGCTATAAGCATGAGTTTACAAAAGAATAGATCTATTCACAAACCCATTTTTATTTCCAACACAGCCTTATCAATATTATGTCAGTGATCATTTTCAATTCATTTGATCCGAACAACCGACAATTAAGAGAAGTGTGTAAGAAGTAAAAACGAGTGCATGGATAACACTATCATTACAGAAAACCTCCCTGGACTACAGTCCACCTTAGCCTTGTGGGTGGCTACGCCTTTGGTTGGGGGGTGGTCGTGGTTGTGGATAGGAGGAAGGTTTGAGCAGAGAGGTCTGCAGCCATGGCGGAGAAGCTATGGCGTTGGATGGAATTGTATGAATGGCTTGGGCTAAGAACTTGTTTTGGATTGGATTTTTTGACCAATGGTGTGGCCCATGAAAAACTATTTTCTTTTTTATTTTTTTAATGAAAAATAAATACAAAATTAAAGGGAAAAATTTAGAGAACTTTAACGAAAAACTCCCGGTACTGTTCACTTTAACAAAAAACCACATTTTTACACTAAAAAGTCAATCTTGGTACTATTCACTTTACCCTTTATTTTGTCCTTATCATTAAAACTCAAAGTTTTCAAACCCTTTTTATTAGTTTTTCTAAAAATTTAGTAACGCCTTGTAAACTTTGGACAATGTTCTATTTTGCTATTTGAACTTTTAATTTGGTTTTGAGCACTTATTTTTTTAACTTTTAATTCATGCCATTATCCTCGCAGCCGTAAATTACCACAAAATTTTTAATTAAATTTACAGAGCTTTCAATTCGTGCTGATACCCATGCTGCTGTTTATTTCTCGACTTCTTTCTTATAAACAGCGGTATGCTACACCTAAGAGCATCGTGTTGAAAATGTAACCATCCATCCTCAACTTGGACTTGGTTATCAAGCTAAAAAAGAAGTTATGACTATATAAAGTCATCACCGGCACGAGAAATTTTTCATTGTGTTGGGAATAGAGGTGACAAATCAATTTATTGGTTATTAATGAGTATATTAAGGGGTGGTTTGGGAGTGAGGTGCTTAAAAAAAAAGCACCTATGAAAAAAAGCTGTGAGGGTTTTAGGTGTTTGGTAAACTGAAAAAAAAGAGCTTATTTTGGAAGCTGCTGTGAGAATAAGCTGAAATCAAAGGAAAAAGCTGAAGCTGCTATTTGTAGCTTTGGAAAACTGTTTTTTTTTCAAAGCACATGGAGCTACAATGCTCCTTTAATGAAAAGACCCACTATCAGACTGCTTTTTTTTCAAAAGCACTTTTACAAAAAAGTTTACCAAACACTCTGCTGATTTTTTTCACAGCCGCTTATTCTCACAGCACAGCCGCTTATTCTCACAGCAGCTTTTTTTCAAAGCACATCAATACCAAACCAGCCCTAAGACCCGTTTAATTTGATATCAATATAATATCGATATGAGATTGGTAGTGGTGATAAAAGTGTGTGTAAGGTGAAAACAAACTCAATGAGTCTTGATGGGTACGCATTAACAACCCAATGGATTGATATGCCACCTTTAGCTTGAAACATGGTCCGGTACAATAAGTGTCATAATACAATTGGCTGGAAGTTTGAAAAAATTGTATTATGGCACTTGGTTTAGACTTCACCCATGTCGGAAAAACACTTACGTTTTGGTTAAAATTGACAGATTTCTTCTATTTTTTTTATATATCAGTTAAGCATTGGAGAAACTTTAATATTTCGTTTAAACCAGTGTTTGACAATCCCAATGTTTCATTATAAATTTTCACATTTTTGAGCAAATTTTCATCATTTCTATCGAAAACAAATGATATGAAGACATGTTTGTACTTTGTTTAGGATGAAGTATAATTAGTTAATTTCATGTCCCATTGATTTTTCAATGGGGTGAAATCCTCATAACCGCTCTGGACCAAGAAAGAATGGATAATCATGATTAGCCACTAGTTGTCCATTTAAAAAAAAAGAATACAAAAGCGTAACAAGAGTCAAAAGGTGACACATCAATTTCTAACAATTTGAGGCTCAAACTTCTGAAAGAGAAATACACCAAAACTGGCTTGGAAATTTATTGATTGCTGATACTTGAGAGAGAGAGAGGCTTCAGAAGAACTTATGAACTTGCGAATCGAAAACCAGAGAGGTGATGACTTCATATCCTTTCTCTGAAGGATGGAAGCTGTCCCAGAATATGTATTTTGACGAATCATTGCAGGTTCCTGGAGAGTAACGTGTACACAGAATGCTAACCTCAACGTTTCCTGTGCCACAGCATCCTCGATTGATCACTTCAAATCCTGAAACCATATATAAAATCATTATACCAACCTTATGATCAATATGCATTGTGGAAATTTTTTTTTTCCGAGACTATGACGACGACTTAAAAAACGTGAATTTAGACTATTGATCTTGTTGATTCATGTTCAGAATGTTTAGTTTTAGATTCACAGTATGACAACATAAATCTTTACATGATATGCGAACATTGTTGGAAACGCATTTTTGTGAATTATTGTTTCCGAAATTAACCAAGGTGGTGATTTACCATATTGAGTAGGGTTTTGGATGAGGGAAAGCAATGTGTTATAGATATCGAGGTAGACAAGCCTTGCTTCTGGCAGCCTCCTATTGAAGGCATCTATTTGGGCGGAGAGCTTGGAGTTGAAGAGACTTGCTGCTTGGTTGGCAGTCTCCGAGCACCCTCTGTCTATGCCTCCATTCAGTGTTCTCTGTGACGGTACACACCCGATGGCTGGCAGACTTACAACTCCAATTCTTCTTGCTCCGAGTCCATATAGTTCCTGTAGTTCCATTTTTTCCCCACATTAAAAAATAGCAAAGTACGAAATATGCGGCAGATTGACAATTGTTACTCTTCTGAGGTGGCTAGTTCTGATGAAAGTTTTGTATTTTTGTTTGAGCAATATTCTAGTCTAATCTATTCTACGGGGAGGGGGATTCAAACTTGGGTGCAAAAGGGGGAAGCACATTGCTCCAACAAACTGGATTATGTTTAACTAGGTATGAAATTCTGATGGATCTCAAGCTTATGTGCATCTCAGGATGCAGGGCATTGCAAATTTAGTACTTTATGGCTACATAATGCACGACTACCAAACCATTTAATTTTCTAGTGCTGACATTCAATTGCAATTGTTCGATGTTTACCTGAAAGAAACTGAAGCCGATTTAACCATGAGATCGGTATACGCTGGAATGTCATAGTGAGGTCTTCTTAGTGGTGTAGATAAATAAGTATTCGCAATGTCGTTACTCCCTGTGCACACAATGTATATGCTTTTCGATACTATAGTCGCCGTTCTCTCCTTCCCAACGGCTGCATTTATCTTGCTTATGTATTTTTTGAACAAATCCAGTTGATCTGATAGAGATAAGACAGACTGATAAAAACAAAATTAAGAGAAAGAAAGGATGAAATAGTAAATAGAAAAAAGGGGGTTATATTTATTTACCACTATTTTGGGAGTGAGGGGATCATATCCTGAGCCACCTGAGGCAAAACTTACACCAGTAAGTAGGTCTTGAATCTTCAGATTTGAGTCCAAATAAGCTGGCAAAATCTTCTTCACTCCAACTGATTCAGCTGAAATATTTGTAAAGGGCTAATCATTTTCACGGTTTTGTTGAGCCAGTACCTGGATCTAACTGAAGACTTAGCGCAAACCGTGCGCAATGGCGTTTTAGGATTCATACAGCCGACCTCATTTAGTGGGATACGGCTGGTTGTTGTTGTTGTTGGTTGAGCCAGTAAAGCTAGTAAAAAGAATAGAGCTAGTAAAAAGTAAGAAACAACAGCGACAATAGTTAGATTACCTATCCAGTCTGAGGGGACTCTGCCATTGCTAAACCTTCCAGTAGGCCTTTTTCCTACAAAGTCCCTCCCATAAGGTGGGAAATTGCATTTGACTATTGTGCCAATATTGTTGTTGTTTCCCGGATCCACTATTGAATCTCCAAAAACAATCACTGCAGGAATCTTTTCATTGTTCGGTAGCTCTACAGCAGCAGCATTGCGGCACAAGAACAAGACTATGGCGATCGTTATAAGTTCCAGAGAAGATTTAGACGATGAAGGAAGAAGTTTTGGGGAGAGGAAGTTCATTGCCTTGGTGGGTGAAAATATACACTGCATATTTAAGTTTTCATAGGTGTTTTTAAGCATTTGTGTAAGTATGTGGCTAGCGCAATCATTGGCTCGAAAGATGTACATTTTAGCTTTTAGTAGTTGTTAGTTAGGGTTCGGTTTAATTCGAGGGGACGTATTAATTGGGTGAGCTAGAATTCTACTTCTTTCAACTGTTGTCTCATATGCAACAGATGCAAAATTTCCTCATGACACGGCATTGCAAACTAAGAGTTTGATAATTCAAAAGAGAAATTCGGTGAAATATTACCAGACTAATAGCTATAAACTTCTTTCATGTTGCAAACGCGTCTTCTATATAATTTGCATTTTCAAAGTCAAGGCTTCAGATGGCCCAACAAGAAAGAAATAAGGTCATCCCTAGTCGAAGGCTGGCCAGATGGTTCGTTTTAGCCTTTTGGCCCTTCAAAAAATTAATATTTTAATGAACCATGCAAGACCATATTTCTTACCATCTCCAACCGAGGGCCAAATGGTCATATAGCTTGTTTTAGCCCTGTCACAAAAAAACATCTCCAACCGAGGGCCAAACATAATTTTTATTTGTTTAATGTTATTTAATGTTGTTTAATATTCTTTAATATTCTTTAATATTCATTAATGTTGTTTCATGTTACCTAATGTTATGTAATGTTTAATGGTTTAGGAAGTTGTAGGGAAAAAAAAAGAATTTTTACAATTTTTAAAACAAATTTTGTGAAAAAAAAAATACTGTGAAAAAAAAATAATAATAACGGCTAGCTGACGTCAGCTAGTTACAGTTGGTTTTCAAATTCTAGCCTGGCCCCGAGTCGGCCGGTTGGTCCTTTGGCCCTTTTTTGTCCAGTGGAGCCCACGAGCCCTTTGGCTTGGCCTTCGGTTGGAGACGATTTTCGGGCTATTTTCGACCCAATGGCCCTCTAGACCCTTCAGTTGGAGTTGGCCTAAAACAGTCAAAGGTTCTTGCAGCTGCATAAATTCTATCTTATCAGAAGAAGAAAAAATGGTGCTGCTTATTTCCTACGTCGTTGGTTTGCAGTCAAATTTTCACACCATATTGTGATCAGAAATCATCTAACCTTCATTGTATATTATGTATATGGTTTGGCTAATTAGTGTTTAGTGATTAATCACTTTTTGAACGTAAATGTATATATCCAACTGCTTTTTTACCATCAGCACATACTACTGCTCCAATGTTTTGCATTCATCCATATTCAATACTCATGGATTTTTAGTTCAAGAACTAAAACTCAAGTTCGACTAAAGTTTAGGAATTAGTGATCCAATTTTGTCATGTAGTTATAAAGCAAATGTGTGATTTTTAACTTCAGTCTCTAAGCATCTATAAGTGGAACAAACTATCCAAATATTGTTGTTGTACATATTGCTTTTGGTGCTTTGCAACTTGTTTTTCCTCTTTTATGATGTCTGTTTTTTTTTTTTTTCCTTCTTCTTCTTCTTCTTCTTCTAGCGTATTACTTTGGTGTTTTGCAACTTATTTTGTAGGTTTAGACCTTCTAGATTTTTTATAGAGGGTTTTAGGCTTTACATCCCCTTCTTTTCTTGTATTTTTATTTGTTAGCTTAAGAGGGGTCAGGTTTATGTCTCCCATCTTTTCTTATATTTTTCATTTTTTTCCTTGTATTATGAGGGGTTATTTTATGTATCTCTGACTAGGTATAACTTTTTTTTTATTGAATTTAATAAACTTTCTCTCGTACAGTTGAAGTTTTCCAAATAAAAATTTGTAGTTCAACTAACTCTTTATATATAAACTGATCGTGTGACCAACTAACTCTTTAATTCGGATCTTAACTTCAAATCCCCTTCTTTAAATGATTAAAAAAAAAAAAGAAAAAAAAAGAAAAGAAAAGAGAGAAACTACTCAAGTACGAAGTCCGCAATGTAAATGCTTGCAAACGCGGTGTTTTATGCACTGGTCGACAAGGGAGTTGCGCAATGCAAAAAGTTCAAGAAATTCGGCATCTGTATAAGAAAAAAGACAATGTTGGTGTTGGAGGAGTTGGAGTTGGACTAACCCTATAACCCCTTTTCTTGGGTTATTGAAATTAAACCTTACAAGAAAAATGGGGCCGAACAGAAAAGAAGTAAGTCACATGATCGCATCTCGCAAATAAACTAGAGCTCTACAGGGCCAGTGCAGATCAGGCAGATTTCGACTCCAGCACATCTATTGTCATGGAGTGTAAGTGATGGCAGGTTCTATTCCTCCCTTTGAGAAACCACTCAACCCCGTCCAAATTTGCATCGAAAACCCTGATTGCGGCGACTTGATTCGTGACATCAACGAGAGCGTAGTCTATCATCTCGCACAAACTACAAATGAAAGGGGTTGGTTGATTCATGTCAAAGAAGGAAATGGGGCAACAATAAAACTCGGATAATACATCCGCTCTCAACTTGTTGTAAGACGATTGAGCCCGAGTCTTTCGCAAAGATAAAGGTATTCAACCTATTGGAAATTTGAGTGTTTTTGGAGTGTATAGCATCGCCAGGGTTGTTGGAGTACTAGGGGTTATGATAAGGTCGACTTGTGCTTAAATCTCGATTTATGCCCTGCGTCATGGTGTATGTTTAATTGGTCATGAAACATTACACCGTGGAACATTAAGTTTTGACCCTAAAAAGGGCATAAGAGTTCCTAAGCTGGATCATGAATTATGAAGACGTTATTTTTTATCAAGAAAATAAAAAGTTTATGTTGCCCGTAGCTACGAAACATGTTATGGTTGATTATTGTCTGAATGTTAATGGTTGTATCGACGCCGATACTATGTTTGTTCTGGGGCTTGTCACAAGAAGAGTATGGTGGAATCGTTGGGGAAGCTTCTTTTAATTGTCGTTTTCTGCATAGCAACCAGCGTAGAATTACATAACATCATATAACAGTTGATATAAAGTACCAAAACTTTAAAGGATCTTACCAAACTATTCCCATTCTGGTATCTGTCACACTCTGAACGAACTAATTGTTTCTGATATTGCGACATGCACACATGGTATTTTTGACGAACTGCTGTTAGCAATAGTTCAAGTTTTTACCTGAAGAAGCCATTACACAGATTGAAGCCTCTTACTTTGATCTTCTACTCAATGGAAACCTTATGTTCTCTTCTAGTAATGGATCTAGATTTTATCTCAGAAAATGGAACAGACTTTCCTTGAGCAGGGACCAAGTATATATATAGACATCTACAGACATCTCATCTTAACTACCTCCTCCCATTAAGGATGGCAGTTTGATAACTGCAAGCATTACGCTTGTCTTTCGATCATAGGGTGTTCTCTACTTCATCACGTAATCCTTATCGTCCGACATTATAGGAGATTCAATTGACCAAGTCATTAACTCCTAACTAAACTCTAGTGTCTGATATGGATAATTAACCTTAATTATAATTAGTAAAATCCAAGTAAGTTCCAACATTAAAGACTCTACGATGCCATCTCCATTTTTGGTTTCTATTTAACATTTGAATTTAGACTATGCAATGGCGTGTATGTTTCTGGTTCTGCTTTTACATTTGAATTCAGGCTCTATGCAGTGTATGTTTTTGGTTCTGTTTTTATATTGAGATCCAAGCTGTGCAATGAATGTCTGTTTTTGGTTCTGCTTTTACATTTGAATTCAGACTCTGCAATGCAGTTTCTATTTTCCTATGGATTTTGCCTTCCACAATTCCAAACACAAATTCAATTACAAAATTAAGTAGCAAAAATGACCTAAAATTCGAAGCACGAATTTTGCATATTTGATCCATCTATGGAGTCTTCTAAACCTCATCGATACTCAAGTTCCACTTTTGCGGCCCTAGCCTCAACAAACTTTCTTCTAGAAACTCTCTTCGACACAACAGTTGATATGTGACCACTCATTCCCAAACCACGCTGCACCATCCGCCCTACAGTCTCATTGAGGTCGTTGATGGTTCTGGAAAGAATTGTGTCAATCACGATGTCGTGGTCGCTGATTGATTGAGCAGTTGGGATCTAGTTCTACTCGCCGTCACCAATGGGCAATGACCTCTTCTTCTTCATCGGAGAGAAGATGAGAGACATAGGAAGAGAGAAGGACGGGAAAGAGTGAAGGGAGAGAAAGGGGAAATAAAGCTAAGATTGAAGGGAGTAGATAAACACAAGAGAGAGGACGAGGAGAGAAGGAAATCAATAAATTGAAGTGAGAGAATGATAGATTAGTTATTTTCTAACTAGTCTAAATCACGTGACATGTTTCATTGACTTATGTACAATTATTATAAAAATTTAATAATAACTTTTATATCCAAAAGAAAAATTAACTATTAATAATGGAAACTTTAACGAAAAGCACCCGGTACTGTTCACTTTAACGAAAAACCACATTTTTACACTAAAAAGTCAATCATGGTACTATTCACTTTACCCTTTATTTTGTCCTTATCATTAAAACTCAAAGTTTTCAAGCCATTTTCATTAGTTTTCCTATTAATATATGGCTAATTAGTAAATATTCTCGATCGACGTAATATGAAGGCCTTATGCGGATCAACTGATTTAGGGTTTCAATTCCTGTCGACTATACTGATTGCAACTCCATGAGCACCAAACAAAGGACAATTATTGACCATTCTATTAATTATGAAACATGGCAATCAACTCCACCATGTGGACACGATTAGGATGGTCCAAAGTTATAAGAGCTACATTATATGAAAGGTTAAAGACTCCATCTTAATTCCCACTGACAACAAACAATGACGATCATCTTAATTTTCCACTAAGTAACAACAAATAATGACAATTATAATTTATTCATTTAATATTAAAAATGCACCAACACGTTGCAGATTATGAGGGTGAATCTCTTTGGAACCTTAATTGGCTCACAAGACATGTTTTTCGAAATTGGATTTCTAATTAGTTTATTACGTACAAATATGAAGGCTATAAATCCATATTTCTTCTTTTTGTTCACACACCGTAAGATTGTATTAAGAATTTTGTGCACATTAATACAATCGAAAAGTACGACACTGAAGACAATATAGAATAGGAGAAATACAACACATTAAGCTGGCTTACCAATTTATTGATTGTTGAGACTTGAGAGACTGAGAAGCTGATGATCAGAAGAATTTACGAATTTGCGCATCGAAAACCAGAGGGACAAGGATCTCATATGTCTTCTCTGTGGGATGATAGCTGTCCCAGAATATGTGTTTCGATGAATCATTGCAGGTTCCCGGAGAGTAACGAGTACACAGGACGCTAACCTCGATGTTTCCTGTTCCACAACAGCCCTTATTTGCCACTTCAAATCCTGAATCCATGTATAAGTACCTTAGATTCACAGTTTAACATTACCCGTAAACTTAGTTGATGTATCACTAATTTGAAATTAAACAAATATGATGATCTTACCATATTGAGTAGGGTTTTGGATGAGGGAAAGCAATGTGTAGTAGATATCAAGGTAGACAACCCTCGCTTCTGGAAGCCTCTTATTGAAGGCATCTATTTTGGCCGAGAGCTTGGAGTTGAAGAGGTGGGCCGCTTGGTTAGCAGTCTCGGAGCAATCCCTATTTATGCCTCCACCCACTGTTCTCTGTGATGGCACACACCCGATTGCCGGCAGATTTATTACTCCAATTCTTCTTGCTCCGAGTCCATAAAGTTCCTGCAGCCCAATTTTTCCCCACATTAAAATAAGGGCAAAAAGTAAAGCTCACTTTAATCCTTGATCTCAATTACTTGGAAGCAAAGTTTCAAGAATGAAAAATTCATTTTCCCATGCTGACTTTGCAATTACCTGTAAGAAACTTGAAGCCGAGTTAATCATGAGATCGGTATACGCTGGAATGTCATAGTAAGGTCTCCTCACTGGTGTAGATAAATAAGTATTTGCAATGTCGTCGCTTCCTATGCACACAATGTATATGCTTTTTGATACTATAGTTGCCGCCCTCTCCTCCCCCGCTGCTGCAGTTATCTTGCGCATGTAATTTTTGAACAGGTCTAGTTGATCTGATAATGATAGGACAGACTGAACGAAGCATAATTAACAGAAAGCAAGGATGTATGAAATACTAAATAGTAAAAGATGGGACGATAATAAATATTTACCACAATTTGGGGAGTGAGAGGATCATATCCTGAACCACCCGAGGCAAAACTTACACCAGTAAGTAGGTCTTCAATCTTCAGATTTGGATCCAAATAAGCTGGTAAAATATTTTTCACTCCAACTGATTCAGCTGAAAAGTTTGGAACGGGTTAATTTTCTTACAGTTTGGTTAAGCCAGCAGCCGTAAAAAGTAAAAACAGCAATGACAGTAGTTAGATTTACCTATCAAGTCTGAGGGAACTCTGCCATTGCTAAACCTTCCAGTAGGCCGTTTTCCTATGAAGTCCCTCCCATAAGGTGGGAAGTTGCATTTGACTATAGTGCCAATATTGTTGTTGTTTCCGGGATCCACTATTGAATCTCCAAAAACAATCAGTGCCGGAATCTTTTCATTGTTCGGTAGTTTCACTGCAGCAGCATGGCAGTAGCAGAACAAAACTATAACGACTGAAAGAAATTTGAGAGAAGACTTAGATGAAGGAAGAAGTTTTTGGGAGAAAAAGTTCATTGTATTAAGTGGATGAAAATACACTGCATGTTCAAGTCCTCTTAAGCATTTGCGTAGGTGAGGGGGTAGTTAAATATTTGCACAGGTGTAGTTTTTAGTAGTTGTTAGATAGAAATTGGTTTAATTCAACGCACTCTGGTATCTAACTAAGGGGCCATATATTAACTCCATTCAGCACTCGATAACGTCGGCTGAATGCAAAACCTCCATAAATGTCACTAAACTAATAGTTAGTTTTAACTTGTTTGTTTTGAAACTTTTTTTGTGTTTGCAAAACGCGTCTTCTGAAAAATTCGCATCGCTAACGTCAAGGCTCCGGATGGCCAAAAATATAGGAAATAGAGTCAAGGCTCTACCTATATAAATTCTCTCATATAACACTCATGCACGGATAATCTCTTGGTCGACACGAATCAGTGACTGCTGCAAAAATTCAAACCTCGCTGAGAGTAAAATTACACAAAAAATGCCATTTCTCTTAATCTAAACCTACACTGCTTCCTCTCTCCTCTTCAACTTCCCTCGACAGCAACAAAGGTAAGTTCTTCCTGCAATTATTATTGTTTCTGGGTTCCTTAAATTATGAGTGTTTTTGTATGAAATCTGCTCCTTTTCGGTCGGCGGATATTGTTGTTCCATGTTAAGCACCAAAGGAACGCTATTTTGGGAGTGAGAGGATCATGTTGAGGAAAAACTACTCTAATACTAGTGTTGAAGAGACAAAATAAGTAAACAAATTACTTGTATTACACTCATAAAATATTACAACACACACTCTCAAGAACACAACTTAGAAGCTATGACACTCACTTTCTATAGACAAACTCTAAATCACTCACACTCCTACAAGACTATTCTTGCTTCTCACTCTCACTTGGTTGCCTACTACTTCGTTACAGTCTTTCTTAGTTTCTTGATTACATAGCATACACACACACATACCCCTATTTCTTAGTTGCTAGAACTTTCTAGCTTAGTGTGCATGCATGCCGACTTAACATGCAGACTTGAACTAGAAAAATCTAGTTCATTTGCAGCTGCCCACCGTCATTAACTTGCTAGAATATTCTAGCATATTCATGTTGAGAAGAACTTAGAGTACACAACTCTAACACAAGTGTTAGAGAGACAACACAAGTAAACAAATTACTTGTATTACACACACAAAATATTACAACACTCACAAGGACACAACTTAGAAGCAATGACACTCACTCACTTTCTAGAGACACACTCTAGATCACTCACACTCCTACAAGACTATTCTTGCTTCTCACTCTCACTTGGTTGCCTTCTTGATTGCTTGGTTGGTTACTTGGTTACTTGGTTGATACAAATGGTGTGGATGCCTTCTCCTTTTATAGGCATGGATGGAACCTTGGAGAAGCATGGAAACATCATGCTAAAGTTATCTAGATAATTCTACTAACTTCCCAAGCTAGAATTATCTACACTAATCTTGCATGTTGGTGGAAACCTCACCATTCTTCTAGAATCTTCCACCAACTTAAGGAACAACCTTCTTTGCTAGAGTTTTCTAGCATATTCCCATTATAGAATCTTCTAGAGAAAACCATGCATGTTTGAACTAGACCAATCTAGTTCCTTTGTACCGACTGATCTTAATGTGCTGGTGTTGATCTTTAACAATTCAAGCATGCACCAGCCATCTTCAATATTATATGCTAGAATGCATGTTTGAACTAGAATAATCTAGTTCCTTTGTACCGACTGATCTTAATGGACTGGTGTTGATCTTTAACACTCCCCCTCAACACCAGCTCATTCTTTTCTTCTCGCCGAGTCAATGCTTTATCTTGAACACCCATTTGCAAGATATGGGCTTCACATCTCTTGGCCTTGCCACTGAATCCCAAGTTTGACATTTCTTTAACGCATCAACCTCTTCTCTTGGCTTTACGCCACTCAAAGTTCTATGATGCTTCTTTACGCATCTCAGCTTCAACTGCTTATTCTACTATGGTTGTGTTGGCATATTTGGGATTTGGCTTTGGTATTCTTGTTGACCTCCTTAGTTGTGATCGTGGAAACGATGCTTCCACTTCACCAGGTTTAACTTCTCCAGGTGGTTGATACACACCCACTTGCGAGGGACTCTTAGGTACTTCTTGCTTGACATCGTTACCATCAAGCAATTCCTCGAGCTTATCGAGACTCAATTGGACTTGGGCAACTTGGTTTCCCATTTTCTCCTGCAACATATTTTCAATCTCTCTCGAGTTAGGCAACACTTCATTTTCTGAGCACCACCATAGCTAGATATGCTACGGCGTCCCATTCTTCCTCCATAGCTAGATATGCTACGGCATCCCAATCATCTTCACTTTTCTTCTCTGAGTTGGCGACGTTACTTTCTGCAGGCTTTTTGAACTAGCACTCCTTCACTATGTGGCCCTTCTTTCCACAATTGTAGCACTTACCCTCAAACCTTTTATTATTCTAGGACTGACCACGGTTGCCGTGATACTTTGGAGCTCCCCCTGGTTGAGAACTCCCTCCTCCTTGATGACCTTTTGCCTTGTCACCATTTCTTTTAGATCCACTACCAGCATGCCGCTTAAAGCTGCCTTTACTTTTGGTGTAGAGCACTTCCTCCTCACCTCTTGACGAGATCCCTCCCATTTGCTTTGCTAAAGCTTCTTGATTGGCAAACAAATTCTCAAACTCAACAAGTGATGGTTGGGTCGGCCATCCTTGTACAGCGGCAACGAAGCCTTGATATTCGAGTCTTAATCCATGGATAATTATTCTTTTTATCCTGGATTCTACAATGGCAGCACTAGGATCTAATTCAAAAATTTCACGGCAAATAAACTTTACCTTGTGGAAATATTCAACAATCGTCATATCTCGTTGGGCCACCAATAACAACTCATTCTCGAAAAAGTTGCAGTCTTGTATCGTTCCTCTTTGAAAAGAGTGTGGCGAAGGTGTCCCACGCTTCTTTTGGTGTCTTGGCCTTCCGTATGTGCTCCAACATGTCATCTTCAACTGTGATTTTTAAGGCAAACATGGCCTTACCTGCCTTGATCTTCCACTTCCTAAAAGTGTCGCTGGTGTCTTCTTTTGGCTACGTAACTTCATTATCGCCGACGACATCCCAAATGTCTTGGCCTTGTAGGTAAGACTCCATACACATCGCCCATGTGTTGTAATTTTTATTGTTCAACTTTTTGATTCCTCCAACAACTTGAAGATCTCCTATCATGTCAGCAGAACTTCGATAAGTCGAACAAGATTAGTCAACAATCATGTGAAGTACTAAACTTCTCATGATTCTCGGAAGCTTCACTAGAGACGGTCCCCGATCGTACCGCTCTAATACCAATTGTTGAGGAAAACTAGAGTACACAACTCTAACACAAGTGTTGGAGAGACAAAACAAGTAAACAAATTACTTGTATTACACTCACAAAATATTACAACACACACTCTCAAGGACACAATTTAGAAGCTATGACACTCACTTACTTTCTATAGACAAACTCTAGATCACTCACACTCCTACAAGACTATTCTTGCTTCTCATTCTCACTTGGTTGCCTACTACTTCGTTGTAAGCTTTCTTAGTTTCTTGATTACATAGCAATACACACACACCCCTATTTATAGGTGGTGTTCACCGACATTCCCTTTGCCCACCAACATGGGCATTACATAATAGCCACACAAGTTGCTAGAACTTTCTAGCTTACTGTGCATGCATGCCGAATTAACATGCAGACTTGAACTAGAAAAATCCAGTTCGTTTGTAGCTGCCCACTGACATTAGCTTGCTAGAATATTCTAGCATATTCGAACATGCACCAGCCATCTTCAATATTATATGCTAGAATCTTCTAGAACAATTTTATGCATGTTTGAATTAGAATAATCTAGTTCTTTTGTACCGACTGATTTTAATGGGCTGGTGTTGATCTTTAATAGATCATATCCCAAGCCACTTGAGGCAAAACTTACACCAGTAAATAGGTCTTGAATCTTCACATTTGAATCCAAATAAGCTGGCAAAATCTTCTTCACTCCAACTGATTCAGTTGAAATATTTGTAAGCTCATTTGAAGTACTTTTTATAGAGAAAATGTTTTGAGAACCAATCTTTAGTAAAAATTCAAGTGAATTCTGGAAAAGTATTTAAAGTGCTTCTTGGAAGAAGCATATGTAATGTGTTTCTTGCAGGAAGCACTTGAAGTGCTTTTAGAACCCAAAAACATTTTTGCTAAACAAAAACCGAACTGTACAATTTTCAACAGTGTAGACTATTTTATATTATATAGCTAAAAGAATCCGTGTATGTTGAGCCAGTAGACTCTTATTTACTTTTCATCCACTCAACATGGTAGACTCCATTTTATACTATGTAGTTAAAATCTTCAGTCATTTTAAAAACACTTCCAAATGAACCATTAATCTTTTTTTACAGTTTGGTTGAGACAGTAGAGCTAGTAAAAAGTAAAAACAACAGTGACAATATTTACATACATAGTGCTTAATCACTTTCTGGACACTAAATGTATGTCCAACGCATGTTTGCTATCAGCACAGTACTGCTGCAATGTTTTGGATCCATCCATATTTTAAAAAGGTACTAATAATGTATCTTAGGTTGTTGAACAAAGTTAAAAAAGATCATCTTATTAATATAGATCAATATTCACGAAATTTTAGTTCAAGAACTAAAACTCCAATTCGACTAAAGTTTAAGGATTAGTGCTCCTCCAATTTTCTCGTATAATTATAAAGCAAATGTGTGGTTGTTTTTACTTTGAAGTCTCCAAGCATGAGTGGTCTAAAATATCCATAATATCCCGATATTTCCATCGAAATTTCCGTGTTTTTGGACTACCGATATTTTTTTGGACTACCGATATTTCGATATCATCGATATTTTAGACCTTGCTAAGTCACTCATGTATCTTACCATGCAATGTATAAGTGTAAAATATTGTACTAATTCATTATATATAAATGATTATGGTGTGTTTAAACTTCTTTAATTAATTACTACATATTTTCTACACTCACAACGTTTGCCAGCTCGCTATATAATCAACTTAAATAAGTTATATCTATCATGCAATACATTTCCTTCCAATTTTTTGTGATAAACTAATAGATAATTGACTAAATAAACATCCTGCAAAGTTTCAATAAAAATTTCCAAGTTTTTCTTACAATTTCCGTGGTTTTTATTCAATTTTTATAGATATCGATAATATCCCGATATTTCCATCGAAATTTCCGTATTTTTGGACTACCGATATTTCCGATATCATCGATATTTAATACCTTGAGTGAAACAAACTATCCAAAAATTGATGATGTACGTACTGCATATTGCTTTTAGTGCTTTGCAACTTGTTTTGCACCTCCTAGATTTTTCTTTAGAGAGGTTTAGGTTTTATGTCCCCCATCTTTTCTTGTATTTTTATTTATTTTCTTAAGAGGGGTTGGGTTTACGTCCCCCTCTTTTCTTATGTTTTTCACTTCTTATTTCTTCTTGTATTATGAGGGTTTGCGTAACCGGAAATATTGATTGTGGGGCATAAATTCAAGCAAATAAAGCAATATAAACAGAAACAATACAGAGTGGGAGCGAAGATGGTGCTTTACCACAGTGGTAGAAAACATTAATGCCTATGTGTCTGGTGCGGGTTTGATTCCCACTGTTCCTCTTCTCCTAACATTTAACAATTTAATTCACTAACACTATCGTTCGTAAAAAAATGATACACATCAAGAACATTGACGGAACCCACAAAAAACTTTAACAATAATTAATGCTGATTAAGTTGGATGGGGATTGTGTGCTTTGAAACATTATCGGCTAGCTATCACTGCAATTTCAAAATTTGATTCATTTGAAAGTATACGTACCGTCATCTTCTACTTGATAGTGATAGGTGCATTCTTTCCTATATTTTCATATAATTTATTCCTTAGTTTTGTAGAGGAGTTGGTGTTTAAAACTTAAAACAGCCTCATCATTTTCCTTCTCTTAATTTCAGCCAATTTAGAGGGTTTTATGATAAATTGACTTTTAAGAGGAGTTTTGAAGCAAGGCCAGTTGGAGGAAAAATCATGATTTCAAATGGTAGCCTCCAACTGATCTACTTTTATGTGCAAGTGGAAAAGAAATCTAACAAAGTACTAAATATTAATGTTGTAGGTGAAAGCTAAAACAAACAATCTCAAATGAAACAAAAGAGATTTAAATGGTTTAGCATAAAGCCTACGCCCACAAGAGATGCACGACGAGGAATTTCACTAACCAACCAAAGATTACAAAAGAGTGGTTAACTCTCACAATCCAAATTTCCACACATTACAAACCCCTAAACCAAACAAGTAGAGAATGCAAAACAAACGAAGATGACCCTCCCAAATTGCTCTCTAATTACGAACTCACAAATTAACTCTCGCCAAATTGTCAAACAAATGAGCTATGAATTTGCCACACACTCATGACTCCAAACGGTAACCTCCAACTAAAACCCAATTAGATAAAACTCTCTACACTCTTGTTCAAAAAAAAAAAAAAACTCTATACTCATGAAGAGGCACACACTAATAATCTAATCCTAGGTCCTATCTGTAGAGTTATAGGGCTTTTTTTTTTTTTTTAACGAAAGAGTATAGGGGTTAGGTTGTAATAAGAATCATAATCTTAACTGGAAGTAAATATAAATCCTACTCAAATAGATAACTAATCTCTCCATCAACCAAGGAATTCAACCAATAAGCCAAATTCTAACCTAAATAGAATACATCTCGCCTAAATAGGACACCAAATGAAACAAGAAGCACAAGTCGTGATGCCAAAACTTTCTGCACGTAACAGACTGGTCGCCCAATATAGAAACTTCATACGCTGCTTCTTTGTTTCTCTCGATCTGACACTGCTTTTAGATTCTTTAACACTCTAATTTTGAGCCGTAAATCACATCACCGACTACACAGTGTATCATGCTCTTTCTAAACTAACTTTCAACTGACCTCTACGTCTGCACCAGTTTACTGCCAAGCACCCAGCGGAGAGTTACATGACATCGTATAACAGTTGCTATAAAGTGCCAACTTTAAAGGATGTCACCAAACTATTCCTATTCTGGTATCTGTCACCAACTTTAAAGGATGTCACCAAACTATTCCTATTTGGCCATGGATTTATTAGCCGGGGGGGAGGGGGGGTGTCCTTCGTATTGCAGATTTGTATATTGCTTCTAAGTTTATTTCCGTTTCAAGGAATAATAACAGTATTGCTCATTGTTTGGCAAATGTAGCGTTGTCCATCGAGACAAGAGTAGTTTGGGTTGAGGAGCCTCCTAGTGTTATTCAGGATCTCCTAATCCAAGACACTTTGTAAGTTTTCCAAGTTAATGATATCATCTTCCATTAAAAAAACACTTAGTGACAAAAAAAAAACAGTTATGATGATTAAGGGTCTGTTTGGTATTATATTTGAAATTTTTTACTATTTCTCAAAACATTTTTTAAGAACATTTCTTCAAAACATTTTTTTTTTAAGACTAAAAAACTTGATTGGTTTGTGATTTAAAATTTTTAAATCTTACGACTTAAACTAGACAAAGAGATTTAAAAAGAGGGGGTCGCAGGATAGGGAGAAAGATGAGGGATGAGGAAAGAAAGTAAGAGATGATTGAAGAAAAGAGAAAGAAGAGAGTGGATTAGACAAGATAGAGAGAAAGAGGAGTGAGAGAAATAACCGAAAGAATGAAGAGAGCGGATTGGAGGAGAGACGAAAAAGGTAAAAAAAAAAAGAGGGGAGGGAGAGAAGAAATGAGTGAGTTTAAGTTTTAAAACTCTAAAAACTCACTTTTTATATTTTTAGAAGGGAGTTGAAAAGACAAGTGAGAGAGGAGAGAAAGCAAGGATAGAAGGGAGTAGAAAAGACAAGTGAGAGAGGAGGAGAGAAAGAAAGCAATAAATTAAAGCGAGAGAATGGTACAATAGTTATTTTCTAACTAGTTTAATCATGCCACATGCTTCATTGATCTATCGACGTGTGGCTAAATAACTTTTATATTTAGTTCTAGTGTGCCCTAATATTAAGGCAATTATGCGCATTTAAGGTTTCAATTCCTGTCAACTATACTGATTTTAACTCCATGAGCACCAACCGAAGGACCACTAATGAGCATTCAATTGATAATGAAACATGGCAATCAACTCCACCACCACCGTGCCGCATTAAATTCCTAGATTTTTTTTTTGTCGACATGTTTAGGGTTTGAAAAACCCTAAATTGCTTATAATTTATTTATATGCTTTGACTCACAAAAACCCTAAATTGCTTATAATTTATTTATATGCTTTGACTCACAAATTCCACATAGTAAAATAATTGCATAATGCATGAAACATATATATATATATATATATATATATATATATATATATATATTGGAAGGAAAATATTAAATATAGGGGGTTCATGCATCATGGAGAATGTTTTCATACTTCGTGGACGTTTCAAATATCTTACTTTATTTAAGTGTACCTAATTGGTATAAAATAAATAAAAGCGTTTGAATTTTGTAGAAGAAAACCTCCTCTTACAATCCTTTAGTTCCTTAGCTTTTGGTAAGAGTGTGCTAATAACGTGTTGTGAGTTTATTTGACTAAATTGTATTTAGGACTAGAAAGGGAAAGAGGCTAGCGGTAAGAGAGAGAAGAGAGAGATTTAAGGGCTGGTTTGATATTGCTGTTCTTAGAAAAAAAATCTGCTTCTGCTGTGCTGTGAGAATAAGCAGCTGTGAAATAAAGTAGCAGAGTGTTTGGTAAACTTTTTTGTAAAAGTGTTTTTGGAAAAAAAAACAGTATGATAGTGTTTGGTAAACTTTTATGTAAAACAGTTGTGACTGTATGAAATGACCAAAAAGGGTATAATACTATATTATTATTATGATATTTTATTTAATATTATTATTTTTATGTGAGGATTTTGTGTGGCCGTGGGGCCCACACCTCATTTCCCTTATCCCTGTGTCTTATTTTCTCTCTACATTCTCGAACTTTCTTGAAAATTCTCAACTCTCTCTCTCTTCACTCTCTCATCCACCGAGACAACCCTACTTTCAGACCATCTCACCTCAGCTCTTTCTCTCTCTGCACTCTCTCTTCCTCCTGCTTGGAATCCTTGGAATCAACCGCCTAAGCTTGAGCTGAGTGAATGTATCGATGAAATGGAGAAATGGGTTTTGGGAAATTAGGGTTCTTGATGGGTTTGGAGCCGCCATAGCTCGGTGGACGAAACGACGTCAGAGGCTGGGTCTGTTTTCTGTTGATTTTAGTTCAGGACGTTTTCCCCCAGCTCCCACTCAATCAGGTCTCGATAAACGGCGTCGTCAAAGACCTGGTCGGTGAGCTTCGCCCAATCCTCGAAGTCGCGAGCGTAGAGATTTTTGGAGACCCACTTGAGGTAGGCTGAATGGAGGGTGCCCAACATCTTGCCCTTGTATTTTCCGAAGTCGATGACTCCGTCTCTGGCAGGCGACGGTGTTGAGGCGGATAAAAAAGGTGGTTTGGGGGTTTTGTGGGTTTGAAGGAGCATGAGAGGCGGAGGGGTGTGGATAGGTGTGGGAGAGTGGTGGGTTTGACGAAGGAGTGTGGAGGCGGAAGAGAGAGTTCACGGTAGGATTGCCAGAAACTTTCATTAAAGGGTCACTATTCACCCTTGTTTTAGAGGTTTGCACAGAAGCTGAAAAGCCAGCTTTTCAAAGCTGCGTTTTGCTGCTTCTGTTTTTTGGTTTTTTTTTCACCCAAAACTGTGAAAAAAGGCTGAAGCTGGAAGTTTACCAAATACAAAAATGACCGCCAGCTTTTTTTGATACCAGCTTTTTTTAAAATCATCTCAACCCCAAACCATACCTTAATTGTGAGGTGTGTGTTGTATCACCCTATTGTGCCTTTATTTATAGTAGTATGATAGGTTAAATCCTTACTCTTTTAGGATTACAACTCTAATAGAATACTAACTACTAAAAGGAATATTCAAAGATATCCTTAGATACAGTAGGATTTACACAATCACATTCCTAATCTAAATATGACTGCAACAATACTATCTTTTTTTCTTATTTATCAATTTAATGAATATAAAAATAGACTATTGAAGACTTACCCGTCCTAGATGCTCGATACTACGACTTCAAAATCCAAACCTCACTCCGTACTACCCACGCCCATTTTTATCATTGACAATTTTTTCTCAATTTTAAATCGTGAAAATAAGTAAATTAAAAAAATTAATGGACAAAAGTTACTAAAATATATATATATATATATAAAAAGGAACATTCATGAAAAATGCTTGGATTAAGTTTATCTTTATAAAAAAAATCAACAATACTATCTTTTTTTCTTATTTATCAATTTAATGAATATAAAAATAGACTATTGAAGACTTACCCGTCCTAGATGCTCGATACTACGACTTCAAAATCCAAACCTCACTCCGTACTACCCACGCCCATTTTTATCATTGACAATTTTTTCTCAATTTTAAATCGTGAAAATAAGTAAATTAAAAAAATTAATGGACAAAAGTTACTAAAATATATATATATAAAAAGGAACATTCATGAAAAATGCTTGGACTAAGTTTATCTTTATAAAAAAAAAAATCATGCTATAACTTTATTTAATGAAAAAGACTTAAATTTTAATGAAAAACTGTTAAATTTTAATAAAAAAGACAAAAAATCTTAAATTTTAATGAAAAAGATATAATTTTAATATTAAAAAAAAACTGACACGCGCCCCTCACACAAACTGTTTATGAAACTTACTATATTGTTTATGAAACTTAATAGTACTACACTGTTTATGAAACTTACTACACTATTTATGAAACTTAACAATACTTCAATGTTTATGAAACTTAACAGTACTCAACTGTTTATGAACTTTCTACACTGTTTATGAAACTTAACAATGCTACACTATTTATGAAACTTAACCGTAGATACTCGTCCCAGATTTTCAAGTTCTTTCACAGAGTGCAATAAAAAGATGAAAAAAAAATGATAGAGCTCAACGTCCACGCCGTTAAAGTCATGCATGACTAATAGCTCAATACCATTACTAGAAAAATGGGTGATGAGTCCAAAGATGTTGTCAATGATGTTGCCCCATCCCTACCCCCAACCATCCCAACCCACACCTAACCGACTCCTTCCCAACCAAACCGCCCCATATGTGATTCTGAATCAAACGGAACCCACTTCAATTTGAAATTTTAATTTTAGAGGAATAAAATATACTTGGATTATGTCCAAAGGTCATGCAACTGAATGATTGGTTAGGTGCTCTTTGCATGTGCCCTTAGTTAAGTTTTTTTTTGTTTTTTGTTTTTGTGTTTTCTTTCTCTTGTTCTTATTATTAAATAAAATTATAAATTAATTTTTAGTTAAAACTCAAAATTTTAAAACATTTTTCATTAGTTCTTAAAAAAAAAAAAAAAAAAACGAAGGTTGGACCCCATTATATTGCAAAGCGAGATAACTCGAAGTTTTGTGGTCTCTGCACTGTTATAGATTGCCATGAAACTCAACCCAAAAATGCGATAAGCCCAAAACTCTGCCCAGCAACAACGTGTAGGTTCTAGATTACTCTACATTTATAAAGAGAAACGTGCCAACCATCTACAGCTACCACGCACAGCACAGCTTGGCGGGTCATGCTGATGTGTATATATATGTTGCAACGTGCAAGGCAAACTTTAGGGTTTTATAACTTCACACGCAGCATTGTCCCACTTTTTCTACTTTTATCTTTGCACTGTGTGTGTGGCAATGGGTTTTCTCAGTAAAGTCTCTGAGCTTGGAGAGTGGCATCGCAGTAGTAAAAAGCTCAAAAAGAGCAAGCAATTGCAGGTATCTGCTACTATATTCCCACTTATTCGTATAGTTTTTTGCTTCATCGTTTGCAAGGGCGATAGTTAGAAGGGGAGAATCGAACACGATGCTCGAGTACGTGAGATACTCTATATGTGGTCAATCGATGCATATACTTTTTGGTCTATTGTATAACGATAGTTGGAGAGGAAGAATCGAACATGATGCTTGAGTCGAAGATACTCTAATATGATGTATGTGTCTCTTTGTTTATGGTATTTTGGTCATGTAATGAATATTATAAGCCCGACATACTATATTTTCATTGATATAACCGATCTTTTTACTATTACAAATTCACTTGCGCTTTAAAGTGCATAGAAAAGATTCCTTAATAATTATTCCGTTTTTTCTAATTAATTGAACTCTTGTCACGAGTTTAATATTTATTGCCGATTCATCGGAATTTAGTTGTATTATTTTTTATTATAAAGGAGAGAGATTAGATTCAGCAGTATATAATTGTAGCTCGTTCAACCATTGAACTAGCTCAAATCCCTAACCCTGGATCAGAATCTTCGCCTGAGCAAATGGAGAGATCCTCCTGATCAAGCTCATTGGGTCGTTCAATTTTTATCCAACGGTTACAAATATAAGATTTTTTTTAAAAATTATAATAATTATAATCGTTGGATAAAAATTAAACTGCCCGATGAGCCTGGTTAGAGGATCCTCTCCATCTCCTCAAGAGAGGATCTTGATCCCCTAAACCCAAGTATTTTTTTCAGCTACCCTTTACTTTTACTGCTTGTTTTTCTCTTTTTTCTCGCCGATGTATTTTATTTATAAAAAAAAAATAGTCTATAACCGCACATTTTGTTTCTTT
This sequence comes from Malus sylvestris, assembly GCF_916048215.2. Classification (NCBI taxonomy): domain Eukaryota; kingdom Viridiplantae; phylum Streptophyta; class Magnoliopsida; order Rosales; family Rosaceae; genus Malus; species Malus sylvestris. The sequence goes on along the minus strand of NC_062261.1, from coordinate 9,334,200 downwards.
TTTTTTAAATTTATTTTTTACATCAGACGGTGGAGATTAAAGTGAAGATGGACTGTGAAGGGTGCGAGAGAAGAGTGAAGAAGTCAGTGCAAGGCATGAAAGGAGTCACGGAGGTTGAGGTGGACCCCAAGCAGAGCAAGCTCACTGTGATTGGCTATGTGGACCCCGATAAAGTGTTGCATCGTGTCAGGCATCGAACGGGGAAGAAGGCTGAGCTCTGGCCTTATGTGCCGTACGATGTCGTTCCGCATCCCTACGCCCCGGAGGCATATGACAGGAAGGCCCCACCTGGGTACGTACGGAACGTGCTGAAGGATCCGGAGGCTTCGGCTCTCGCTCGTGCAAGCTCCACTGAAGTGAAGTATACGACGGCGTTTAGTGACGAGAATCCAAATGCTTGTGTGATCATGTAGTCGAATGATATGCTGAAATTCCAACTTGTAAATTTTGTAGCACTTTTTTGAATAGTCGCTGTAAAAGTTGCTTAAGCGTGTTTTGGAAATGAAAAAAGTTTGCCTGAAGTGTGAATAAAGCAGAGAGAGAGGGAAAATTTTGGGTCTTGTAGCACCATTGTGTGTTATCATCTCATATGAGTTCCCGTTGTTAGAACGCCGTGTCAGAGGCGACAAACAATAGACAACTTTAACAGAGTTTTGATCATTGAACAACTTCGACGATCGATGTGGAGGGCGATCGAAATTTTTTGAAATTGTTTACGGGAGAGTTTTGGGTGATGGAAATGACATGATTAGTGAAGAGGTAACTGTTGTCGAAAAACGAAAAAGTTCGAGTTGAAAAAGAACTGTTGTTGACGGATCATTCATGACCCGATTTTAGTGTAAGTATTTTTTTAATGAGTTTTTATCACAAATGGTCCCTGACATTGATCAAACACATCATTTTGGTCTCTGATTAATAGAAATGGTCCCTGACATTGATCAAACACATTACAAATGGTCCTTCCATTAAAAACTTTTTGGGCAATTTTCAAAGCTTCGTAACTCAATCGTTTCTTAACCAAATTCGACCCATGATATATCAAAATGAAGATAGGAAAGTGTAGAACAAGATTATACCTATTTGGAAACCCAATGGTTGCCGGAGATGGCCGGAAAATAGCCTCAAATGTGACTGGTCCGCGAAAAAACTGGAAAACTCGCCTGAAATGGGGTAAACTTTAAACATTCATAACTTCTTCAATAATCAACGAAATCGAGTGATTCAAAAACGAAAATCATACTTCTCGATGAGACTAAGAGAATGTTAGCTTTCTTGATGGCTAACTCGTCATAGTTTGTCCGGAAAACGACTCGAAATTGACTAACTCAACAATGGTTATCCAAGTTCGAGCCATTTTTCGGTCAAACCATCGTATATTAGCAGTCAATAAAGGTACCATTCTCTTTGTCTCGTTGAGAAGTATGATTTTCATTTTTGAATCACTCAATTTCGTTGAGTATTGAAGAAGTTATGAATGTTTAAAGTTTACCCCATTTCAGGCAAATTTTCCAGTTTTTTCGCGGACCAGTCACATTTGAGGCTATTTTTCGGCCATCGCCGGCAACCATTGGGTTTCCAAATAGGTATAATCTTTTTCTACACTTTCCTATCTTCATTTTGATATATCATAGGTCGAATTTGGTTAAGAAACGATTGAGTTACGAAGCTTTGAAAATTGCCCAAAAAGTTTTTAACGGAAGAACCATTTGTGATGTGTTTGATCAATGTCAGGGACCATTTCTATTGATTTTCAATGTCATGGACCAAAATGATGTGTTTGATTAATGTCAGGGACTATTTGTGATAAAAACCCTTTTTTAATTGATTTGGTTACAACCATTGAGATCAAAGTTATTGGGCTGAATGGGATAGGCCCAAAGTTTTTTCATTTGTACTGTGGCTTAGGCCCAAAGTTATTGGGCTGAATTGGGATAGCACTTAAGTTGGACTGGGCTAATTATATTCCAAAAGAAAGCGGTCTGGGAGTGACAGATACGATCCCTTGCTTTACAGCCACACTTCGCGCACACGACGTCGTTTGATTTTGTGGTGTCCAAAACGCGTTGGCCAGCCAGAGGAATCCCTACTATAAATACCGCTCTTTGTGGTCTTAACTCACCATTTGGATCTGGGGCCTCTCTCTCTCCCGTTCCAAAGTTCTTCGCTCTCGAGCGATTCGTTCCCCTCCAAACCCTAACCCTAGATCGAGTTCCCTCCCTTTTTACTCAAAACTTTGTTTGCGTGCGGGACATTTGTGTTCCGAAACAAGGATCGAAACCCTAGCCGCAGTCGATTGCGAGCGAGGGTCCTCGTTCGAGATAGGGTTTGAGAAAAATCGAATTGTTTCGGACTCGATTCGGTTTGTGTGTTGGTTGGTTGATTTGCTGCAGTATCTCAAATGTCTCGGTGTTTTCCGTACCCTCCTCCTGGGTACGTGAAGAAGGGGATCTACGATGAGCCCCTGATCGATTCGATTAAGGTTTGTTGAGCAATCCTTGCTTTGTGGGTCTTTTGGATTTGTGCTCGACGTGTACTGTACGATTCGGTTCGTTAATTGATGTGTATGTTCAGCTCTCGTATGATCATATTTTGTGTAGATAAGAGAACCCATAAAATGCCCTGAAAAAAGTAAGAGCATAGAGAGAAAAATTTGGAAATGGGTGAATTCGAGAGCTGAATCGTGGGTTTTACCATCGATAACACTTTTTAGTTCCCCATAGAAACAAATAGAAGCCATTAATCGGTATAAAACGTAATTTCACTTGCTGGGTTTTTGTTGGATTGAGCCAATTTTGATTGGCCAAAATCGGAAACTTTGGCTTAGGTTTTGAGCCCCTGACATGAAATCTTGAGTGGTTGAGTGTTGTGTTTGCCACTGGACTCTAGTGTGTCCAGAAACTTTACATCCATTTGTGATAGAAATAGAAGCCGATGTTTTAATAAAATGCTATAGAAACACAAATTCCTGGCCTTCTTTTTGTAAGCTGAGCTGGTACTACTGTGTTGTAGCTTGTGTTCATGCTTGTGGCACATCAGTGTCTGTTGTCTTCCTTTTAGGAATTGATAATGGTACTTTTAAAACCTTCCTAGGGCTTTAGCTGCGTGCTTGACGTGTGTGAGTGATGGTACCTGTTCTTGGTACTAGGCTTCCACATTGTCGTGTTGTTTGAATCAAACAACGAAACATGATACTTTTACAGGCACTTCAGAGTCCTGTTAGGTTGGGATTGAGATTGTATTGTGTGGCAGATTAGTGAAAATGATTTGAGATGTGTGACGAGATTGCTTGACATTCTTGCATATGCATATGAGATGACTGATTTGAGATCGTCAAGTACATATTCAAGTATGTGCTGCCTACTTGAAGATCATTTTAGTTCTCACTGAGTTACATACTCAAGTTTGAAGTGGCTACACATAACCATGAGTGAGTTTGCTCTATAGTGGATTAGGAAGTGACCTTTGAATTCAGGTGGGTCCTTAGAAAGTCATAATGCTGAAAGGTTGCCAAGGTGAGACTTAAGCAATTACAGCTTTGAGTTTTGCACTATAGTAGATTTTTTGGGTAGAAGGTAGGGTCAGATATATAGATAGTAGATTTTAAGCAATTACAGTTTAGTTTATTTGACCAGTTATTTCATAGATGGTAGGGTCAGATAAATAGCACCTTTAGCCTGGTGTGTTCGGGTGTGGCATATGTTGTAGGATTCAAGTTCTCCTTTTCTTTTAGTGCAGTTTGCTTGAAGATGCCTTGGTGGTGGAAATGGTAGACACGTGAGACTCAAGACTGTCTTGTGCTTAAGGGCGTGGAGGTTCGAGTCCTCTCCAAGGCATAATTGGGAATCCATGTAGTTTTTGGTTCAAGTCCTCCTTGAGGCATAATTGCTTAAGTTTCACCTTAGTTGTTGGCTATGATTAGTGCTGATCTCTATGCAGCAAAGTTAGAGTGCAGTCTATAGTGTGTGTGAAAATTTTGATTTAGGTTTTTTGTTGGAATGCTGGCTGTGTTATGGATGTCATGAACATGTATAAAAATTCAATTATCTCTTGATACAGAGAAACAATAATACCCAACAATAATAACCAAAATTCTCATCATAGATCATCCGTATTGGTTGTGTCTTCAATGTTGATTTATTGATTTCCATTACTATCTAACATGTTTCTTCCTGATCTGAAGCTTCTGTCACTGTTCCTTCATATGTAACTGAAAATTGATCTTAAAAGGATGTTATGTTTTATCCAACAATTTGTGGTCTGCTTTGGCATGCTTGTTTTTGTGACAGTAATTTAAACTTTTCCAATGAGTTCAAAAGTTGATGGTTACCCTTGTTATTTGAAGCTCCAAAGAGAAGATGAGAAGGCCAAGAAGGAAAAGAAGAGGGAGAAAAAACGAGAGAAGAAAGAAAAGAAGGCTCGAGAAAATGGGGAGCCTGAAAATAAGAAGCACAGTCAGAAGAAAAGGCACAAAGATGAAAGGCACCAAGAAGACAAGAAAGGTACAGACCATGGAAAGAAGAGAAAACATGAAACGGAAAACCTTGACAAGAGTGGCCTTACTGAAGAACATGAGCAACCAGTTGGTTCCCAGAACTCTTCTGATAGCACCGTTGACAGCAACAAAAGGCAGAAGCAGGACTCTCCCCCTGATGGCAGGCATAATTCTGGTGAGTGCTCTTATGTTTCTTCCTTACTTGGGAGAAGGGTGTTTGCCTGTTGGGTTTGTTAGCTTCTCATGGGCACTGATATTCTTCCTTCAAAATGTATTATTATTTGAAGCAAGCATTCTTCGGATCCGGTTGCCTCTCCAAAGGCACAAAGATCCTGAACTGCTACCCAGAGAGGAGCAGCCTTGCCAGTTCCCTCTTAAAACGCACAAAGATCCAGTGGTGCTATCCAGAGAGAAACAACCTTGCCAGTTGCCTCTCCAAAAGCACAAGGATCGAGTAGTGCTACCCAAAGAGGAACAGCCTTGCCGGTTGTCTCTTCAGAGGAACAAAGATCCAGAAGCGCTACCCAGTCCTGAACAGCCTTGCCGGTTGTCTCTCCAAAGGCAAAAAGGTGCAGAAGTTCTATCCAGCCAGGAACAGCCTTCCAGGTTGTCTTTCCAAAGGCCTAAAGGTCCAGATGTTCTCCCAAGCCAGGAACAGCCTTCCCGGTTGTCACTTCAAAGGCCTAAAGGTCCAGAAGTGCTACCTAGCCAAGGACACCCTTGCTCTTCCTCAGGAAGGACAGATAATGCCTTTGTTGAAGGACTGCAAGAACCTGCTCCTAAACAAGGCGTGGATGAGGGACAGCATCCGTGCTCTACTTCTGGAAATGCTAGCAATGAACGCTCTTCCAGGCGTGGTAAAGAAAAACACCGAAAATCTGGCAGTGGTTCTTTTCCTTCACAATACAGAGAGCTAATGGAAAACTGGGTTCAACCTCCTCTCTCACAATGTCTTCCCGTGGATATCGACGATGAGGGATGGTTTGAGGCAAAGACAAAATGGAACTGTGGCGTTGAGAAACCTACAGTCGTCAGTGACAGCCTGAGCTACAGTGATGCAACGTCTTGGCCATGTGCTCGCCTCTTCCCTGAGTCCGATATATGTGCATTGCCATACACAGTACCGTTCTAAACCCCCGCCTGGAAAGTGGAAGATTGACAAGTGAGGAGCTGAAAGCGCCAGTGAACTTTGTATTTGATAGTTTTTCGGTACTGAAGGTGTGAAGAGGTTGTTTCCGGCTTTGGTGGTGTTGGTTTGCTTGCTCTCTCGTGCCTGGAGCGACTCCCGGTTGGGTTGAGAAAACAGCAACGGCAGAGATTTTAGGGAATGAAAAGATTTGTATTTTTTTTGTAGGGTAGATGGCATATTGATGCATCACAAACTTTGCAATTCTTTTGAAATCGATTATAATATCATTTCCTTTTTCTCAACTCTTTCGGCATTTCTCTATTGGTTTTTGGTAGTTGGCACTTTGGCTCTAATCGGGTACAACGTCGCTGCGTTAGATGTTTTAGGGCTGGTTTGGTATTGCTGTGCTTTGAAAAAGAACTACTGTGAGAATAATCGGCTGTGCTGTGAGAATAAGCGGCTGTGAAATAAATCAGCAGAGTGTTTGGTAAACTTTTTTGTAAAAGTGCTTTTGAAAAAAAAAAGTCTGATAGTGGGTCTTTTCATTAAAGGAGCACTGTAGTTCTGTGTGCTTTGAAAAAAAGCCAGTTTTCCAAAGCTACAAATTGCAGCTTCAGCTTTTTCCTTTGATTTCAGCTTATTCTCACAGCAACTTCCAAAATAAGCCCTTTTTTTTTAAGTTTACCAAACACCAAAAACACTCTCAGTTTTTTTTCATAGGAGCTTTTTTTCATAGGAGTTTTTTTTAAAATCACCTCAACCCCAAACTGGGGCTTAGTTTTGGGTGGTGCTATCCACATTTTGTTTTATATTTTACACATTTTTCACAATTTTCGACCATTAAAATGAACTGAAAATGATCAAAATGATAAAAATTGTGAAAGGTAAAAAATAGTGTGGGGTCAACGAAAAATCACATTAATAGGAAAATTTGTTGATCATATGGATTTTTAACCCATACATATTGGATTTTAACCGAGAAATGTCATTATTTGGGGATATTAGTAAACCATGCTTAACAACTCATGTAATTGTCGTTAAGTAGCAAATTCATTTGCAGTCATATTTGCATAAAGTGATTATATCAATTGAAATATATTTTGCCACTCATATTAATGTATGGTAGTATTTCTCTTAGCCGAACTCCCTCTTCCTCTAGTGTAAAAATACTGATATACTAAAAAAAATTGAAATATATTTTGGTAGAGATTGATATCTTGAATTAATTGCATAGGCCAAAGGGACTTGAGTTATATGATTTAAAATATCGACTATATATCTTTTTATATAAGTTGAATCGATGATATTGTTTTCAAATAGAAAGAGTCTTTCAATCCAAAAAATGAAAAAAGATTTAAAGATGCAGTCCAATTTCGTTCTAGAACTTCTCGAAATGTTTGGATTTCAGAATTTTAGATGTTAAATTTGATTCGGATGCACCAAAGTTGAAAAGTACAGAACCAAAAGTGCATCAAAGCACTTATGAAACTAGAGGATTTAAAGAAATTGACATGTGCAAGTGGTTTGTATCTCACTTGATTAAAACATCAATTCTTACACTTGACTTCCGAAGTTCCAATCTACGCTCGACTATTATTTGTGTCAAGAAAAATCGGGCCGAATCGTGCTCGGCCCATTTAAATAAAGCCCAAACCGGCACGAGCCTGAATCACTGGTTACGTTTGGGCTGGCCCCTAACCAGTTTAACCGACCCATGATATCGGGTCCGGATCCAAACAGACCTCGAGTTGGACAGACAGTTGGACCTCGAGTTGGACAGACAGTTGGGGCCGAAACCAGTCTGGTCAAAACGCAACCGAGAGAGAGAGCTAGAGAGAGAGAGAGAGAGAGAGAGAGAGCTAGAGAGAGAAGATGATCTCGGACGGAGTTGAAGATGAAGAGAAATGGCTGGCAGCTGGAATCGCCGGCCTCCAACAGAACGCCTTCTATATGCACCGAGCTCTGGTAACTACTTCAATCAATCAATCAAACAAACCCTCGATCTTCTTCCCTCCAATTTTCTACCAATTTTTTTGTTCGCTGAAAATTCAGTGAAATTGTTTTCCTTGGTTCAAATTTTCTGCAAATTTTTCAATCAGGACTCGAACAATCTCAGAGACGCGCTCAAGTACTCAGCTCAGATGCTGTCGGAGCTCCGGACCTCGAAGCTTTCCCCTCACAAGTACTACGAACTCTGTAAGTTCTGATTACTTCTCATCGATCCGGAGGGATTTGGAAATTGATTCTGCTTCGTTTTTGCATTTTCGTAAATGCCGAATGTTTGCGAGTTTGTGGATGGTGATTTCACTGATTTGTGGTTTGAATTGCCTCAGATATGCGGGCGTTTGACGAATTGAGGAAATTGGAAATGTTCTTCAAGGAGGAGGCTCGGCGCGGCTGCTCCATTATCGATCTCTATGAGCTTGTTCAGCACGCCGGCAACATATTGCCTAGATTGTAAGTCTTAATTATGTTAATTAATCTTCAGTTGCACATGTATCAATTGCTTTATTTAGGTTTTGACTTCGTAGTTCACTTAAAGTCCCCGGGAGATAATCCAATTTGTGCTGCACATAATTTCATTCTTACCTAGTTGGCATTGCGGTCGTATTCCTTCAGATACTGTAATTCTGTTTGTAAATCGTTAACATGCTGCAATTTGAAAAGTTCCCTAATACTAAACCTTATCGAAAAAAACCCAAAATTAAGCAGAAATTACAATTCATGATTTGATCTATTATCAATGTCTTTGTATTGTAGATTTATACAATTATGAGTTGGACGCTATGTCCTTTCAGGGTGTTCCTTTGAGTGCATTGAATTTATCTTAAGTGAAGAACAAGGCATAGCTACAGCATTTCTGTGGCTTATATGTGAATTTTATGATCTCTATTAGGTATCTTCTCTGTACAGTAGGTTCTGTGTACATCAAATCTAAGGAAGCTCCTGCTAAGGATGTCCTAAAAGATCTCGTTGAAATGTCCCGTGGCATTCAGAATCCTGTACGTGGGCTGTTCTTAAGGAGTTACCTTTCTCAAGTGAGTAGGGACAAATTGCCTGATATTGGTTCTGAATATGAAGGGTAAGGAAATCAGATATTCATTCATTCCTATGTTTATTTTCTGTGTATGATTGTATTCTTTCATTTGATTCAATCTGATTTGTCAATAATCCTTAACTTGCGCAGAGATGCCGACACTGTCAAGGACGCTGTTGAGTTTGTGCTCCAAAATTTCACTGAGATGAACAAACTTTGGGTGCGGATGCAACATCAGGTTGGTTGTTACTTATATACAGAGCTCTCAGGTTTAGACTTGCATGGGTACCGCAATGCTTGCATGTCATGAAGGTAAAAATATGTCATGAGGGCATGCTTTCTGGTCATGCAGGTGTTGTAGTGCTTTTGAATCATTCATACTCTTAGCTGATCCTGAGTTGAGGCTTGCTCTCCGGCTTTCTGGTCTGCAGGGTCCTGCCCGGGAAAAGGAGAAACGGGAGAAAGAAAGAAGCGAGCTACGTGATCTTGTAATATCAGTAACTGGTAGCTGGTTGATTTCACTGCTATATTGTTGTGCGCGTATGCAGTGTACACTTACAGAAGGCTTCTCTATGTCTGTTGTTCCTTTAGGTTGGTAAAAACTTGCACGTCCTAAGCCAGATAGAAGGTGTTGATTTGGATTTGTACAAAGAGACCGTGCTTCCCAGAGTCCTGGAGCAGGTCCAATTGATGCTGTTTTATCTTTAATCGATCCTTTAATGTTTATGATGTGTAACTTCCACCTCTTAACCACAAAAAATGGCTTCATCACCTTGCATTTTTTAACAGGTTGTCAATTGTAAGGATGAGATTGCACAGTTTTATTTGATGGATTGCATAATTCAAGTCTTTCCCGATGAGTACCACTTGCAAACTCTTGACGTATTGTTGGGTGCTTGCCCCCAACTTCAGGTCGGTAACATTATATGCACAAATTTTATTAATACCCTGTGTTGTTTTTTTATTCATGTCACTTTTCTTCTATTTTGCATTATGGGGTTTTGTGCATTGATCTTTTGAAACTGAAGGTGCTTTTGTCATTTGTTCTGGTTTTGGAGTTTATGTACCTTCTTATTGTAAGAGATTTTTCATGTTTTGTTTTATGACTTGTTGCACTCATTTTAAGCCACATGGAATGCTTTGAATGTTTCATAGGAAGATGCATGGAGCATCATGTCTCCGAGAATTTATACATGGAATGTTGCATTTGTGAGCAGCCTCTCCATAAATGGGGGTAAGGCTAGCCGACATTCACCTCTCCCAGACCCTGCGTAAAGCGGGAGCCTTGTGCACTGGGTACGACCTTTTAATGTTGCATTTGTGTTTTGCCTCATATATAAAATCAGTTAATGATAGTTAAATAGTTTATGGGGGTATACTCTTAATCTTGGAAAACCTTTTGTCTTTTGTTTGAAATTTGATTAAGAATGTTAGATAACTTTGTATTTTGTGTGTTCATAATATTTATCATCGTATTTTTAATTTATTACATTTCTCTGCCATTCTTGTCTAATTTCATTTTTTGTTTCAGCCATCTGTTGATATTAAGACAGTTCTATCCCAGTTAATGGAAAGACTTTCAAATTATGCTGCTTCAAGTACAGAAGTATTGCCTGAGTTTTTACAAGTACAAGCTTTTTCAAAACTGAGCAATGCTATTGGAAAGGTAATCTTAGTGTATAATAAATTGATGATTAAGTTCAGGGTTGTGCCATGCTTTAATTATCTCTTTTCATATCTACTATCACCAAGTGGTTGCACATAGAGCTTTTTTGTGACCTTGTTTGTCTGCAGTATAAGTACATATAACTGTAAACCTAGTGTTCATTGCATCTATATGCTTTCCTGTCTTGATATTTGTGTTTTTGTTTGCATTCGTATTGATACTTAAACAATATGCCAATGCAGGTGATTGAAGCCCAAGTTGACATGCCTATCATCGGTGTTGTCACTCTATATTCATCTCTTCTTAAATTCACCCTCCATGTGCACCCTGATCGACTTGATTATGCTGATCAAGTGTTGGTATGTTTCCTGGACAAACTTTTCTTAACATAATTACGCTCAGTTCTATCGTCTATGCGCATCAAAGTTATACCAAGTGAAATGGATTTTATTGGTCAAATTGTATGTGGCCCGAAATTGGGTAGTCCAACCTTTGCAAATTTTTCTTTGCATATACATTGGATGAACCCTAACTTTCCACACTATTCTATACATGTATAATCCAGTAAAGTCTGTTCTTGTAAATAAATTTCTTGTGCTGCTAGTCTGGTGGCACAGATTTGATTTATCTTATCATTTAAATTGATCTATCAATATATATATTGTTCTATAAAAGGTCACCACATATGTAATTATTTCCATTTATTTTCTTTTCATCAGGGCTCATTTGTTAAGAAACTCTCTGGAAAAGGGAAAATTCAAGACAGCAGGGCGACAAAACAAGTGGTTGCACTTTTAAGTGCTCCACTTGAGAAATATAATGATATTGTCACGGCTTTGAAGCTTACAAATTATCCTCGCGTCCTGGAATTCCTTGATAGTGGAACAAATAAAGTCATGGCTACTGTTATAATTCAGAGCATTATGAAAAATACAACTCATGTTTTAACTGCTGAGAAGGTATGCTTAACTCATGGTTTGTCCTTTCCACTGAGTTTGCTTCTTAATGACATGGAATGCAATTTTTACAGGTCGAGGCTTTGTTTGAATTAATAAAAGGACTTATTGAGGATTTGGATGGGACTCTTAATGATGAGGTAATTTCTGTGTTATAGATCATACATTTATTGATGATAGTAAAGCTCCTCTGTAGGCTTCCACAATATGTGCATTTTCTTCTGAATCCATACACTTGAGGTGTGAGCGTATCTTCTCTTTCAACTCTAGGTTGATGAAGAAGATTTCAAGGAGGAGCAAAATTCAGTTGCACGACTTATTCAAATGTTTTCTAATGATGATCCTGAAGAGATGTTTAAGGTATTGGATATATTTGAGTATAGTATTCATGTGCCTATTTCTTATGTCTGCATACCTTCTGTCTTTATAATCTTACCTTACAAGAGTATCCGAGAGGATTTCTCAAGTATTTAATTCTGGAGTCTTCCTGAGTTATACTCGAAGTTTTAATTGAGTCATAATTAATTGTTTTCTCATGTTTCTGTACTAATATATGGAAAAATGTTACAAGCACTTAAAAACGATTTTTGCATTTTGAACTGATGTCACAGTGAGTTTTCATGCTTTGATTTCATTCCACCCCACCCCTGCTTATGGGATACTGGTCCTAGTGTTGGCAGACATGGCAATATCACTCATGGAAAATTCATTTTGTGTATATATTTTAGAACTTGAAGTACATGTAGATTACTCTTTGTATATTGATTTTTCTATCTCAAGAGATTTTGCATGAACTGGAGCACCATTCATCCCTAATGTTTGCCACAATTCGTGCGCTGAATTGCAGATCATATGTACTGTGAAGAAGCACATCCTGGTTGGAGGACCGACGCGTTTGCCCTTTACTGTCCCTCCCCTAGTTTTCTCTTCTCTAAAGGTTTGCTTCTGTCTATCCAAATCATGTTAGCAGCTGGACACATTATGTGTTGATGCTAGTCAACTTTTTTATTTTTGTCGATTTGTTGTTGAAATTTCTCAAACTAATTTGGTGTGAGTAATGGAATTGGTGGTCTTTTTGGCAGTGTTCGTCTGATTTTATTTGTTATGTGCAGTTGGTTAGGAAATTGCAAGCCCAGGACGAGAATCCATTTGGAGATGATGCATCAACCACACCAAAGAAAATTTTTCAGCTCTTGACTCAGGTAAATGCTAGTGAAAGCTTTCAGAAAGCTCGCATTACGTATATCCTACACAGTTTGAGCATAGACTTTGATCTTTCTAGCTATTGAGTAACACTTCTGGTTTATTGTTTTAGACTATTGAGGCTTTGTTGAATGTTCCAGCACCTGAACTGGCATTACGGTTATATTTGCAATGTGCTGAGGTACATTGAAGTGTTCGGTTTTCAAATAAAAGGCACGACCTAAAGAATGTTATCCCTAATTTTAATGCCTATTGTTTTCATTAATTAGACTGCAAATGACTCTGATTTGGAACCCGTTGCCTATGAATTCTTCACCCAAGCATATATTCTTTACGAAGAAGAAATTTCAGTAAGTTCCCCCCCTACTTGGGAGCTAATCCTCTTTGGTTGCCTCTTTGCATGTTCCATTTTTTTTAAGATTTCAATGGAACAATGGATTGTATCTACTCTTTCCTTTTTGAATACGGGATTATTTCTAATATTTTTTGTTTGCATGAATTTTGTGTAATAGGATTCGAAAGCACAGGTGACTGCCATTCATCTGATAATTGGGACTCTCCAGAGGATGCATGTATTTGGCGTTGAGAACAGGGATACTTTAACTCACAAAGCCACAGGGGTAATCATAATTTCGTTAGTTATAATGCTGCCTGTCTGTTTCTACTGAAAACCTTACTTAATGCCTTGTCTTTGACCAGTATTCGGCAAAGCTTTTAAAGAAGGCTGATCAGTGCCGAGCTATATATGCTTGCTCGCACCTCTTCTGGGTCGACAATCAGGAGAGCATGAAGGATGGAGAAAGGTGTGTTGTATTAACATTTGGCTTCTATACTAAACCCATTTAGTTGTGCTTATGGCTGTGCAAGTCATGTCAGTTTTCTTTATTGTACCGAAAGGATATGTTCACGGTGAAAGAACTGTATGAAGGACAGTTAGGAGTTAAGTGGAAATGGACAGAGGAGTGAAAGGATGGTTTCTGAGTATAAGAATCTTAGCGGAGCCATTCCTTGGTTCATACTTTGAAACTGCTATCGTTCTGTTTGGTTATAATTCGTTTTAATTTTCTTTTACTTGCTTGCTATCCAGGGTACTGATTTGCCTAAAGCGAGCTTTACGAATCGCTAACGCTGCCCAACAGATGTCCAATGCTACACGGGGTAGCACTGGTTCAGTAACGCTCTTTGTTGAAATACTGAACAAGTAATAGTTGCTGACACCAGAGCCGATTTTTTCTGTTTATTATTCTGTTTCTTCTATTGCGGAAGGAGAAGGCCTTACTTTGTTGTGTTTTCAGGTACCTCTATTTCTTCGAGAAGGGGAACCCACAGATAACAGTTGCTTCAGTCCAAAGCCTGATTGAATTGGTCACAACTGAACTGCAAAGCGACTCGGCCTCAGCAGAGCCATCTACAGATGCTTTCTTTAAAAGCACACTGCGGTACATTCAGTTCCAGAAGCAGAAAGGTGGTGCAGTTGGTGAAAGATATGAGTCCATCAAGGTGTGACATGCTGCGAAGTGAATGCTTGTTATTAATGCGAGAGCTGCAGGTAAGTTTGCCTTGGTGGATGCTAGGAACCGATTTCATCCTTTTTGACGTCGTTTCGTTGAGAGAATAGATTGTATGCTTTATCCTCCCTGATGCTGAATTTTCCTCCGAGACCGGTGGGTCTAATAGGACGTTTGCTTTGGGTAATCACTCGTCGAGGAATTCTGTATGCTGATTGTGTTACTGCAATGGTACAAATGTACGACATATATTTGAATTTGAATCTACTTCGATCAGAACCAACCACATCTTTCTTCAGGCTGTTTGAAACCACACCACCTCTGTCGTATCTTCTACTCGGAGTTCTGTTCATCCCCGAGCATTGTTTCTTCAAAACCGTTTTTTTCGAAGATTCGTTGGGTTTGTTTTTCCAGTTTAATTTCTTGCAATTGTTCCATGAAAAGTACTGGCATGGATCTCTGGTCTGGTCATTGTTTCGTTGCAAGCGTTAGTTTAAGGGTCTGCTCATTTGGCGGGGAAAAGATATCTAAAGCCATTTCTCTAATTTTTTTCCCCTTCTAATATAACAGCACATTTACACCAAGAGGATTCGGGACTTAAGATCCGCCACACAATGGACAAGCCATAATAATTTGGTTTGAACTCATTTTCGACGAAATTCGAAACTAAGACCTCACAAGTGAAGAAATACCAGAAAAGAATTACTATTGCACCATAGTACTAAATTTACAACGCCTCCCACTAGCATTTGAAACTTGAAAGTACATTATTTTTTCAAGGACAATTGGCTACAACTTGGGCTTAGAAGGACACCTTGCTGAACCAAACCACCAGTTCCTCAAACTTAGCCCACCAATATTTGCTATTAATCAACCGAGTAGCGATTTTGACACTCCTCTTTTATAACTTACCAACAGGACGAGTGCAGGAAGCTAAAAGATGAGCGTTACAAAACAACTAGCCTAATAATCTCATGCGAAGTAGGGGTGGGCGCGGTGCGGTTCGGTGCGGTTTCGAGTGAAACCACAACCGAAACCGAAACTTTTTGCGGTGCGGTGCGGTGCAGTTTTGAAGCCAAAATCGAAATGAAACCAAACCGTTTGGTTCGGTTCGGTGCGGTTTCAAACGGTTTCGGTTTGGTTTTTGAGAAAAAAATGTAGAATTTATAATATACACCTATTTATGCATAAGACGATCTTATTTTTCTCATATATTAATTAATGAATATGTAGCAAAATTGCAACAAAAACAGCAACAATGCAGAAAAAAACAGTGGCAAAACTGCAAAAAAATGCAGCAAAAAACAGCACCAAAACTGCATAAAAAACGCAGCAAAACAACAGAAAAACAGCACCAAAACTGCAACAAAAAACTCAGCAAAGCTGCACCAAATCTGCACCAAAAATGCAGCAAAAACCTGCATCAAAACTGCAGAAAATCTGCACCAAAACTGGAGCAAAAAATTGCAATAAAACTGCACCAAAGATGAGTTTGAAGAAGATAAGTTAAGGAGATGAAGATGTGTTTCAACCTTCAAGAGTCGAAGTGCAAAACTAGACGATAATGATAGTCTAGTAACCTAATTGAACTAATTAAAATTTTAAAATATAACATTTATTTATTAATTTTATTATATGGTGCGGTTTCGGTTTCGGTGCGGTTTTGAAAACCCAAAACCGAAACCAAACCGTTTTCTTTGCCGCGGTTCGGTTTCGAAACCGAAACCGTTTCAAAACCGCAAAACCAAACCGTTCGGTGCGGTTTGATTCGATTCGTGTTTCGGTTTCGGTTTTCGGTTCCAAATGCCCACCCCTAATGCGAAGCGATGCATTGTGTTGACGCAAACCACAAAAATGAAAACTAAACGCATACACCAATTTTTAGTTGTGACGGGAACACAAGTGGTACACGTGTTTTAATATGAATGGTGAGAAATTGTATTTTTTAAGGTATTAACTTTTTAGCACATATATCCTACCATTTGTTTAGTGACACGTGATGCACTACCCCGTGTACCAGTCACACTGACAAATCTCTCCAAGCCTTCAAGCACACCAGACGGTAATAGTATTACTGTATCAATGCAAAGCGAGGTCGTCTTCCTAACTGGGAGTCCAGTCTATTAAAACAATATACGAAAATCAAAACCCGAGTTAAGAAAAAGTTGCCAACCATAGAATTCAACAATTAAGAGATCACAACAGTTCCAAGAATGCAACACCAAACCACCTGATGCTTTCACAGAGAGATCCATACGATCGTCAAACGCGACAACTTACTGACTCCAACTTCTTCAGGACAAAAAGGGAAAAACGAGATTTAGGGAACAAGGGGGTGTGAGGGAGTACATGCAGGATGGCTGGTCATTATCTCTTTACACCTATTTTCCAAATCACAATATGGAGCATGCCTTCCCCTTGCCGCCTTCCTTTTTCTTCTGCTTCGGAGGTTGAAGGACAACCCTGATGGCTGCATCAAAGACCCCTTTCACATTCTGCAGTCGCAAGCACACGGCATAAGTCACAGTTCAGGCATGAAAAATACCCCCTCATAAGACCAACTCCAATGGTGGGCTAAAAACCAAATTACCCTCCAAAATTTTCCCCCAAACCCACTCCAAGGCTAAAATTTGGGCTAAATGCTAAATGCTAAACCAAGGCCAAATTCCCCCTGAAATTTGCCCAGAAATCGGAATTTAAATTTTTCAATATTTATCGGAATTTAAATTTTTTTAGATAAAAATATTCATAAAATTAATTTACAATAGTCTACATATTTATTTATTTTTAAATTTAATTTAACAAAAAAAAAGCCTAAGTTCATTCTTTAATAATCATGGGCTAAAATTTTAGGCTAGAACGGTTGAAGCAGAAAAGCTGTTTCTGGGCTAAAAGCTAAATTTTCCAGGCTAAAATATTTAGCTTTTAGCCCAATCATTGGAGATGGTCTAATGCAATAGATAATATAAATACCTGCTGAGTTTTTGAACTGCACTCGATATAAGCTGGTGCTCCAATTAGCTTCCTGAGCTCCTCTCCCTACAACGGTAGAGATATAAATCTTAATTATAAGGAAGAAGAAAAGAAGATAAGGCACAGGGATGGTCAACAAAGACAAGAACGTTACTTGAGCGGTAGTAATTGGGACAGCACCAGGATGGTCAATAAAGAACTGCTTGTCGTCCCGAAGATCTGGCTCATTAAATTTTTATGATAAAAGAACAGTAAGAAGGGCCATCCTTAAAGACATTTCGCAGTTAGAACTATCATTGAATAAAAACACTCAATGTGTTCAAACAATGGGCCCATTATCTCAAGATTTATCTACGGTTGAGGAATAAGATTTAATAAAGCGGCCGTAACTTTTCTTAAATATCTACAAATTAGAAAGATAAAAAATTTACCAAGCTTTGTTCCAACGAGAATGATCGGAACACCAGGCGCATAATGCTTCAATTCTGGGATCCACTGGAAAGGAAATCAATATATTTGAGATTCATCATCAGATCATCAAGGTAAAGACAGAACAGTCATAATCAGTAGCACATTTTGTACACATACATCCCATATAGCAAGATCTCACCTTCTTGGACACATTTTCATAGCTGGCTTTGCTGATGAGAGAGAACGCCAGTATAAACACATCAGCGCCACGATAACTCAAAGGTCTTAATCTATTGTAATCCTCCTGTCCTGTTGCATAAAAAATAAATTCAGACCTCAAACACATATATGCATACAACCCCTAGTCAACAAAAACCGAAGTGACAATGCAAATTTACCAGCTGTGTCCCATAGCCCCAGGTTAACAGTGCTCCCATTCACGACCACGTTTGCACTGAAATTGTCGAAAACAGTTGGCACGTAATCCTGTTTTCCACCACAATACGGAATAAAGTTATAAACCGTACATCATAACGACAAATGATCTCCCCTTCCTTTCAAGTTATAAACCTTAACAATATGAAATCACAAACAACCACATTGCAAAAAGTTCGGAAGTTCAGACATTCTAGGGAGAAAAGATTTAAAATTTCATCAAATGACATCTTATAGGCAGAATAGCTAAAGCAAAATCCCAAAAATCTAAAGAACTCCTATAAAACACCTTAATCCAAACATCCGAGGAATTAAATCAAGAGTAGAAAAAGAATTTAAAAATCCCAAATAACCCACTTATTTTCAAACCTTTCACATTTGATTGCCCCTCCAAAAAAGGGGCAATTTTGACCAAAATTAATACCATTCCAATTATTTGCACCCAATGTTTTCCTAAAACAGTCAAATATCGTCAGCAAGATTGAGCTAAAAATAATATAAAATCAGTGAATAGCAGCACCAGAAACAAAAGGAACAATAAAAAACATATTCAAAGCATTCGGTATCAAACTTCCCCAGAACTCTAAAAAAAATAAAAAAATAAAAAAAACCAATTAAAAGCAATAAATCAATTACCAAATGCATTCCACCTATTGCAACAATGGCGCACTAAATTAAAATTCCCAAAAAAGGAAGGGAAATTAAACCGAATTGGGAATTGGGGAATTCAAGACTTACGGTGGGGAAGGTGTTGCTGGTGTAGGAGATAAGCAGACACGTCTTGCCCACAGCCCCGTCCCCAACCGTGACGCACTTTATGAACCTGGACGCGCTCATTTTCTCTCTCTCTCTCACTTTCTCGAGAAAAACCCAAGCCCCAGATCTTCGAACCTGAGGACCCGATCTTCTTCTTCTCCTTCCTCCTCCTCCTCTTCAATTACACATCTGTGGCGCGATCGAAATCCGGACGATTCACGACGAAACCTAACCCTAATTCTGGCAAATGGGGGGGGCAATCGAGAGAGAAAAGAGAAGAAAAAGATTGGGGGAGTTCGGAAGGGGAAAATTGGAAGGAGAAAAATGGGCGAATGTGGGTCTTGTGCGGGGGTCTGGAAGCTCCACGGAAGAGAAAAGAGGAGAGATAGCGAGACAAAAATGGCGGACTATTTTTTTGGCCGCGAATTTTATTTGCCGTTGAAGCGTTCGTTGAGCAACAAACTCTCCAACTTAGCTGCGAGTCTGTGACTGAGATTCTCTCTCTCCTCTGTCTGTCTCTCTCTCTCTCTCCTCTCTGTTTTTCTTTCTTTCTGCGCTCTAATCGCGAGGAAGTTGGGTCCGGTTATATGTGTGTGGGTCGGATTTTTGAGGTTTTTTTTTCAAAAGATTTTTGAGGTTGGTGGGGATGAAAAGTGAAATGAAACAAAGGGATTTATTTTTAGGAACTTTAACGAAAAGCATCCGGTACTGTTCATTTTAACGAAAAATCACATTTTTACACTAAAAAGTCAATTCTGGTACTATTCATTTTACCCTTTATTTTGTCCTTATCATTAAAACTCAAAGTTTTCAAGCATTTTTCATTAGTTTTCCTTTTATTTTTCTTGTTGTGATCCTAAGTCTTGTCTGTGTGATTTTAGTTTTTACCCCTTTAATTTTTACCCCTTTATTTTATCTTTATCATTTAAATTCAAAGTTTTCAAGCCCTTTTCATTAGTTTTCCTTTTATTTTTCTTGTTGTGATCTTAAGTCTTGTCTGTGTGATTTTAATTTTTACCCCTTTAATTTGGAAATCGATTATCAATTTAAGGTAATTCGGGATTGGTTCGCTACTATCCACATGGAATTGTTCCACAATTTTTGTTTATGTTGTTGGCCTTGGAGAGTTGGACGTGTTATGTTACTGGATTGTCGTTATGGCTAATTAGTTGGATATTCTTATTTTGGTTTGTATTCCAGATACAAAGTATGACACGATATAAAAGATGTGTGCGAAAGAAACCTGGCTCGCTTGGTATATTTGTACATAAGAGTCTAACTGTCCGCATAGTAATGTTTTTGCAAGTTCTGACGTGTTATGTTGTCATCATGTCAATCTTTCCCAATAATTTGTGACAAAGAAATAATCACAACCCAAGTTTGATGAGGATGATTAGTAGAGATAATCATAAATAGATAAGAATCCTTTCACATCTAGTCTCATGGATTTTTAATTGGATTCTTGTTTTCAAGAAGAGTTATTTTTGTGCTATGCATAATTTTTTTTCCTTTTTATTTATGGGATCAGAGTGAGCCTTGGTCAACGGAAAGGTTGCTCTTTTGTAACAAAAAAATCACGAGTTCAAGTCGTGGAAATAACTTCATTGCAAAGTAAAGGTAAGGCTGCATATTAGATGTTTCTCCTGCAACCCTCGCTTTGCAAGGAGCCTTGTTGGCTTGGGGCCGTCTTTTTAGTTTATTGGATCACAATGATAGTGATATTCTAATTGTCAATTAGTTGACGATTATTTTGGCCTTAACCTAACTGTACTTGATTTGAGCGATACTAACATGTGAAATTATTGTATGGTACTATAATACTGTCACACGATATAACGTTATACTCGTATCTTAACATGTGCTTTAAATATTGATATATTAGATGAAAACTACCGTACCAACTTATGCTTGCCAATGAATGTGTGGTAGAAGAGGTGGTTGGAATTTGATAGAGTATAAATTACATGACAGCAACCACATCAAACCCCACAATACAAGAATAATTCCATGAAAAATTATTAATTTCTTGAGGTACAAGATAATTAACTAAGATTATGGAAAGTTTGGAGGCCTAATGGATTTGGTCTGAAAGGCTTTTTGGGCAATTTGAGATTTTTATTACAAACGTTATTATTATTTTAAACTACATTGATCATAAAGTATGAAAATAGTTTAAAATCAAGACGCAATAAACTGAATAGGAGGCTTTATTCGTCGGATTATTTATCACTTGCGACCAAATTGATATTAAATATTGAAATCTTAAGGAAAAGTATATATTTTGAAACATCCACTTACGTTGTAAAATCGGAGTAGAATTCTCTTCCCTCCTAATTTTTCTCTCAATCTCCCTTCTCTCCCCTCTCCTCCTATTTAAACGGTTACGATTAAGTTATATCAATTGTGTTGACTTTTTTTTTTATAGAAAGAGCAAAACAGAGAGGAAAGTGAGAGAATGAGAGGGAATGATAGGAGATTAGGAGGGATTAGGAGGGGGAAGAATTAAATATGATTAGGGCAGAATCGGCAGATTGGACAGAAGATCTTCTGGCGATGCCAAAGCTGTCTGTCCTCCTCCAATGACATTATGGAACAGTTGCATTGCCACCTTAAAAGTACAGGGCAGCAATGTTTATCCAATTTTGGAATTTGAATTGCAAGGCTGGAAAGGAAAAGGCCAAAACTACTCATCTAGCATAGAAAAGCTTATATGCAACCCAGACGATAAGGGTGTCATTGATTTGAGTTTGTCCCACATGGTTATGTATTTTAACTTATTTATAAGGCATTGACTAATTGGTTTGAGATTTAACTACTTCGAAATTTCAGTTGCATGTAAGTTCTTCTCCATTTGGCAGGTAAGAGGTATAAAAAGAAACGAAAAAATAATGGTCGTGGCTATTTCCAAGTGATTCGATGAAAAGCTGAGATCAAATACTTTCATGACGTCAAGGTAAAGGTGCTCCAACCAAATCATGCAATGCTATATGGAAAACTTAAATCACGTGACATAATGTTAAAAACCGGGATGTTGAGTGTTGTTTAAGGTTAAGGAGTTCCTTGAAAAATTGGAACTAGAAAAGAAGAGAAGAGCTTGGCTTCTTAAGGTTAAAGAGTTCATTCTCAAAATACTTTGTGGCCTACTCACAAACTATGTGCTTACGATCAAAATCGTTCATATTATAAATCATCATGTAAAGATCAACTTTGTAAAACATCAATAAAACTAAGATCGTTTAGTTGATCACCTGTAACAAATAGATAAACGGTTCGTAATTCTTTTACCCAATCCTTTTATCTATTTTTATACATTCCCATGACTAAACAACCTTAGTTTTAATTAATTTTTGTATAGATAATCTTTACATAGTGAATGGTTATGAGTGATTCCGATCAGAAGCACAAAATACTGTGGATATATAGGGTCTTGAGGTATTTTAGAGAGGAGGTCCTTGAGGAGCCAAGTCTTTCTCAGAATATGCATATATTACATTCACGATTTCCAGAAAAGAAGCAAGAGTTGAATAATATGGTTTCTCATGCTTATTGTAAATACAACAGTTTCTAAAATTACAACTTGGTAAAAGCTCTTGCCAATAAATTTAGGGGAAGCTAAGGGCATCTAAAACATAGGGGCAAAGTACACGGACGAGTGGACGACTAAAATACAAAAACCACGAAACGCAGGTGAGGAACTAGCACACATCTAGTGCGGATCATCAGCACTTCCAAAATGCATGGAGTGTTTCGTCGAGGGCCCTTCTATCATATTCGCCGGTGAAGACACAGTTTCCCAAAGGACCTTTCTGAAGGACTGAGCCTTAGTAACCCATCAGCTACCTTCTTATCAACCTGCCATGCCGAAAGAAGACGGATGCATTAACAAACAAGCAAAGAAGTTACTGAGCTTCTATGAACTTACACTGCCATTCTCTTACCGCCATTACAGGTCTGAACATCTCGATCGTCACAGATTCAGCAGGTGAAATAGGTAACTTGGACTGCTTAAAAATGTTGGTAGTTCGCTTCACGAGTGCATCATCAATCCAGACAAGGCGGTAACCTAGCACACAAGCTCTTAAAACATTGAGGAATAATTTTGTAAGGGAAAGAAGTGTACATGCGTAAATGTCTTACCGTGCCAGCTGCAACAGCTTCTCCATGGAGCCAGTTCCCATAGCTGACCCCAGTTTCTTTTGCCTGAAAATACATCGCATTTCATCCGAAATATTTAATTAGATAGGGGATTTAACAGAATATAACAAAAGGCGAAGATAACTTGTCAAAGTACATAGGCTTTCAACACCTAATTGTACAAAACAAAAACTCATATGACCAAATGTATGACCCAAATTCAGTATAGCCCTCACTCCACTTTCACTCTCGTCCGAGGACAAGCTCAGCCTTGATTTCACACGACCGCTTTATTGTTGGTTTATGGTCCAGCCCATGATCAATGTTCTAGATTATTCTAGTAAGCAAGAGATGAGGCTGGAGCTTGCTAGACAATTCTAGCATGTTATTAAGTTGATGGAAGAAGCTAGAGAGTACTAGCTTCCTTGGTTGCAAATGGAAAGATCTAGAAGCTACAAGTATGTGGCTAGTCTAGATTTTTCTATACTAGAGGTTTGAAGAAGGAACTAGAAACTAGTAGAATGCCAAGCCCTCACCTATAAATATGGGTGTGATGTAACCAATAGAGAACTAAGAGTGAGTAGCAAAGGATCAAGTCCAAAGCTAGAGTTCCACTCCAAGAGTGAGAGTGAGAGTGTTCCACTACACATTGTGTGAGTGAAGTTTAGAGTGATAGAAAGTGTGTGTTATACTTTCTTGTATCCATCAAGCCTTGTCTTTGGCTTGGTAAGACTACTCTTGTTGTATTCATCTTTTTCATATAGTGAAGATTCCTTGTTTGGTGGACGTAGGCATAAATTGCCGAACCACATAAATTCTTGGCGTCCATTTTCTACTTTACCTTGTGCATTCTCTATCTTGTAGTACCGACATTCCTAACAAGTGGTATCAGAGCCCGGTTGGCTCGTACTACGAGATGGAAGGAAGTGGCACTATGATCAAACTCACCAACTCCAATTGGGTAACATGGAAGCCAAGGATGGAGGACATTCTCTATTGCAAGGATTTGCATGAGCCAATTGAAGGAGATGCCGCTAAGCCCGAGAGCATGTCCGATGCCGAGTGGAAGAAGATGAATCGCAAGGCTATTGGCACAATTAGACAATGGGTGGATGATAGTGTTTTTCACCATGTGTCTAATGAAACCAATGCTCGCGAGTTTTGGACGAAGCTTGAGTCCTTGTTCGAGAAGAAGACCCCAGCCAAGAAAGCCTTCTTGATCAAAGAGCTCATCAATGTGAAGTACAATGATGGTTTAAGTGTAGCAGAACACTTGAACAATTTCCAGAATATCATCAACCAGTTGGCTACTATGAAAATGACGATCGAGGACGAGCTACAAGCGCTCTTGTTACTTGGATCCTTGCCAGACAGTTGGGAGACCTTTGTGGTGAGTATAAGTAACTCTGCTTCTAATGGTGTTCTTACTCTTGATAATGTTAAAAATAGCATGCTCAATGAAGAAACAAGGAGAAAGACTTCTGGCACAGATAGCAGCCAAGTATTTGTCACAGAGAACCGCGGAAGAAGCAAAAGTAGAGGGCCTAGAGGTCATGGCAGGAGTCCTAGCCGATCCAAGTCAAAGTTCAGGGGTGCATGCCACCACTGTGGCAAAGAAGGCCATATGAAGAAAAATTGTCGAGTTTGGAAGAGAGAGCAAAGGGAAGGAAACAATAAGAAGAAAGATGATACTGGCAATACCACTGCTGTCATATGTGGTGATGTACCAGAAATATTGTCTGTTGGTGAATGTCTGCATATGGGCAACTCTGACAGAGACATTGAATGGATCTTTGACAATGGAGCTTCCTTCCATGCTACGTCCAAACGGGAGTTCTTCAGTACATACAAAGAAGGTGACTTTGGCATAGTGAAGATGGGGAATGAAAGCTATTCCAAAATTCTTGGAATTGGTGATATATGTCTAAGAACTAATCTCGGCTGCCAATTGATGTTGAAAGATGTGAGACATATTCCTGATATACGTCTCAATCTGATATCCATCGGTACCCTTGATCGACAAGGATATTATCACCATATTGGCGAAGGAAAATTGAAGCTTACTAAAGGCTTAATGGTGGTAGCAAGAGCACGACTTTGTTGTACGTTGTACCGGTCAAATGCCAAGGTTTTGAAAGGTGAGTTGAATGCTGTGGAGGACTCATCTCTAGACTTATGGCATAAGAGGCTAGGCCACATAAGCGAGAAAGGCCTACAAGTTTTGGCAAAGAAGTCTCACATTCCCTTTACCGAAGGTACGTCATTAAACTCTTGTGAGCATTGTTTATTCGGAAAACAAAGAAGAGTTAGTTTTTCTGTTCCATCTACAAAGAAAGGAAACTTGTTAAATCTTGTTTATTCAGATGTGTGTGGTCCCATGGAAGTCGAGTCACTTGGAAGAAATAAATATTTTGTTACTTATATTGATGATGCTTCACGAAGGGTGTGGGTGTATTTGTTGAAATCCAAAGACCAGGTGTTTCAGACATTCCAGGAGTTCCATGCCATGGTGGAGAGGGAAACTGGGAAACCTCTCAAGTGCCTTCGTAGCGACAACGGCGGCGAGTACACATCTCACCAGTTTAGAGAGTATTGTGTAAAACATGGCATACGTCATGAGAAGACAGTTCCTGGAACTCCACAACATAACGGTGTTGCTGAAAGAATGAACCGAACCATCATGGAGAAAGTCAGGTGTATGTTGAGGACTGCAAAGTTATCTAAGCAGTTCTGGGGTGAAGCTGTAAGGACAGCCTGCTATTTGATCAACCGATCTCCATCAGTACCATTAGGTCTTGATGTTCCAGAGAGAGTATGGACTGGTAATGATGTGTCTTACTCTCATCTGAATGTGTTTGGTTGCAAAGCTTTTGTGCATGTGCCCAAAGAGCAGAGATCGAAGTTAGACTACAAAGCTACACCGTGCATCTTTCTTGGTTATGGCGGTGAAGATTTTGGTTACAGATTATGGGACCCATACCAGAAGAAGTTTATCCGAAGTAGAGACGTGGTCTTTTATGAAGAACAAACAATTGGGGATTCGGATAAAGAGGCACAACCAGATGGCGCAGTCAGAGGAGTTGATCCATTAGCTTCAGATGAAGAAAGTCACGATGACATCCCTGAAGCAACTGCCAATGAAGTGCCTGCAGAATCAGATAATGCTAATCAAGAGGAGCCTGATCAAGATGTGCCAAACCATGAGATTGCTGATCAGGGGGAGCCTAGTCAAGAAGAGCAGATTCAAGGAGAACCCAATCAGGGGGAGCCTCCAGCCCTACAAGAGAATGAAGATCAGGTCAGAAGATCCATCAGAAGTCGAAGACCGTCTACCAAGTATTCTTCATCAGAGTATATCATGTTGACTAATTATGGAGAGCCCGAAACATATGAGGAGGCCAGAGCTCATAACGACAGTGACAAATGGATGAAGGCAATGGAGTCGGAGATGGATTCCTTATCAAAGAATGATACCTATGAGCTGGTGGAGCTTCCAAAGGGCAGGAAAGCATTGAAAAACAAGTGGGTGTTCAAATTGAAAAGAGACGACAACATGACAAGGTACAAGGCTCGTTTGGTTGTCAAAGGTTTTGGTCAAAAGAAAGGAGTTGACTTTGATGAGATTTTCTCACCGGTGGTGAAGATGACTTCCATTCGAGTTATCCTTGGTATGGCAGCAAGCATGGATCTTGAGCTCGAGCAGTTAGATGTTAAAACTGCATTTCTCCACGGCAATTTAGAAGAGGAGATATACATGGAGCAACCCAAAGGCTTTGAAGTCAAAGGTAAAGAAAATTTGGTGTGCAAGCTCAAGAAAAGTTTATATGGTCTTAAGCAGGCTCCGAGACAGTGGAATAAGAAGTTCAACTCATTCATGGTGAGTAATGGGTACAAGAGAACTCATGCTGACTCTTGTGTCTATATCAAACAATTTTCTGGAGGTACATTCATCATCTTATTGCTTTATGTTGATGACATGTTGATTGTCGGACAAGATGCTTCTATGATTAAAAAGCTCAAAGAAGAGTTATCTAAGTCCTTTGACATGAAGGACTTAGGGCCAGCCAAGCAGATTTTGGGCATGGAGATAATTCGTGACAGAAAATCCAAGAAGTTGTGGCTGTCACAAGAAAAGTATGTTGAACGGGTGCTTGAAAGGTTCAACATGAAAGCAGCCAAACCGGTAAGCTCACCTTTAGCCAATCATATCAAGTTGAGCAAAGAGTCGTGTCCAAAAACATATGAAGAAAAAGAGAAAATGGCAGTTGTTCCCTACTCTTCAGCAGTAGGAAGTATCATGTATGCAATGGTGTGCACACGACCAGATATTGCTCATGCAGTAGGTGTGGTGAGCAGGTTTCTCTCTAATCCAGGGAAGGACCACTGGGAAGCCGTTAAGTGGATTCTCAGATATTTGAAGGGGACTTCTAAGATGTGCTTGTGCTTTGGCGGTTCCAAACCAATCTTGGAAGGATTTACAGATGCTGACATGGGAGGTGACCTGGATGGTAAAAAATCTACATCTGGGTACTTGTTCACTTTTGCCGGGGGAGCCGTGTCTTGGCAATCCAAGTTGCAAAAGTGTGTTGCTTTGTCCACAACCGAGGCTGAATACATAGCCGCTACAGAAGCATGCAAGGAGTTGTTGTGGCTGAAGCAGTTTCTCCAAGAGTTGGGTTTGAAGCAAAGTGATTATGGCATTTATTGTGATAGTCAGAGTGCTCTGGACTTGAGCAAGAACACTACATATCATTCACGCACTAAGCACATTGATATTCGTTATCACTGGATTAGAGACGCTATCGAGAACAAGTTGCTGCAGCTGAAGAAGATTCATACCGATAATAATTCTTCAGACATGTTGACAAAGGTAGTCACAAAATCAAAGTTGGAATTCTGCATTAAAGCTGCTGGGATGAACTCCAGGTAACTTGGAGTCATGATCGGAATTCCTCCCTCATGGACTGGAGGGGGAGATTGTTGGTATATGGTCCAGCCCATGATCAATGTTCTAGATTATTCTAGTAAGCAAGAGATGAGGCTGGAGCTTGCTAGACAATTCTAGCATGTTATTAAGTTGATGGAAGAAGCTAGAGAGTACTAGCTTCCTTGGTTGCAAATGGAAAGATCTAGAAGCTACAAGTATGTGGCTAGTCTAGATTTTTCTATACTAGAGGTTTGAAGAAGGAACTAGAAACTAGTAGAATGCCAAGCCCTCACCTATAAATATGGGTGTGATGTAACCAATAGAGAACTAAGAGTGAGTAGCAAAGGATCAAGTCCAAAGCTAGAGTTCCACTCCAAGAGTGAGAGTGAGAGTGTTCCACTACACATTGTGTGAGTGAAGTTTAGAGTGATAGAAAGTGTGTGTTATACTTTCTTGTATCCATCAAGCCTTGTCTTTGGCTTGGTAAGACTACTCTTGTTGTATTCATCTTTTTCATATAGTGAAGATTCCTTGTTTGGTGGACGTAGGCATAAATTGCCGAACCACATAAATTCTTGGCGTCCATTTTCTACTTTACCTTGTGCATTCTCTATCTTGTAGTACCGACATTCCTAACATTTATAGCATAAGCCAATGCCGCTGGATCCCTGCATGCACCAACTATACTCAATGTAACTAACCTAATATGCATCCTGTGCAGGAACGAGATTATTCACGAAGCTTCAACAGACTAGAAAAGATAAAATGGCGACATTGTTACAGCCTTAAAGTCATAACCACTGGCAGTGACAAGACTCTCTCTTAATTTGATGTCCCGTAACATTTATCATGTGAAATAGAACATGAATTGAGAGGAATATGCAGCATGGTGCTGGCTCCAGAAACTTTTTGCTGTTACTTACTCTCGGTGTAAATTTCATACCTTGCCATTATTACCTGAATATTCCTCTCCTGCCCTTCAAAGAAATCTGCATCTCTAACAAGCCCACACTTAATGGCCTCCGCAAGCCCTGATGCCAGTTCCCGATCTGGTAATGTGTTCAATGTGTCTGTGTCAATAAGCGTACACTGAGGTTGGTAAAAGCACCGATCAAGTTCTTCCCAAGAGAGTGGTTTATAGCAGTTTTGCTGCCAACAGAAGAATCAACCTGCAAGTCGAGCAGCGTAAAAATTTGATGCATGAGACATAATGAGCATAAGTGCATGATTGCTAGAAAAGGAGCCATAAAATTTGTCGGAATCTGAATGAAGTTAACACCCCGAAGGTAAGAAGCAGCAGCAAAGCCACAGATGTCCCAATCACGCCGCCTCCGAGCGCAACAAATTTACATCGCTGGTCCAGTCTTTGTTGGAAATTTGAGTAGTTTTGAGGAGAAATTTATTTGTCCCACATTGGTCATTCCCAAATTTTTTTATCACTTTATAAGGCTTTGTCCTTTATAGAAAATGATTTGAGTAATAGGCCTGAAAACTAAAATTGGGCTCACCTTTGGGGTTGAGCTTTGGGAATTACTAATTAATTGGTAATTAATATATTTAATATATAATTAATATATATTTAATTGTCAAAAGATATATATTTAATATATATTTAATTGTCAAAAGATGGGCCTTGGGCCTTGGGGCTTTAATAATTAAATTAATTAATTATTTTTACCAACAGACTCATTTTTTCAGATGAAGTCTGAAGTGTGAAAACGCAGAAACAAAAACACCATTTTCAGCAGATGTCTCCCAACAAATGCATCCCTTCCTCATATCTGTTGCGAACAGGTATAATCACATTATATAAACATCCATCTGCATGGCATTTAGAACACAGAAAAATCATAAATCTTCTCCTGCAATCATAAACATCCTTTCTGAGAGAACCACATTAATATTCGTCAGAAGTCAATTTTCCGGTGCTGGTTTATTAGCATAACCCAATTTTAGTATCCAGGCCTATTACTCCAATCATTTTCTATAAAGAACAAAGCCTTATAAAGTGATAAAATCTTTTGGGAATGGCCAATGTGGGACAAAGAAATTTCTACTCAAATTACTCAAATTTCCAACAATACCCCACATTTGAGTTGAAATTTCATTCAAACTCCAACAGTCTTGACCCAATAGCCTTGTCAAACACTTTCATAAGAGTGTCCTGCCAGTTGAAGAACACGGTTACTCATTATTCAACTGGCCAAATGCAATCTTAAGGACTAAACTTCAAACGAGCATTTAGATACTCACCATGTTCTTACACTTCTCATCATCGGGTAAAATCACCCTCTCAACTGACACATTCGGGTTATCTCTTGTCAAAGCCTCAACAACTTTAACCAAGTACAACGGTGCAACTTTGGTGTTAGTGACCACAAGAACCATCTTTCCGTGAACATGCCTACGTTAACATAATAATCAACAATACGAACCACAACATCCACAAAACCGCAATTGAAACAAGGAAAAGAAGCTTGATTCTAAAAAAGAGAAAATTATAGCAACGTCTCTGAACTTTAACCCAATTGGAGTAATGATTCATCAACTAAAATATTTGACCTTTGGTCCCTAAACTCATCAAAACGTGCAACCTTTTTATCAACTCCATCATAACTTCCGTCGAAATAAATCATGTTGGAAGAACCATTGCTACAATTTGGTTAAGAAGCTTAATTCTATATTTGCATGTTGATTTAGCCTCATGTGCGTGTCTCATTTGACGGAAGTTCTAACAGAGTTGAAAAAAAATTGTAGTTGCACGCTTTGATGGGGACCAATGATCACATAATTTTAGTTGAGAGACCATTGCTCTAATTAGTTAAAGTCGAGGGACATTGCAACAATTTACTCTTTAAAGAAAGCTAAAAGCTTGCACTTTTACCAACTCCATGTGAAAAAAATTTATCCCCTATTTTTTCCCTCTCCTTCCCTCCCCCTATTTGAATGGTCATGATTAAGCCATGTTAACATCTTACATTAATTTTTATATAAAAAGAGACAAAATAAAAAGTGTGAGAGGATGAGAGTGAAGTGTAGGGGAATAGGAAGGGAGAGACAAAATGAAAAAAAAAAACCAGCATTTTCTACCATAGCAAATTTCTTTTGCTTTCGGAAAATTTACCCCATCAAAGAAATTTGCAAGAGCTTGCTCTGTTACTATATGAGAAAATTGTAGTAATGGTCCCTCAACTTTAACCAAATTAGAGTAATGGTCCCTCAACTAAAAATCTATGAGCATTGGTCCTTTAACTCCTCAATACATGTAGATATGGTCATTTTCTTCAACTCCGTTAGAACTTCCGTCAAAATGAGTCACATGTCCTGCACATGAGGCTGAATCGATGAGCAAATATGGAAAACCAAATCCGCCAAAAGCGAATTTAAATCATATTATTGTTAGCCTATTGTAAGGCTTAGCCTAATCCTCCACCCCCCCCCCCCCCAAGACCTACTCCAACCCTTGGAGTAAAACTCAAAATTTAGGTTTTAAACATACCCCAACTTAATTTAAGTTCTAAATCTATCCCAACTTGCTCCAATGACATGTGTATCCGTTCCATATCATTCCATTTTACTGAAATTGAGTTCATGCAGCATCTCAAAAGTCTAGGGACTAGCCTATTTGCCAATGTTATTCTTATTTTCGACAGAAGGAATGAGATTCATTTAATTTATTTTTACATTTTTTTTAATGAAATCAAAAGTAAGATTAAATAAAAATTTACATCTTAAATTGACATAAAAATTGATATTTATAATACTATTCTTGTGTCTTGATACACTGACTTTCATTGCCAAGTCATCAAAAACAAAAAAAAAACACAATTACTCCAGCTCAGAGCAAAATCTTAAGCGTAAGTGATTTATTATTTCTTCATCTTTTATTTTGTGATTAGTAATAAAAAATGGGAAGGGTTATTGGCACTTCAAAAATCTCATTCTACACTCCTCACAAATGTATTTTTCTTTCCAAATATAAAAAGTTTAGAGTGTAGAATGAGATTTTTGGAATGCCAATAACAATTTCCTAAAAAATAGTGAAACAACTACTACCAAGAGCTTTAGTCAACCATTACACTTTCCAATTTTTTATTTCATTGTGTATTTTATTTTCACTACTCACTATCTTTCGGTTGTAAAGGAAATGATTAAGAACACTATCGTATTGCGTATTAGGTGCCAACTGTTAACTATTTACATATACGTTTGCTTTGGCTTGAGTAAGCTTTTTGAAGAAACTTCGGTTAAGTTATGCTATAGAAAAAAAATGATTAATGAATTTTTATCTCTTGAAAAGTATTCATTTGTTAGTTTTTTTTTTTTTTTTTCCAAATTCTCCAATGTGTACACGTATGAAATAGGCCATTCAACAGTTTTTTGCTCAAATTCTCAATCTCATTAGCTATTAGCCTTTTGCGCAAGTAAGCTACATTTTTTTTTACAATGCAACGAAATTTTGGATACTTTTAAAATGAAGATTTGAATATTAAAATTAAAGCATTCAATACCACGAGGCGTTGTAGTCACATCCAATGCCTACTTTTCTTTTTAGCATAAAAGCACCTAAGCCCTATGGTTTCACAAAAAGCAAATTGTATTGCGCAACTCAAATAATTGAGTTGAATTTTGCACCACAAGAATCTCTTTTCTTCATCATTTTATGCATGGCATACGTGCATTAGGATTAGGTGTGCCCAAGGCTTTTGCTTTATTATATGTGAACTTTAACGAAAAATTTTCAGTACTGTTTACTTTTAACAAAAAATTATATTTTTACACTAAAAAGTCAATCTTGGTACAATTGACTTTACCCTTTATTTTGTCCTTATCATTAAAACTCAAAGTTTTCAAGCCATTTTTATTATTTTTCCTTTATTATATTGCAGCACTTCTCATGATAGTATCTTAAGCTTATTATCAATTTGGACTCGTTTGGATATGTTTTTAAAATCACTGAAAGCGTCTTTAGAGAAAATATTTTTTTGTTCTAAAAACACAAACACTTAAAATGCTTTCTGCAAGAAACATTAGTTATGTGCTTCTTCTAGGAAGCATTTTAAGTGCTTTTTTAAAATTTACTTATATTTTTACCAAGGATTGGTTTTAAAAATATTTTCAGAAAAAGTGTCTTCAGTCATTTTAAAAACATATCTAAACGAGCATTTATCTTTTGTAATTGTTTAGACATAAGGATAGTAAACTTTAAAGAATAAGGATTTGAGTATTAATTATAAATATTAAAATTAAAGATACTAGAGCTAAATGCAGCAAACGTCAATCGACTTGTAAATTAATAGTAGCCTCAACGGATTCCTTTTATAAGGCGGTGGAAACTAAAGAATTACTCTTCTATCTATTTCGATGTGGGACGGAAAAACATTTCCTCTATATCAATATGAAGAAATTGCATTCTTAACTTTCTGATGTGGATTTGAAGACTTGATACATAGAACATATAATTTTTGTTGGAACTAAATTTGCGCACCTCTGTGTGAGCGGTGGTTGAACATAAATTTGAGTAACCTTAGCAACCTGCAAAACAGTTAGATAACCATAAGCAAACCTTAGGCCAGGGGTGTGCCGGCCAAAGGCTCTCCAACAGTCAAGTTAGTGAATGATCTTTAGACTCAAGCATTGGGCCAAATAATTCAAGTGTATATATTGTGTTACTGTAAATGAGTCATAGATTGGTGTGTTTATACCGTGGGAGAGAATTTTGTAGGATAGAATCCTCGTTCTAGGCCGGGAAAATTCTAGAGGATATCTAGTAAGTAGATATTGTATCATCTTAAGAGTGTGATTACTTGCGGCGCATGTTTGTCCCTAGATTGTAGGGATTCCAAGACTTATAGGATCTGATTGTGTCCATATCAAGATCAGATTGTGTGTCTTGCGGAACAAGCATGGTCATCCAAAGGAGTTGCTAGGACTCCGCCCATTGCCCCCGAGTAAGGTGATGGTAGCACCCTGCTTTGTCTCATACAGCTCTCTACTTGGAGCTGGTAAGTTTATGACCAGACTTATGAGGTAGCAGTATTAAGGTCAGCCTTATTCCTGCCTGGAAAATCATGGTCCCACAACTTCCATTGTGTGCTTGGGGCTCATATAGAAGTGTTTTTAAAATGTTTGAAAACTTTTTTAAATAAAATATTTTTGGGTTCTAAAAACACTTTAATTGTTTTTAAGAAGAAGCACATAATTGGTTTCCTCCAAAAAACACTTCAAATACTTTTTCAAATTTTACTTATATTTTCTAAAAATTGAATCAAAAAACATTTTCATAAAAAAAAAATTTAATCATTTTAAAAATACTTTTGGCACTAAATCTAATTTTTCAACTTCCTATTACTCTTGTTTGTGCAATAGGTGCAACCGATCCTAGAAGATTTTATTTCCTTTCAACAAAGTATTAGGACTATATCATCCAATAGCAACCAGCCACGTAACAGCCACTCCTTTCCACGTGTCCAAACCTCCTCTATACAACACGTCACATAGCTCTCACCCGAATATTATATTCGAAACTACTATATTCAATTTTTCGTCAATTTAAGTCACATTACATGTATGTGATACACATTGGAGGGTAGATTGATAATTTTACATTAGTGTATGAAGTTAACTTTGGAGGGTAAATTGAACGTTAGATTAGCAACCTATATGAAATATTAAGGGCTTATAGGCAAAAAAAGAACGATATTATACTCTAAAGTGTATCAAGGGACAAGTTGATGAAAAATTTGATAAAATAGCTTTGAATATAATAGTGAGATTAAATTAGCAATTTTTTAATGAATTTAGGAACTTATTTTACCGAAAAATAATTTAGAGACCTAATTTTCACTGAGATGATAGTTCAGAGACCGAGCAAAAATAATCCCTATTATATGGATTTGGATCATCTCCTGAACAAAGGAGACGGATCCTCCTAACCCAAACACGTGGGTCATTGGATTTTGATCCAACGACTACAATTATTATAATTTTTAGAGGAGCCCCATATTTGTAGCCGTTGGATTTTGATCCAACGGCCCATGTGTTTGAGTCAGGAGGATCCGAGGAGAGGATTCAAATCCCTATTATATTATGGATTTGGATCCTCACCGGATCCCCTCCCTGGGGATCCTAGGGATTAATGCACACGGACTGTTGATAAAAAATCGTACAGCCCAAATTAAATGCTTTTTATATTTTTAAAAGTAAAGTAATCTCGTTTTGCATGAAAAAAAAAAAAATTACAACCGTACGATTTTTTATCAACGGTCCGTTTGTGTTGATCCCTAGAATCACCAGGATCCGAATAGGATCCAATTCCTTATATTACCTTCAACAAAATAATTGGACTATATCATCCAATAGCAATCAGCCACGTAAGAGTCCTGTCCACGTTTCCAAACCTCCTCTATAAAAAGCGTCACATAGAACTCACCCCTCTACTCCTCGTTCCGATTATATTTTTCCCGTGTGCGAAATCAAAAGTCCCTCACTACGACCACAAACCAAAAGCTTTCGCTATCTCTATCTAATACCCTTCGAGTTTTCAAAGCCGTCGTCGTTTCGAGACCTTCGTTGTCACCGTCACCATGTCGTCGTCGTCGAAGAAGATCACCCTGAAGAGCTCCGACGGCGAGTCGTTCGAGGTCGAGGAGGCGGTGGCGCTGGAGTCACAGACCATTAAGCACATGATCGAGGACGACTGCGCCGACAACGGTATTCCTTTGCCCAACGTCACCAGCAAGATCTTGGCCAAGGTCATCGAGTACTGCAAGAGGCACGTCGACGCCGCCAAGCCCGACGAGAAGATCTCCGAGGACGATCTCAAGGCCTGGGATCAGGAGTTCGTAAAGGTGGACCAGGCTACGCTGTTTGATCTCATTCTGGTATGTTAAAACCCTAATTGAATCTCGAATTTCGATTTAATCTTGTTCGCGATTGCTTTGTTTGATTCTAGGGTTTCGGAATTTGGGGATTGGTTTGGGTTAGGGTTTTTGAATTGGGGATTGGGGTCAATTGTGTTGTTTTCTGGGATAGGGTTGCTGATTTAGGGGTTTTCTATGATGGTTTGGTATGCGATGCAATTCGAATATTTTTTACTTTTGTTTCTGTTTAGGGATTTGATTCAGTGGTTTCTGTGTATTTGAATTGTTTGATTTTGTTGCTTTTGATGTTACTGTGCTTGTTCTGATTCTGCTTCTGCTTCTGCTTCTGCTTGTACTTCAAGTTTGTCTTGTGCTTCTGTTTGAAGTTGAGATAAAGAGGAATATCTTCGTATTGAAATTTTTTGCCTTTCGACGTTTACTTTTCTAAGTTGTGATTAAGTTTGTTAATAAGAGAATGTGCCTCTTTCTGCAACATTTGTGGTGTGTCAATTTGTAGAGTGGTGGAACAAATAACTAGTTTCCATGCGTATCATCATTATTCAGTCTGTGGCGATAGTATTGTCGGTTTAATTGGTTTATGAATATACTTTGTAAGCTTTTGCAGAAACTACAGTAATTTGATCTGTTGGTTTTCATTATTTCTGTGAGTGGCTAATTGCCAAAACTGTCATTATTTATGTTTTTCTAATGTGATGATATTGGCATTGACAGGCTGCAAACTACTTGAACATCAAGAGCCTTTTGGACCTGACATGCCAGACAGTTGCAGACATGATCAAGGGTAAGACTCCAGAAGAGATCAGAAAGACCTTCAACATCAATAACGACTTCACCCCGGAGGAAGAGGAGGAAGTTCGTCGTGAGAACCAGTGGGCGTTTGAATGAAGTTTCTCGGTGATGGTCTTTTTACTTGGAACTTAGTGCTGGCATAACTATCATGTATTCTAGTTAATCAGCTTACTTCTTTATCATTCTCTGTTTTTAAGTGCTTTTATCGGAGTTGCAAGTCCTTTCAAATTGTAGATAAAAGTTGGATTCTGATGTTGGTAGTGGTTCTTCTACTACTGTCAATGCCATTGC
Source organism: Malus sylvestris (assembly GCF_916048215.2). NCBI lineage: Eukaryota > Viridiplantae > Streptophyta > Magnoliopsida > Rosales > Rosaceae > Malus > Malus sylvestris. The sequence goes on along the minus strand of NC_062261.1, from coordinate 9,297,610 downwards.
CAGTTTTACTATTTCTGAAGCAAAATCTTCTACTTCCATTAAGTTGTTTCTCACGTGGTTTGAATCAAGCTTGGTGTGTCTGCCTTAGTTGTGTCATTTTCTAGCTGAATTCTTGTTACATTTCTTCTATATATATGTGACTATCATTCCTCATTTCCTTTGATTTCTGCTTAAGTTTGCATAAAAATGATTATGAAACTGGTTTTTAAGATAAGATCACTTATGGCTTGTTTTACTATTTCGGAATCAGAATTGGATGAATTGAATTGAGCATGAGGAGGAATGTGACATAAATTGTTTACTACTTTTTTATTAGATTTTTGTCGAAGTTTTGTACTAAATTTTACGTGATACCATATATAGTTTACTACTTTTTTATTCGTATGACATAAATTTAGAGTCGCATCATCAATCATTTACCAGTCAAGTTGATATAAAATGTAACAATGTATGGCATTGACATGAAATAACAAGTACATGTGTAAAATTGAAATGTTTTAAGGATGGTGCATTGTAATTGCACCCAGTAAACTGTAATTTGTCCTTTTTTGTTTCTTCGTCTTTCCTCGTATATTTTCTTTCTATTTCGACCTCTAAATTTGCGTTCAGTGTCAAATAATAGCATACTCATGCCATATAATTAAGATTTGAAAATGCTTTTAAAACGGATGAAAAGATTTTTTAAGAAAATATTTTTGAGTTCCAAAGTAAGTGTTTTTTAAGAACTAACTTGCGTTTTTACTAAGTAGTGATTCAAAAATCATTTTTGAAAACGCTTGAAGTCGTCTTAAAAGCATTCCGAAAAATGCTTGAAGTTGTCTTTTTAAAAGGATTCCCAAACAAGTTTTTTATCCTAAGTTAAACAAAGTTTGAAAATTAGTATCATCTCTCTTTTTTCATTTGAAAATTAAAACTGAATTTAGCAAGTAATTCAATTCTAAAAACGAAATGAGGTTGCTATAAGCATTTGCGTCTCTCTCCCTCTCATTGCCGACCGCGCATGATCCGAACTTTCCACTCGAGCCTCCTCCATTCCATATAATAATCCAGCTGCTCCGTTCCATTGCTCCGGCCGGCTCTGTAAGTCTTTTTTTTTTTGCAATTTATTAATTTCTGGGTTTGTTTCTAGATTCTGATTTAGAGATTTAAGATTTAGGGGTTTCTAATTTATGTTTGGTTGGGGATTTTAGATATTCAAGTGATGTCGAATTTCTGATTTTGTATAAGTCCCTAATTTAGGAATTGAGGGATTCAGATTAGGGATTTGGAGATTTTATTTTATTTTTAATACAAACGTATAGGTAGAGGGGAATTTGAACTAGAAGCTCGAGCGTCAGGTAAATGCTTTTAATCACTTTAGCATCAGTGTTTGAAAACATGATCTTCTCTGCATCACGTTGCTTTCATTAGTTCCATAGCATAAGTTAAATTTTCTCCGCCCCTCTCCCTGACTCTAAGAAAAGACTTAGAGTACTTGGATCTAACGAAGGACATGACACAGGATCGAGCACAATGGCGTTCTAAGATTCATATAGCCGATCCCACTCAGTGACTTGGATTTTCCAAGTCTCCAACCGAGAAGTTTTCCTCACTCGGGAAATTAAGGGAACACTACTCCAACCTACATGCTCCACTCAGAAAGCTTCAACATACAAGCTTTAACAAAAGAAAATTCAAAGAACTTAGCGAAGAAGGCTTTGGTGTATTTAACACAATACGTTGAAATGAAGGAAAACTTATTTATTGATATCCCCGATAAGCTACAAATATGTACATATACATGAGTCAAAATAAGCACACAAGAGGGAGCCTTCACAAAGGTTGCTTAGGAGAAGTCTCAGCAGTCGGTAGAGCCCCAGAAAGAGAAGGCACCGGAGGGGGATCATTTGGAGTCTCAGTACTGGACAGAACCTTAGAAGGAGGAGGCATCAGAGGTTGATCATTTGGAGCTTCATTACGCGGTACAGCCCCAGAAGACGAAGGCAATAAATGCCTTTGGAACAAACCCACAAATCTCTGATGATCAAGTAAAACCTGACCATCAGTTTCCTTCATCTGGTCAAGCTTCCTCTTCATGTTTGTAGCATAGTCATGTGCGAGCCGGTGCAACTGTTTATTCTCATGCTTGAGCCCTCTAATCTCCTGTTTGAGACTCATCACTTCAGCCGCCAATGATTCAACTTGGCGGGTTCGAGCAAATAGGCGTTGGGCCATATTAGACACAGAACCTGCACACTGAACACTGAGAGCCAGCGAATCCTTAACAGTTAACTCATCAGACCGTTTGGAAAGTAGTCTGTTATCTTTGGGAGTAAGAAGGTTCCTGGCCACCACCGCAGCGGTCATATCATTCTTCATCACGGAATCCCCAACGGTAAGAGGACCAGTAGGGGAGACGAAGGATGGGCGCCATATGTTGTCTGGAGAAGGCAGGGCTGCCTCTTCAACAAGGTTCAAGTCAAAACGACGGTCGGAGGGGCCATACATTTTCAAAGGTATTGAAGAGAGAAGAGGTCGGACAAATCAAGATCTTAGAAGTGCAAGAATGAAGCTTCTACTGGTGGAGATTCAAGTGTGCTTTGGAACTTAATGCCAGCCCCTATAAAAATCTGCACTCGACGAAGCTTCAGAAATCGAAGAGGCGCCTGCTCAGAAATCGAAGAGGCGTTTGCTTTCTCAAAAGCTGGGCTGCTTAGAGATCACGAGGGTTGATCTCAGAAATCGAAGAGGCGTTTGCTTTCTCAAAAGTTGGGCTGCTCAAAGACCACGAAGGCCGATCTCAAAAATCGAAGAGGCGCTCGCTTTCTCAAAAGCTGGGCTCCCCAGAGACCACGAGGGCCGATCTCAGAAATCGAAGAGGCACCTACTTTTCCAGCCTTTTCCAGCCTTGTCAGCACCTGTCACACGCACACTCAGTTTTGCGGAAATTATGGGCATTCTGTCAAAGACTTCTGGGGAAGTAGAAAACACATGAATCTTACTGTTCAATCACCCACTTCCCACACGCAACAATAGCTCATGGGTACCACAGATAATTTTGCCAAAGTTCTCTGCCAAAGTTGAGCACGTGAAGCTTGCAGCTCCCACTACATCGCTCTGACCAAGAAGGGTAAAAGAATAGCAAAGAAACAGCACTAACAAAGTTTAGACCCATAAATTTTGAAGGTCTAGCTACCATATTATTACCCACAAGGGTAAAGGAACAGTACCACTGCTGGATAATTGGAAAGTCCCTGTGTGTCAACCTCTGTGCTTCGTGGCAAGGTAGACTAGCAAACATGCCCAACCTTTACTCACATTCGAGAAAACACTCCCAATAAGATTGCTTGCTCCAAAATCGAAGAGGCATCGTCCTCCGAATCTCGAGAGCCAGACTCCCAACATGACTACTTTCTTAAAAATCGAAGAGAGGGTAAAGGAACAGTACCATTGCTGGATAATTGGAAAGTCCCTGTGTGTCAACCTCTGTGCTTCGTGGCAAGGTAGACTAGCAAACATGCCCAACCTTTACTCACATTCGAGAAAACACTCCCAACAAGATTGCTTGCTCCAAAATCGAAGAGGCACCGCCCTCCGAATCTCGAGAGCCAGACTCCTAACATGATTACTTTCTCAAAAATCGAAGAGACACTGCTCCCCGAATCTCGAGAGCCAGACCCCCAGCATGATTGCTTTCTCAAAAATCGATGAGGCATCGTTCTCCGAATCAATCGAAGAGGCGCTCGCTTTCTCAAAAGCTGGGCTGCTCAGAGACCACGAGGGCCGATCTCAGAAATCGAAGAGGCACCTACTTTTCTAGCCTTGTCAGCACCTGTCACACGCACACTCAGCTTTGCAGAAATTATGGGCATTCTGTCGAAGACTTCTGGTGAAGTAGAAAGCACATGAATCTTACTGTTCAATCACCCACTTCCCACACGCAACAATAGCTCATGGGTACCACAAATAACTTTGCCAAAGTTCTCTGCCAAAGTTGAGCACGTGAAGCTTGCAGCTCCCACTACATCGCTCTGACCAAGAAAGGTAAAAGAATAGCAAAGAAACAGCACTAACAAAAGTTTAGACACATAAATTTTGAAGGTCTAGCTACCATATTATTACCCACAACTGTAAAGGAACAGTACCACTGCTGGATAATTGGAAAGTCCCTGTGTGTCAACCTCTGTGCTTCGTGGCAATGTAGACTAGCAAACATGCCCAACCTTTACTCACATTCGAGAAAACACTCCCAATAAGATTGCTTGCTCCAAAATCGAAGAGGCACCGTCCTCCGAATCTCGAGAGCCAGACTCCCAACATGACTACTTTCTCAAAATCGAAGAGAGGGTAAAGGAACAGTAACATTGCTGGATAATTGGAAAGTCCCTGTGTGTCAACCTTTGTGCTTCGTGGCAAGGTAGACTAGCAAACATGTCCAACCTTTACTCATATTCGAGACAACACTCCCAACAAGATTGCTTGCTCCAAAATTGAAGAGGCACCGCCCTCCGAATCTCGAGAGCCAGACTCCCAACATGATTACTTCCTCAAAAATCGAAGAGACACTGCTCTCCGAATCTCGAGAGTCATACCCCCAGCATGATTGCTTTCTCAAAAATCGAAGAGGCATCGTTTTCCGAATCTCGAGAGCCAGATACCACAGACCACTTTTTCAAAGTGCTCTGACAGAGTTAAAACATGTGAAACTGGCAGATCCCACTACCGTGCTATGACCAAGCAGGGTAAAGGAATAGCATTACTACTTGTTGTTAGGGAGACTCCTATATATGTCGACCTCCATCCCCAACGGACAGGCAGACCTGCAAAAATGCTCAACCCTTCATCATATCTGAGAGGGCACTCCCAACGAAGCCTTTCGAAATATTCAGCTTTCTTTCCCCCCGATAATACCTCTGCAAACAAGCTATACTAGAGCAAGAATATCTCATATCATCAGGGTTAAAAGCAAGAGTATCCCATATCATGCTTTTTCCCTGTCTTTTCTTTTGGCCTTGTTTTTACCTGCAAGACAAGGAGAAAGAGAGCAATCAGTCAGCACTTGGAATCAAGCTTCCAGCCAGGAACTGACTGCCTGGAACCCCTTACCTGATTACTTACTTGGCATTGCTCTCGAGTACTCATCTTCAACATCTTATGTTTCCAGGGAAGATTCCGCATCTGCTTAAGGAACAGATAGGGCAAGTGCGAAGGATACAAGGAAGCATGTGGAGACAAGCGTAACAGCACACGTGCCGATACATTCATTACTCTGTCAAAAGCAAAAGTATCCCATATCAGCAGGGTGGAACGTACTCTAGATTTGATGGACTTGTTTTGACCCTCAAATTCTTCAGTCGGCCTTATAACTCTGGAGGAAACCAGAAAACCCTCGAGCTCAGTTCAAGAATAAGCCTGTGGAAAGTTACTTCTTCAAAAGCAAAAGTATCTCATATCATCTCTTCTCATTTTTCTTCTCTTTATCCTTCATGCTGCTGCAAGATGGGGAGAAGGTGAACAATCAGTCGGAGCTCTGATTGCTTACCTTGTCTGTCACCTCTTTCAGCAGACCCCCTAGCTCGGCGACTTGGGGGACTCCTACTACATGGTTTGTATCGCGCTTGACCAAGCCTGAAACTACAAGTAAGCTTCAAGTGAAATTGATACATTACCTTGTGCATCTCCACCAGTTAAAGATACCACACCTGGATGGAGGAAGAGTACTTCCAGAGAAGATGCCACATCTACCTATGAGACAGATAAGGCAAGTCAAGACGACACCACACTCCGATACTTAGAAGTTTCGTGATTACGAGATCATTCTCCCACAATATTTCCTAATGTCATTTGTACTAAATCATTCACTTGTACTCACTAAATGAGAGCTTGAACCTATGTACTTGTGTAAACCCTTCACAATTAATGAGAACTCTTCTATTCCGTGGACGTAGCCAATCTGGGTGAACCACGTACATCTTGTGTTTGCTTTCCTATCTCTATCCATTTATATACTTATCCACACTAATGACCGGAGCAATCTAGCGAAGATCACAAAAAGCGATCGTTTTCGCTACCTAGGATATATCTTGCAAGAGAACGGAGAATTAGATGGAGATCTCAACCATAGAATACGAGCTGGATGGAAAGAGTGCATCCGGCGTGTTGTGTGACCGTCGTAGGCCACTGAAGCTCAAAGGAAAATTTTATAGGACGGCAATAAGGCCAGCGATGTTGTATGGCACAGAATGTTGGGTGGTGAAGCATCAACACGTACACAAAATGGGTGTAGCGGAGATGAGGATGCTTCGTGGGATGTGTGGGCACACGAGAAAGGATAAGATTGGGAATGAGGATATCCGAGGTAAAGTAGGAGTAGCCGAAATTGTAGGAAAGATGAGAGAAAATCGGCTCCGGTGATTTTGGACATGTGCAAAGAAGGCCGACTGACGCTCCGGTTCGAAGATGTGACTACGGGACAGAGGTTCAGGGCCGAAGGGGTAGAGGAAGACCTAGGACAACTTTGGAAGAGACTCTAAGAAAAGACTTAGAGTACTTGGATCTAACGGAGGACATGACACAAAACCGAGCGCAATGGCGTTCTAGGATTCATATAGCCGACCCCACTTAGTGGGAAAAGGCTTTGTTGTTGTTGTTCTCTGTTCATCTCTCTCCTTTGATGAAAGAAATTAACATCAAAATTAAACCTAGAAGCTGTTCATCTCCCAACTTCATAATCGACTGCAAATCTTCACAATCAAACCACAAAGCAACGAAGAGATTGAAAATTTAGGAGTTGGGAGCGGGTTGCATGTGCGATTGGCCCAAAGGTAGAAGATGGGGGTTGGATCTGGTTTGCGTTTTCTGAGTTTTTGGTACCGTGATTCAAAATTTCAAGCTCACTTCATTGTAGTTTTTTTGGGTTTCTGGTTTTCTCGGTGTTGTGTGATTGAAAATTTCTTATCAACATTGACAGGAGTATAAGGTGTAAGGTGAAAATGGGCACAGGAAACTTGGTTGATTCAATTAGGAAAGGGACTTTGGTAGTGGAGACTAAGAGAGGAACTAGGTACATACCAGGTGTCATGATTGTACCTGGTTTAGATGAGAACCTTCTCAGTGTAGGCCAAATGGTAGAACATGGGTATTGGTTAGTATTTGGTGATTTCATGGCTTGCATATTTGGTGATAGGGATCTGCAAGACCATGTTGCTACTGTACAAATGAAATGAAATAGATGTTTCCCTCTAATGTTTGAATTTGTGGATCACATTGTAGCAAATAGAGCAACTATTGAAGGAAATACATGGAAATGGCACAGAAGATTTGGGCATCTGAACTATGATAGTTTGAGAATGCTATAAGAAAGGTGCATGGTGTATGGTCTGCCTCACTTACAAGAGCACAATTAGGTGTGTGAAGAGTGTGCCACTGGAAAGGCTCACAGAGAGGCCTTCAACAAAGAACAGAGATGGAGGGCAACATTTCCACTAGAACTTGTACACAGATGTGTATGGACCCATGAGTGAGACTCTTGGTGGTAGCAGATAGTTTCTTACCTTCATCGATGACAAGTCAATGATGTGTTGGGTTTATAAGTATAAGTTTGAGGTATTCAGAATTTTTAAAATGTTCAAGGCTATGGTTGAACTACAAACTGGTCACAAGTTGAAGAAGCTCAGAAGTGACAGAGGAGGAGAGTATACATATCCTTGGAATTTGAGAAGTTTTGTGAAGATGTTGGCATTGCAAAGCAACTAACTATTGCTTAATCAAATCAGTGCACCAGGTGAAATAACTCAATATAAATGCATGTTAACCGGATCCACCCTCGGTGGCCTGTACGGCCGAATCAATAACTCAATAAGTATATATATATATATGCATGCACACGAGTCGGAACCATTTATAGTGGTCTGTACGACAAGACTGTGTGTACTATAGTTATGCTCAAAGCTATACTCTCACATAAGTTGTGCGATAAATCGTTGGTCACCTACGAGTCGGAACCACCTATAGTGGTCTGCACGACAAGATTGTGCACTTAAATTGGATCCAATGTAAGCATATGGTGTGGGAGGTGACATCAATAACGTGCATGTGCCAACCCGTGGCGAAATCACAACACCGGGGTGTAGGTTTATGAGCTTAATATTCCTCAGTTATGATCATAACCATGCAATTCTCAATCACAATTCAATACTCACCTGGGACTTACCTGAGCGTCCACAGCACCAAGATTAATATATACGCAACCAATATATGCATAAACAATTTTATAGAATATTTGGCATGGCAATTCAAATCATATTAACATTTAAATATGTTTTCTGGGAAAAATATCAAGTATATACATGTATACATAAAATCAAAAGCCCACTTATTGATATGTAGAAGGGTCGTAGCCCCTGTGCCTAGCCTGGTTGCGCTCTTCCTCGGGATAGGTTTCACCTATATGTGAAACAACTATAAAAACGTTATTTTATAGCACATAACCAAAACCAGATAATAACTTCTCATACATTGCTCAAATGAGGTATATAAATATACCATCGTGACCTACACAACTCCATGAACATCCCCAAATTTTTAGAAATTTTTTTGGAGTTGTCACGCTCCGTCATGCGCCGATGAGGGCATGGCACTACGCGCCCCCACTCGCGGCCAACCCTGACAGAACCCTAATTGCAGTTAGGAATATTCCGTTAAAATCAACCAACGCCGTTAGTCGCCGTTAGGAATATTCCGTCAATTTTGACGGAATATTCCGTCGTCTCCTACCTCCGAACTCCGGCGACCGTCTCCGTCGCGAGAAACTGGAAACTTTAAAACCATATAACTTCTTCATTTTTGTACCAAAATTCATCAAATTTATATCAAATTGAAGTCCTAAAGGAGTAGAATAAAACCTTACCACTTTTAGACCCTAAAACTCCGGGAACTCGCCGGAAAAAGCTCTGATAATCCGGCTGAACTTAAAACTTGCCAATCTCAAATTCCCGACATCCAATTTACTTGGTTTTTCTTTTCCAAGCTTCGTACGGATGTTTTAAAGCTTCCTACAAGCTTTAAATCTCATGCAACATCCATAATTACGACCACATGAATAATACGCCGAATCGGAGATTCTTAGTCCTCGTGAAATCGAAGGTTTCATGTCTTAAAATTAGTATAATTGAACTCAGAAGCTTGTAAGGAGTTCAAAAATTACCTTATTGATGTCGATGCGTGCATGAAAGCTTGAGTTCGAAGTTCGTCCATACGGCTTCTACCGAAAATGGAGAGAAGTCTGAGAAGGAGGAGAGAGAGAGCATGAGAGTGATGTGTATGTGTGTGAGTGAATGTGTGGTCCAAGTTGGCAACAACCACCAACCACAAACTAGGAAAGTTTAGTTCTAATTGGTCCAAAATAATTAGAACTTAACATATTGGTCCACAACCCAAGTCTAAACCACACAACATAAGTCAAAACGTCCAAGGGCATATTAGAAATTTCATGCCTAAAAATATAATATTTCGGGACGGGTTGTGACGTGCTGCCTCACTTCTTTAGTTGTTCTTATTCACAGGAGAGGGAGAAGTACATGGATATAAAATTGATTACTTAAACCCCGAAGAGCTAGGGTCGGAAACAGAATGTCTCGAAAGAAAGAAATAACTATGGTGGGCAGGAGATATTTTTCAATGTGACTGAAATACAGGATGGTACACCACGTGTTATTATATAAATGATGAAATATATGTCTTAAAAAATTAATAACTTAAAAAATAAAATTTCACTTGATTTACCACGTGTTTCAGCCAGAATGAAATTTTTTTTCGTGGGAGATCCAATTAATGGAGATTTAGAAGATGAAATTTCAGCGGGCTACCAACAGTAAGACGTACGACCTAGTTAAAAAGCCTCATTTTCTTTAGGTTGCTTTTACAGAACTCCCCTCTCTCCTTCTCTCTCAGCTGAAATTAGAAAGAAACTACTTGAAGAAGAAGGTGAAGAAACCCGGAAGCAGAAAATGGAGCACGATAAAGTTGTTGGCTGTGTACAGTTCGGCATGCTCGACCCCAAAGAAATTGTAAGTTTATTCTTCAAAATCGCAATTTATTTCCCTGAAATATGATTATTGTGTGTGCATGTTCGTGTGTTTGGGCGCATCGGTGCCGTGAGATAGCAGAGGAAGCGAAGAGGGAAGGTCTGAGTGACCCTCGGCTGGGTGCAATTGCCCGAAATGTCAACTGTGAGACTTGTGGCGGAGACGTGCACAGCTGCCCTGGCCATTTTGGTCACATTGTATTGGCCCAACCATTCTACCACGTCTTGTTCACCAAGACGGTGTTCTCGGTATTGGAATCCGTATGCTTCCGCTGTTCACGAATTCTGGTAAGTTCATTGCATTTTTGCTTCAGTAAATAAGATGGATGAATTGAAAATTCTCAAACCCTCACAAAGTTTTACCTTGATTTTGCAGGTTCGCACCAATTTTAACCATGCCCTGACATTCAACAGGCCACGAAAAATGCATAAAATGATCCAACCTCAACCACAAGACCACATTTGAGACCAAATTTCAGTTTCAGACGTCGACCCTGTACATTCCTCAAGACTACAATGTCCCAAATGTAAAACTTCGCAGCCCAAGCTCTATCTGGAGGGCAGTAGCGTACTCAAAGATCCGATGCGCCCGCAGACTAATAAAAGAAAGAGAAAAGACGACCCTGAACCTGGACCTGCACCGGCACCTGTACAAAAAGTGCCCGTTACTGCACAAAAGGTAAATTCGACGAGGAAATGCTTTCATTCCTTATATTAGACTCGCGACGACATTTTGCATGTATATATGCTAACTTATAATTCAATCATTCTTGCAGGCTCTTGCTATTCTGCAGAAGATACACACTGAGCCATGCCGTCAGTTGGGGTTCAACCTTACATTTGCTCGTCCGGATTGGATGATCATACAAGTTCTTCCAATTCCTCCACCTCACGTGAGGCCCTTCATGAGGGCGGATTCTTGCCGCATTTACCAGGATGATCTCACTTTCCAGCTCTCCAGGATTATTCGCCTCAATAATCATCTCAATGCTAGGAAAGTGTGTTCCTTCATGGTGAGCGCCTGTTGAAGCTTTACATATCCCAATATTATAACAACAAGTTGCCTGGACAACCAAGGGTATGGCTTCTTGTATACATGGAGATGGAGACACACTTCTGTATGTAGCAATCTGGTTTTATGTTGCATCTCTTTTTGCCTCTTCATACACATCAGAAAAGCAATATGGTTTTATGCTGCATCTCCTCTTTCCTGTTCATACACATCACAGAAGCAATGTGGTTTTATGCTGCATTTCTTTTGCCCTGTTCATACACATCATAAATAAATAAATAAAAGCTTTTTGTAACCTGCATGCTTCTTTTTATACATGTATGCTCAAGCTTTTCTCTGTTGAACAGGCTACGACAGATGCAGGGAGGCCTATTAGATCAATATGCTGCAGGCTTAATGGAAGGGAAGGTCTTATTAGAGAGCATTTGATGGAAAAACAAGTTTTTCAGTCAGCACAAGCAATGGTAACCCCGGATCCAAACATAAAGGTGGATCAATTAGGTGTACCTTGGACTATTGCTCTGGATCTCACATTTCCAGAGATTGTGACTCCAGAAAACTACCAAAGGTGATCGTTGTATTGTTTTTTTCTTCTTCTCTTTGCATGTAAAGTTTCCTCTTCTTTTGTTTTTATTTTATTTCGTTTTGAGTTTATATCAACACCACTTTCATCACTAAAAAACAGGTTGAACGAGTTTTTCTTTGGTGAGAAACCTCCTCGTGGTGAAACGAGAGCTGCTAGGTCTATAATAACAGTTGATGGAAAAAGATTTGACGTTGGAATCTTGAAGAAGAACAGGATCGAATGGCCTTTAAAGCATGGAGACAAGGCATTGCTCTATTGTTCTGATAAGTTTTGGTTCGTGTCTTTTCTCTTTAACCATCACTTCTGAACGTTTACTATTGTGGGTGCAGGTGGAGCGCCATTTGAATGATGGGGACATTGTCGTCTTGAACCGTCAACGTAGTCTCCATAAAATGTCTATTATGGGGCATAGAGTCAAGGTCGTGCCAGGATCAACTTTTCAGTTGAATCCGTCCATCACTTCAGCTGATTTTGGCGGGGATCCTATGAGGATGCATGTTCCTCAGTCATTAGAAACAAGGACGGAAGTGCTAGAACGCGTGATGGTGCCCAAATGCATGTTTTCCCCTCAGTCAAATCGGCTTGAAGTGGGACTTTCCAAAGATTCCCAATTAGGTTGTTGTAAGATCAGCGAGATGGGCACCTTCATTGAGAAGGTGACGGTGACATAACCTTCATTTATTTACTTTTTCTTTTCCCCTTACCAGATCGCTATATCTTACCCTCCGTAATTGTCTTCAAGATGTTTTGATGAACATGTTGATGTGGCTGGAGGATTTTGTTGGTGAAGTTCCTGCTCCTGCAATTTTGAATCCCCGACCCATCTGGACCGGGAAACAAGTGTTTGGTCTCATCATACCAAAACAGATAAATTTCCAAACAACTCCTGCATGGCACTCAGAATCATAGAGGGGTAACATTACTCCGGTTGAAACTGATAGTTTGGTGATGATACAGAAAGGTGAACATCTTTCGGGTACCCTTTGTAAGGATACTCTTAGGATGTCCACGCATGGTCTAACACATGTGATATGGTATGGAATTTGCCGCTATTCAATTAACTGATGCACCCTACCATCAAAGTGAAATAGTCAAGTTGTACTGTTATTGATTGGTTCTATTTTGTTTTGCAGGAAAGAATGTGGTCCAGATGCAGCCTGCAAATTTTTGGGCAATGCCCAGTTGCTTGTGCACTATTGGTTTTTGCATAATGCCTTTTCGATTGGAATTGGAGATATGATTGTTGATCCGGCAACAACGGACAAAATCAAGCAGACAATTTCTGAGGCAAAAGATGAGGTGGAAGGGCTTATTAGTAAAGCCCGGTCCAAGCAGCTGGAGGCTGAACCTGGACGAACTTTGGTGGACTCATTTGAAAACAAAGTGAACCAGGTGCGTTAATGGATTGTCTGCAATTTATTCTTGTTTAGCTTCCTACTGTTAGTAATCTATCTGGTCAGCAAGTAAAGTGGGTTCACAGCAATGTTTGTGAATCTGATCATAGGAAATCAAAATGGCAGCTATCCATTTAGTTAGCTTTGCAGTTAGGAGTCTGTTAGTTTTGTTACAGAGAAGATGAGAAGATGTTAGTATAAATATCAAAACAGAGTGCATGATCAATCAATGAAAATAGAATTTCAGTTTTCGTTATTGTCTCTCTCTAAATTTTTCAGTAACCAAACACCATTGTTTCTTTAAATTCCATCATCTACTGCGGAGTAATAATATATGTTTGATTTGGGTCAGGTGTTGAATAGTGCTGAAAAGAGTCTATCCGAGATGAACAATCCTAAGGCCATGGTTACAGCTGGATCCAAAAGGAATTTTATAAAAATGTCACATATGATTGCTTGTGTAGGGCAGCAGAACATTGAAGGTAAGTGAACCCCGTATGGGTTGATAGACCACCCCCCATTGCCCCACTTTACTGAAGATGATTATGGACCAGAATGTCGTGGGTTCATAAAGAATTCATACTTGCACGGTCTAACTCCACTGGAGTTCTTTTTCCATGCCATGGATAGTAGGGAAGGTCTCACAAATACTGTAGTTAAGACATATGAGATTGGGTACATCCAAAGGAGACTAGTGCATGCTTTGGAGGATATTTTGGTGCAGTACGTAATTCTTTGGGTGATGTCATTCAGTTTGTATACGGAGAAGATGGGATGGATGCTGCTTGGTTAGAATCTCAAAAGCTGGACTCTTTAAAAATGAAAAAATAACCATTTGAAAAGACTTTTGCATATGATTTGGAAGATGAAGATTGGTATCCGGATTACATGTTGCGTGAACATGTGCAAGATCTCAGAACTATTAGAGAATGTCACGATGTTGTCGAAGCAGAAGTTAAAAGACTTGAAACAGACAAATCACAACTTGGCAGAGAGATTGGAGGCACATATGGTAATTCCTAGCCTCTTCCTGTTAACTTGAAGAGGCTTATTTGGAACGCCCAAAAAACCTTTAAGATTGACTCACGAAGAGCTTTAGATATGCACCCGAAGGAAATTGTGGAAGCTATTGATAAGCTGCAGGGGAGGCTGAAGGTTGTTCCCTGCGATGACACGTTTAGTGTTGAAGCTCAAAATAATGCTACACTGTATTCAGCATTTTCCTTTGCAACACGTTGGCTAGCAAAATGGTGTTGGATGAGTATTGGCTGACATGTGAATCATTTGGGTGGGTTATTAATCACATAGAGTTGTGCTTTCGGCAGTCACTTGTAGAACCAGGGAAAATGGTCGGACTGGCTGCTGCACAATCTGTAAGCAAGTCTTCCACTTGTATGGAACTCAGTACTTTTCACTCTACTAGGGCGATTAAAGTTTCTAGGGTTCTAGGAATCGAGGCAGCTCGTCAGTTAATGCTGGAGGAGTTGCAGGGTATGCTATCTTATGATGGGTCGAAGGTGAGTTAGAGACACTTGGCCATTCTTTGTGATGCGATGACATGGAGTGACTTCGTGAGACCTATCGGCAAGGAAGACAAGAGATGGCCTTCTCTTGTGCGATTATCTGTGGAGAACACGATAGATAATGCCGTCCACGCTGCGGCATACGCAGAGACAGATTACATAAGAGGTGTAAGGGAAAGCACAATGTTAGGGAAGCTTGCTCCCACTCCCAGGTGATTTCCCTTTTTTTTTTTAAGCCGCAACTTCTTGTTCTTAGCAACTGATTTGAATCGATTGATTTGGTTGTTGATGTCGTTGGGTTGATATTGAATTATTGTGCGTATTCTGCTTCTACTGCAAGGTTGTCATGTTGTGCTTGTGTTTGAGCTGAAGTTGAGATAAAATAATGTATCCTTTATATTGTTGCCCTTTGACGTTTACTTGTTTTCTTGTTCAAGTTGAGATTAAGTTTGCTAGTAAGGGAATATGCCTCTTTTTGTAGCATCTACGTTGGTGTAAATTTGTAGATTGCCCAAGCTTTTGCAAAAACTAGAGTAATTTGGTATGTTGATTTTCATTGTTTGGGTGGGTGGCTAATTGCCCAAGGCTTACATTGACTATGTGTCTCTATTAAGGTGTTATTAGTAATGACAGGCTGCAAACTGAACATCAATAGGCTTCTGGACCTGACATGCAAGATTCTGGCAGATATGATCACGGGGAAGACACCGGATATCAGAAGGACCTTCAACGATCAACATCAAGAATGACTACTTCACCCTAGAGTAAAAGGAGGCAGATCGTCGGGCAAACCAGTGGAGTGGGAGTTTGTTTGAATAAACTTCTTAGTGATGCGTTTATCGGAGTTGTCAAGTCTATCATGTTTACTATTTCTGAATCAAATATTATACTTCCATTAATTCAAGAGCTCAACCACCTCAACTCAATCGGTACTTGTTTTTTACACACCATTTTGAAGCATCATTTTTTCAAGTTAAAAATTATCAACATTTGAAAGTTGCATTTATTTGCTTGTGATGTTATAGATTGGAAGTGATTTTTTTTTTCCTTATTTAGCTATAAACATGTACTGATTGAATTGAGGTGGTTAAGCTCTTGAATTAATCGAAGCATAATATTTGATTCAGAAATAGTAAACATGACAGACTTGACGGCTCCGATAAATGCATCATTGAGAAGTTCATTCAAACAAACTCCCACTCCACTGGTTCCCCAACGATCTGCCTCCTCTTCCTCTGGGGTGAAGTAGTCGTTCTTGATGTTGATCGTTGAAGGTCTTTTTGATATCCGGTGTTTTCCTCGTGATCATATATGTCAAAGTCTCATATGTCAGGTCCATAAGCATACTGATGTTCAGTTTGCAGCCTGTCATTACCAATAACACCTTATTAGAAACACATAGTCAATGTAAGCCTTGGGCAATTAGCCACCCACCGAAACAATGAAAACCAACATATCAAATTACTCTAGTTTCTGCAAAAGCTTGGGCAATCTACAAATTTACACCAACGCAGATGTTGCAGAACGAGGCATATTCCCTTACTAGCAAACTTAATCTCAACTTGAACAAGTAAACGTCGAAAGGCGACAATATAAAGGATATGTTCTTTTATCTCAACTTCAGTTCAAGCACAACATGACAAACTTGCAATAGAAGCAGAATACACATAATAATTCAATATCAACCCAACCAAATCAATTGGTAAGAGCAACAAGTTGCGGCTTAAAAAGGAAAATCACCTGGGAGTGGGAGCAAGCTGCCCCTAACGTTAATACTTACCCTTACATCTCTTATGTAATCTGTCTTTGCGTATGCCGCAGTGTGGACGACATTATCTATCGTGTTCTCCACAAACAATCGCGAGGCCATCTCTTGTCTTCCTTGCCGATAGGTCTTATGAAGACACTCCATGTCCTCGCGTCACAAAGGATGGGTGTCTATAACTCACCTTCGACCCATCATAAGACAGCATACCCTGCATCCAACATTAATCGACGAGCTACCTCGATTCCTAGAACCCTAGAAACTTCAATCGCCCTAGTATAGTGGAAAGTACTGAGTTCCATACAAGTGGTAGACTCACCAATAGATTGTGGTAGTCCGACCATTTTCCTTGGTTCTACAAGTGACTGTCGGAAGCGAAATTCTATCTGATTAATAACCCACCCAAATGCTTCACGTGTCAGCCGATACTCATCCAACACCCTTTTGCTAGCCAAGGTGTTACGAAGGAAAATGCTGAAAAACAGTGTAGCATTATTCTGAGCATGTCATCGCCGAGAACAACCTTCAGCTTCCACAATTTCCTTCGGGTGCATATTTGAAGCCCTTCGTAAACCAATCTTAAAGGTTTTTTGGGTGTTCCAAATACGCCTCTTCAAGTTAACAGAAAGCAGCCAGGAATGCCTCCCATCTCTCTGCCAAGTTGTGATCTGTCTGTTTCAAGTCTTTTAACTTCTGTTTCGACAACATCGCAACACTCTCTAATAGTTCTGAGATCATGCGCATGTAATCGGGATTCCAATCTTCAACTTCCAAATCATATGCAAAAGTCTTTTCAAATTTTTTTTTTTCATTTTTAAAATGTCCAACTTTTGAGATTCTAACCAAGCAGCATCCATCCCATCTTCTCCATATACAAACTGAATGACATTGCCCAACGTACTACACCATAATGTCCTCCAAAGCATGCACTAGTCTCATATGTCTTAACTGCAGTATCTATGAGACCTTCCCTACTATCCATGGCATGAAAAAAGAACTACTATGGAGTTAGACAATGCAAGTATGAATTCTTTACGAACCCACGACATTATGGTCCATAGTCATCTTCAGTAAAGTAGGGCAATGGGGTGTGGTTTATCAACCCATACAGGGTTCTCTTACCTTCAATGTTCTGCTGCCTTACACAAGCAATCATCTGTGACATTTTTATAAAATTCCCTTTGGATCCAGCTGTAACCATGGCCTTAAGATTGTTCATCTTGGATAGACTCTTTTCAGCACTACAACTTTATCACAAGCCCTATTCAACACCTGACCCAAATCAAATACATATTATTACTCCGCAAGTAGATGATGAAATTTAAAGAAACAATGGTGTTTGGTTACTGAAAAATCTAGGGAGAGACGAAAACTGAAATTCTATTTTCATTGATTGATCAATAGTTGCACTTTTGTTTGATATTTATACTAACATCTTCTCTGTAACAAAACTAACAGACTCCTAACAGCAAAGCTAACTAAATGGATACGTTACTAACAGTTGGAAGCTAAACAAGAATAAATTGCAGACAATCAATTAACGCGCCTGGTTCACTTTGTTTTCAAATGAATCCACCAAAGTTCGTCCAGGTTCAGCCTCCAGCTGCTTGGACCGGGCTTTACGAATAAGCCCTCCCACCTTAGAAATTGTCTGCTTGATTTTTTCCGTTGTTGCCGGATCAACAATCGTATCTCCAATTCCAATCGAATAGGCATTATGCAAATAGTGCACAAGGAACTGGGCATTGCCCAAAAATTTGCAGGCTGCATCTGGACCACATTCTTTCCTGCAAAACGAAATAAAATCAATCAATAACAGTACAACTTGACTATTTTATTTTGATGGTAGGGTGCATCAGTTAATTGAAGAGCGGCAGATTGCATACCATATCACATGTGTTAGACCATGCGTGGACATCCCAAGAGTATCCTTGCAAAGGGTACCCGAAAGATGTTCACCTTTCTGTATCATCACCAAACTATCAGTGTCTCTGAACATGGAATGGTATGTCATGTGTTACTATACAAACAGTGAGATACTTGTATTAAGAAATTAATAACTTAAAAAATAAAATTTTCCTCTATTTATATAATGACCCGTGTGCACAATAAAAAATTTATCCTCACAAGATGAGATACAAAAATAAAGGAGTCGGTTAATTCCAATTCTCATTAGATGTTTGCAACGGCTGTGTCTTATATTTGTGAGGTGTAATGCGATGAAATGAATTAATGAAATTATTATGCAGTAGCAGCAACCTTTTCTCTGCTATGATCTCAATTTCTAGTTCGTTTTTCTTCATATTTTTCGGTAATCGATCGTCATAAACGCCAACTCGGAAACGGAAAACACAAGACAGTGAGATGTATAATTTGCAAAAACTGCTACAAAGTTCAAATAAGAAGTCATCGAGTCTGAGATCAATCTAGCTACAACAGAATACATAGTATGTAAAAGAGACACCACCGATCACGAGAACTAAGTTCAATGCCCATTGCTGCATCTCACGACGGCCATGATCTTCCTCCTCTTCCTCGCCCTCAATCCGGAATCTTCCCCTTGATCACATCTGCAAGACAACTCTGGCATGCATGTTAGGCCACGTCCAGGTTGGGAGTGGGCAAAAGATGATGTTCGAACTCGGAAAATCAGGAAGACAACTCTGGCATGTCAGGCCATGTCTAAACGAGTGTCTATTTATTTGTTAAACCAGAAGTTCAGTCTTATTTGACCAAGTTCATTCCATATTCCTATATGAGAAGTTAAGGAGATTTTTTTCAAAGTGAAACTCTTCATGGACTCTTTATCACTTAAGTTAATCTTAATTTTTCATGCTAATATTATAAAATATTGTGCAGACAAACATGAAGTACATAGAGTCTACGGAGGATCTCACTTTTAAGAAAGTTTATTTAGCATTTCTCTTCTCAAATATCTTCATAATATCGTAGAGTATTTAACTATTATATTTGATTAATCAATCAAGATAAATCCAAAGATTAATTATTTAAGAAAACTAATGAAAATAGTTTCAAAATTTTAAGTTTTAATAAAAAAATCATCTTATAACTTTATTTAATGATAAGAACAAGAGAAACAAAAAAAAAAAAAAAAAAAAAACCTAACTAAAGGCGCGTGCAAAAAGTATCCAACCAATCCTTCAGTTGCATAACCCTTTGACATATCCAATCATATTTTAGGATTAATATCTGTTTACTACCCTAAAGTTTCGTGGTTTTCAACATTTGGTACATGAAGTTTTTTTCATTCCAGAGTCATACCTCAAGTCTTAAATTTGGGACAGTTTTATACATCTGTTAGTCAAACTGTTAAGTCTGCCGTTAACTGATGATGTGGTGCCTATATGGATAATGATTGGGCGCCACGTGTCATCCACGTGGAAATTAAAAATAATTTACGTATAAAAATAAAAAAAAAACCCTTCATCCCCAAATCCTACCCGTGCCCACCCTCCCACCCTCCCTTCTCTTCCTCCGTACCCAGTGCTCTCCCTCCCTATTCGACTCTGCACATCCACCCCTTCTCCCACCCCCTGTTCGTCGCAGGAATCTCCTGGCGGACAAGCACACAGCTCCCCTGGGAGAATGGCGTCGGTTGAGGGTATCTGTCGTACTTCTGCTTTCTTCTCGGGCTTGCTCGGGCAAGCCTTTGTCGGGCAGATCTTGGTCGGGCAAGACACACTTCGGGCAAGGCTCGTCGGGCAGTTCTGAAAGAGAAAGACAGAGTTAATTTGAAAGGGTGCCTTTGTAGGGCCTTAGATGTAGGCCTTAAGGCTCACAATCAAGATTAACTTTGTCGTGCTCAGGCGTGCCACTGCCATCTTCAGTATGGCAGATGTTGAATGGGTGTTAAGCTTTGATTGAATATGTATACGCCCGAGAAACCAAATTAGATATAACAGGTGCCTTTGTGAGGCCTTAGATATAGGCCTTGAGGCTTCCTGTCAAACTAAACCAGCGCTTGGATGTATCATATTTGGTCTTTTATGGTTGCCAGAGTCTTATCACTATTATACTTTTGATTATCTGAATCCAAGAGGTAGGACGAACCCAAATGAGTGCCTTTGTAGGGCCTTAGGTATAGGCCTTGAGGCTTCCCATCAGAGTTAATCCTTATACTCGGACCAACTAGACCACAACATGAAATGAAGCTAAATAGATGCCTTCGTGGGGCCTTAGGTGTAGGCCTTGAGGCTTTCTATCAGAATTCACTCCCTGCTTAAGCCCTTTCTATGAATCAAGATATAATAGCAACAAAACGGAGAAATAGGTTGATTACTTGCGCCCCAAGTAACTTCGGACTTCTCGCTTATCAAGGATTGTCGTGGATGGGTTGAGTCCACATAGAGTTCTTTTTTATGCCTTGAGGCCAAGGACTTTTAAACTGATCTTTAAATTACATGCCCGCGGGCTTAAGACTTAGATCTGATTTGAACTCTGACGCGATTCAGATCGGATTCAAGTGCTGAAGACTTACTTTCATTATGACTTTGCTAGAAATAACTTGTATATAACTGGGAATATATAACATGTTATTGTTCTTTTAAAAGAAAGAAAAGACAAAGACAGAGCAAAGATAGTCGGGTAAGTTTGAACCTTATCGGCCAAGGCTGAACTTCTTACAAAATCTATCCTTGTGGCTCTGTCAGAGGTCTGAAAGCTTTTAGAGGGGTTGACGGGGGAGAAGAGGACACAAAATGAATCGATACCACCATGAACAAGGTAGCAGAGCTATTACAGGGGTTTGGGAAGGTTTATCCCGAATGGGATGAAGACTTGTGCTGACTACAGCTTCGTTGAAGGCAAATCTGGCTTGAGCAGAGTTTTGGCTTTTGTTTGTTTGATTGAGTGTCCTTAATTCTGTCTTATCTTCTTCCTTTTATAGACGACTTCAGCTTGGGTTCCTGTAGCAATAGCGGTTGCCCGAATGCGGTTTGGTGATGACTCACTAGCTTTTTTACATGAATGCCACCAATAAAGTACTTTATTGGGTTGTGCAGTGACTGAATAACCTACCCCCTGTGGTCTTTGAGCAGGTAAGCAGGTGGCCTTTGTAACTTGTGCCCAGCCGAAAGCCTCTTTCCTGCCTCCTAAGTTTTCCTCTGGGCCTTGGGTTTGGGCCGGCTTTCTCTCTGGCCCAAAGTTCAGATTTTATCCCAAACACCCCCCAACACTCTTTCTCTCACACCATTCCTACCTCAACCCCCGGTCCCCACCCTCCATTTCTCTCATCTGCACACCCACTCCCCACACCCATCTTCAATTCCCTATCCCTGTACATTCCACCAAAACCTTCAACACCTCCAACCTGTGATGATTCACACACAAGTGCAACCCACCCTCACCTTCCTGAGTCAAAATCTGAGTCGTCGTGGGTCTAACTTGGCCACAACCGCAGCTCACTCCTTGATCACACCCAGATGCAGGGGAGTGAACCCATCGCGATCCAACACCAAACCCATATCTAGGTTGACCCGCACCAGATTTTTCACTATCGATTTTCAATTTTTGAATTTGATGATGTTGAATTTCGTGGGTTTCTAATTTTTGATGGTTTGGGATGTGTTTTTTTTTTTATAGTTTTATGATGGTGAGAAGAAAGTGGAAGTGCAGGAGTCAAAGAGGGGGAAGCACTGGGTGCAGAGGAGGGAGGAGGAGGAGGAAGAAGGTGGATGTGCAGAGTCGAAGAGGGAGGGAGAGCACTAGCTGCGGAGGAAGAGAAGGGAGGGTGGGCACAGGTGGGGTTTGGGGAAGACAAAGGAGTGGGTGGGAGGGTGGACACAGGTGGGATTTGGGGAAGGAGGGTATTTTTTTTTTTAAATAAATAAATTATTTTATTTTGTTTTATAAATAATTTATTTTTAATTTCCACATGGATGACATGTAGCACTCAATCATTGTCCACATGGGTGCCACGTCATCAGTTAACGGCAGACTTAACAGTTTGATTAACGGATGTATGAAACAGTCCCAATTTTAAGACTTAAGGTATGACTCTACGATGAAAAAAAACTTCATGTATCAAATGTTGAAAACCAAGAAACTTTAGGTTAGTAAACAGAGATTAACCCCATATTTTATTGCTCTAAAATTAAAATTTCAAATTGAAGTGGGTTAACGTTCGATTTATAACCACATCTAGGGCAGTATGGTTGGGAGGGAGTCGATCATGTGTGGGTTGGGATGGTTGGGGGTAGGGGTGGGGCAACATCATTGATAACATCGTTGGAGTCATCACCTATTTTTCTAGTAATTGTATTGAACTATTAGCCATGCATGACTTAAACAGCATAGATGTTGATCTCTATCGTGTTTTTTTTTAAATCTTTTTATTGCATTCTGATGAAAGAACTTGAAAATCTGGGAAGAGCATCTATCATTAAGTTTCATAAACAGTGTAACATCGTTATGTTTCATAAACAGTGTCGTACCATTAAGTTTCATAAACAGCATAGTAAGTTTCATAGACAGCTTCTGTGAGGGGTGCGTGGGTCCACACGTCAGTTTTTTTTTAAATATTAAATTAGGTCTTTTTCATTAAATTTAAGTTTTTTTGTCATTTTTATTAAAATTTAAGAGTTTTTCATTAAAATTTAAGTCTTTTTTATTAAATAAAGTTATATCATGATTTTTTTTATTAAGATAAACTTAGTCCAATCCCTTTTCATGAAAGTTCTCATAAAATTATGGTATGTTTTATTGTTTGTCACAAGTGAATTTTTGCGGCTATAAAGTTGAGCTTTTCGAATAGTCGTGATTTCATTGTCATGATTATTTTTCTTTCTAATTATAGAAAGTTTGGAGCGCCAATCTTATTTGGCACTCCAAACTTTCTATAATTAGAAAGAAAAATACACTTGTGAGGAATGTAGAATGAGATTTTTTTAGTACTAATAACAGTTCCATATATATATATGCATTTTTAGAGTACGCGACTTATGCATTATTTTGGGCACATGATTTGTGGTTGGCATATTTTCTCGTTTGCTTCAATTGCTTTTAATGAAAATTTGTTGTTTAATTGGTATGTATCCTTTTATTCACATCTGATGCGATCTCAAAGTTCCTAAGATACTAATTTTGTAATTTTGACAAATTATGGGTTTTCTATTGAATGGAATTATTTGAGATTTTGAAGCGTCATTTAGTATTTTTTCAATTTATTTCTGGACTAGATTGAATTATGATACATGTCGATCTCGTTAAAGAATTATTATATGTAAATCATATTGAGATCTTGATTATCTCGTTTTAATTTAGATGACTTGTGCTTTTATGTCCATACATTATCAAATTTTAGTTGATCTTGCTTGATGGATATTGAATTAGTTTGGATAAAATTGAATGCAAAAATATTGTGCTTGCTATTCTGATTTTGACCATTGTTGAAACTTGTGATTTTGGGTTTATGTGAGATAAGTTTTTCCGAATTGATTGAGACTATCTTTTGATACATAACTGTTTGCATAATGGTTTAGGTGTACATGATTAAACTGAGATTATGCAATTGGTGAGAAATCAGGAAACAATTGGCTTATATCTCCGGTTTCTTTATTGGTTGTGTAGTACTTTCTACTTATGCTTAAGTGGGAGAAATAATCATATATTCGAATGTAAGTACAAGGCTAAGAGTATTTAGGCCGACCATTAAATTCATTTGGATGCTTTTGATAAGTGGGAGTAGTTGAAGTTATTCTTGAGAGCCTATCACACTTCTTGAAGATAGCCGTGGAATAAGGTTTTCATTTAGTTCAACCTTTCCAAATAAATCTGTGATTAGTTGTTCAAAGAAAACATTTTGATAATTCAATATAAGCTCTTGAGTCAATATTTTCGAATTTTGATAAAGAATAACTATGAACTTTGTTGTATTTTGGCAATATGAGTGTGAGTAAACTTTTAGTTTGCTCATGAACTGTGTCACATTGCTGCGAACATGAATAACTTTGTGATTTATAAGATGATTCTGCACATTGTATTGCAGAGAAGATTGTGAATTCATTGTTTTGAGACATGAAAGCAGTGTTGTGTTTATATTTAGGAACATTGATATAAGACTTGTGTGATCACCTTTATATCAATCTAAGATGATTATTTACTGTAGTGAATCATACTCAAGTGGGAGAATGTTAGAGTATGAGTGTGATTCACACAGTTTAGTAAATAATCCTTGTTATTTCATATTGGTATAAAGAAGTCTTAATGTGTTTATAAGAGTTAATTCAACTTTGGTTTGTATGGAAACTCTATTGTTGGCTCGAGAATAGAAATCATACTTGTACAAGGATTTAGTCTTGTATTCCTTGTAGGATTGTTATAGGGCAGGTCTTGTAGTATAAAACCACAAGCCTTTGCTCTCACAAAGATTACGCTCTTATTGTTCCAATTACCTATAACTTAGAGAGCATTGAGTTTGCAGAGAGGTGAAGGTTGTGTGTAGATTCGTCCATGGCTTCTTCATCCATGAACATGTATGCAAGTATGTATTGTTGAGAATACTTCAGTATTTGTATATATAGAACATACTTGATGCACGGTTGTGATTTAGTTGGTTAATTCTTGTGCTCTTGGCTAGTATATTAACATAAAACCTGTGTTTACTCTTACAATTCAACTTATTGGAATTTCGGGTATTTGAAGTGGCAAGAATGTAGACTATGGTGGGGAGATGCGTGGTGATTTTAAGGTGGTTGCATCCTTGAATCTCGATTTCCCTACTTTCATGGCAATTGATCTGTTCGAAACGTTATATTGCGGAGAGGCTAGGAGCTGACGTTGTAGACTGCACGAACTTCCTTTTGAAGTTGGATGACGAATACCGTGATTTTCAAGATGTTATTTTCTACAAAGTAAGGTTTTGTGCTGTGTGCCGTGACGGGAAAGCGGTGGCAGTTGATTCTTGTTTGAATACGGAAATGATTGCATCTCCATTACCAAATATCTCTTGCCTTGACGACAAGAAGAAGAAGAAGTTGGTGGAGTCGTTGGGAGAGCTGTTTTTAGATGATATGTATTTGAAGGGAAAACCGTCAGACTATACATTCGAGATTTTTAAGCTGGACGTGTAAAACATATATTGAATATGATTATGAACTCTGAATATTATATCACAATACCAAGTTAACCACTTACCTGAAGACGATGACATGCTAGTTGGGATTAGAGTTCTTATGCAACTCTCCTCTTCAGTATGCAAGGCCTCAAGAATGGGGTTTGAGTTTCTATAAGCTTGCGTGTTTAGAGAGTGCAGGGACCCTAATATATATACCATACACAATGGTAATGAACTAGGACTCTTCCCATTGAGTAATCCTGATTGATCTTAACCTCATCACCGTGAATTCCCATATTCATATCTGCTAGAAAGATCTTCTAGTAATATCATGAGTGTTCAAGCTAATGAATCCTAATATACATGTTCCTTATCAACTCACAAACATTGTCAATGATGATCTCAAATATTCCCATGTGAATAACAAGTGCCAACCAAGTGTATAGCTCTTATCAAAACTTACAGGATGGTCACGCTCATGAGAAGCATTGGGTTAAGGAAACAATCCATACAGACATTTGTGGTCCTTTCCCTACACAAACAATTGAAGGATACAAATATTTTATAACCTTTATTGATGATTTTTCAAGATATTGTTACCTATACTTTAATTTCTGAAAAATCTAAAGCTTTAGAAGTTTTCAAAATTTACAAAAAGGAAGTGGGAAATCAACTGGAAAGAAAAATTAAGATTGTTAGGTCTAATAAAGGTGGGGAATATTATGAAAGATATGCACAAACTGGTAGACATCCTGGATCCTTTGCTTTATATTTTCAAGAACATGGAATCGTAGCTCAATATACCACCACAGGCACACCCGAGCAAAATGGTGTTGCAGAGAGGAGAAATAGAACCCTAATAGACATGGTGAGAAGTATGATTTGTAGGGTGAATTTGCCTAAGACTTTGTGGGGAGCGGCAGTGAAAACTGCCAATTATTTGCTTAATAGAGTCCCTTCAAAAGTCGTTGAGTCTACACCATTTGAATTGTGGACTACTAGAACACCTAGCCTAAACCATTTACACATTTGGGGGTGTGCGGCTAAAGCCAAGGCATATAATCCCAATGGAAGAAAACTTGATCCTAAAACTATCATTTATTTTTTCATTGGTTAAGCAGACAGATAAAAAAGGTTCAGATTTTATTGCCCTAACAATCAGGATACTAGAATTGTAGAAACAAGGAAAGCTGTGTTCATAGAGAATAACTTGGAACAAGATGGTGGGAATAATGATGATGATTTTATCTTTGAAGAAGAGAATTAAGTGGAACATGCAATTGCAACGTCAGCTCCAATGCCTTCTATTGAGATACCTGGGCATGCAAATAAAGATGTCGAAGAAGCTACAGATGACTTGCAACAAAGGCAAATTGATGAAGTGGAAGGGCCCCCAACTGCAAATGAAGTTATTAATCAAGATTTGACAATGGTAGAACCTGAGCAACATGGAGAAGAAGAAACTACAATCCAAGCCCATCCCACTTAGATTGCAAAGCTATTGAAGGAAGGACCACCGGTTATTTTTTGACTACTCATGATTAGGGTCAACTCCATTAGGGTTTTTTATCTAGTTAATAGCCTTTTTTTTCTTCTTGATCTTTTCATCATTCAAGTGCCGTGTGGCTCCCTATGCCTCAAGGAAGATTAGCTGTCTTGCATGCTTTTAGGAGAGATGATTTGCATGATTTAAGGAGATTAGTGTGGCATCCTATGATGGCTGTCGTAAGTGTTGAGTGCATGGCATCCCATGCTGGCTGTCATGAGTGTTGAGTGCAGTTTGCAACTCACTCAAACTCTTATATATATTTTGTGTAACCTTTGTATGAATATAATAGACAGAATACCACAAAAAACTACATGGTATCAGAGCGGGCATCATTCTGAGCCTGTTCTGTATATCGAAACTGCTGTGTTTATTTTTCAAAAACAATGGCAGATGGAAGTCCAGAGGATGTAAGCATCATTGCTTCTCCATCTATAAGCGCATCTGAAATGGATATCAATCCAAACCAACGTCTAAGTTCAGTGTTATTGAATGAGTTTAATTATTTGCCATGGGCAAGGGCTGTTAGTCTTGCTCTCGGTGGAAGATCCAAGCTTGGTTTCATTAATGGCAGTCAACCTGCACCAGATGCTTCTTCTCCAGAATTTGGAGGATGGCTATGTAAAGATCAACTGGTCATGTCATGGTTGTTAAATTCTATGGAAAGGAAGGTTGCTGAAATCTTCAGCTATTCCGAGTCGTCTCTCATTCTTTGGACCACCGTGAAGGAGATGTATGGAAATCAAAACAATGCAGCTCGCATCTTTTAACTCAAGAAGGATATCTCCAATATACAGCAAGAAGGTAAAAGCTTTGTTCAACATCTTGGTTCTTTGAGAAGCATGTGGAATGAGTTAGATGTGTACATACCTCACACTATTGATTCCTCAGTGCTCCTTAAAAGAACTGAAGAAGATAAAAAATTTCAATTATTGTCTAGCTTAAGTTCAGAATATGAGGATTTGAGAAGTCACATTCTCATGAACCCGGAGCTACCATCTTTCACTAGTGTCTGTGCAACTATCCAACGTGAGGAAGTAAGGAGAAAAGTCATGAATAATGGTATAAAAACCAACGTGACAGAAGCTAGGGCTTACCTGACAAATGAAAAAAGGTATAAAGGAAAAAACCCTCATTTGAAGTGCCTACATTGTGACAACATCGGGCATGTGAGAGACAAGTGCTGGATCCTACATCTAGAACTCAAACTTGACTTCATGAAGGATAAATCCGCACCAAAGACAAGTCGAGCACACCCTCGTGCTAACACTGCAACATCTTCATCTATCAACAGTTTTGATACCTATCAACAGTTCACTGCAAATCCTGCCACCCTGTTAAATGAGTTCGCAGTGTATCTCCAACAAAAGAAGGGAAGAAAGGAAGGATCTGTTGATCATGAAGATGGAAGTACTACTGCATTGATGGGCAAATTTGTAGGTTTTTTAGCTGATGCTGATTGTGTACCTCAGACAGATTTGAAAGGTATTGTAACTGCTTTCCAAACTGCTCTTAAAATAAATGAATTACATGATTTTTGGGTTGTAGATTCTGGTGCCACAGACCATATGACTAATCAAATGTCAAAGTTACATAAATTTGAGAAACTACATAATCATTCACATGTATCTGTTGCTAATGGTGAAGGTGCTAGGATTGTAGGAAAGGGAAAAATCCATCTGATATCTGATCAAATAGAGTCTACGGCCCTATATGTCCCATCTTTTCCATTTCAACTTCTCTCAGTGGGAAGAATCACAAATTCCTTAAATTGTTTGGCCATTTTTTCACCAAAAAATGTCATTTTTCAGGATTGTATAACCAAGAGGACGATTGGTGAGGGGTTTTTCATTGATGGTCTCTATTACATATCGAAAAGCTCTTCCTGTGGGTTCCATGCCAAGTCAAAATCCATCCATAACTCCATTGAAGCTGTCTCCTTGTGGCACCAGCGACTAGGCCATCCATCTCAACCTATCTTGTCCACCTTATTTCCTGATTTAGGCAAAGAATCAACCCACTGTGAAACTTGCCATTTGTCAAAGGCAACAAGACTACCACTAGGGTCTTCGATGTCTAGAGTTTTTCAACCTTTTGAGCTTGTACACTCTGATATATGGGGACCTTCAAGTGAATCATTTGATGGTTATAAATATTTCATAATTTTTGTTGATGATTATTCAAGAACCACCTGGTTATATTTGTTAAAATCAAAAAGTGAGGTGATGGAAGTGTTTAAGGACTTTCACAACCTTGTTAAAAATCATTTTTCTTCTCAAATCAAAACCCTAAGGTCTGATAATGGCACCGAATACATGTCCCAAGTCATGACTCAATATTTGAGTAACAATGGAATCATACATCAAACTAGTTGTGTTGGCACACCCCAACAAAATGGTGTTGCCGAGAGAAAAAACCGTGATCTCCTTGAAAAAACTAGGGCATTGATGTTACAAATGAATGTACCAAAACGTTTTTGGTCTCAAGGCGTCATGACAGCTGCTTACCTGATCAACAAGTTACCTAGTAGGGTTTTGGGGTTCAAATCTCCAATGGAGATAATCAAGAACAGAAAGGTGGACTTGTCTCATCTTAAAGTCTTTGGATGCCTCTGTTTTGTTCATGTTCAGCCCTTACATCGAGACAAACTTGATCCTAGGGCAACTAAATGCATTTTCCTTGGCTACTCGTCCACACAAAAAGGGTATAAGTGTTACAATCCACAACTTAAGAGATTAATTGTTTCAAAGGATGTTCAATTTCATGAAACTAATTCTTATTACAGTAAGTCTCTGGATGGTACAAGTCAGGGGGAGATTATCTTGGACATGTTTCCACTGCCAATGACTGAGATACTCAACAATTTGGGTGATCAACCTCATACAATGGATCTTATGGTCCCAAATCAACCGGCCCCATATGACGACAACAACATGCCTGTGGAAGATGAAACTCTACGCAGTATTGGTCCTGAAGAATCTTCAGATGAGTCTCTTCCTATCATACCTCGACGAAATCCAACTCGTGAGAGGCACCCACCAGCAAGACTGCAAGACTTTGTTACGTACAAGCCCAAGCACCCCTTATCCAACTACTGTTCTTACCAAAAGTTGTCACCTAATTATATTGCCTATTTGAGTAATATATCTGCACATGAAGAGCCTCAATCATTTCAAGAAGCTAACCAATCCCAGGTATGGCAGCAAGCCATGCAAGATGAATTACATGCACTCGATCAACATAAAACTTGGAGCATTGTGCCATTGCCCAAAGGAAAAAAGATAGTAGGCTGCATGTGGATATACAAGATTAAATTCAAATCGGATGGGTCTATAGAAAGACACAAGGCACGATTAGTAGCCCGGGGCTTCACTCAAACATTTGATGTGGACTACAAGGAAACCTTTGCCCCGGTTGCAAAGATGAACACAGTGCGTGTCCTCTTGTCCATGGCTGTCAACAAAGGGTGGCTTATGTATCAAATGGATGTCAAAAACGCCTTCTTACATGGTGAGCTTGAAGAAGACGTCTACATGAGATTACCACCGGGTCACTCTCAAAGTCATAAACGGGATGTTGTGTGTAAACTGCACAAATCAATTTATGGTCTTAAACAATCACCGAGAGCCTGGTATGCTAAGCTTAGTTCAGTCCTTATCAGTGTTGGTTTTGAAAGAAGCAATGCGGAATCCTCTTTATTTGTACGCTCAGGCACCGCTGGTACATTGGTTGTTCTTGTGTATGTTGATGACTTGATCATCACCGGAGATAACGCTGAAGAAATTAAAGAACTCAAGCATTCTCTTCAGCAACGCTTTGCAATAAAATACCTTGGCGTACTGAGATACTTTCTTGGCATCGAAATGGCTACCTCTCACAAGGGCTTCTTCCTTAACCAGCGCAAATATGTTCTTGATCTCCTTAAAGAAGCAAAGATGAGTGATGCTAAACCGGTCCCTACACCTCTCGACATTAAACTCAAGCTCAGCTTAGAGGGTCAACCTCTTCCGAACATAAGCTATTATCAGCGGTTGGTTGGTAAGTTGATATATCTGACCATCACAAGGCCCGACATTACCTATGCTATCAGTATTGTTAGCCAATTTATGCACTCTCCCACAATGGAGCACTTTAATCTAGTCAAAAGGATACTTCGGTATCTAAAAGGTTATGTGGGCCGTGGTATAATCATGAAGAACAATGCAAGCACTCAAATTACAGGTTATTGTGATGCAGATTGGGCTGGCAATTCCATTGATCGTAAGTCTACAACGGGATATTGCACGTTTGTGGGAGGCAACCTTGTCTCATGGAAAAGCAAAAACCAAACGGTCGTTGCAAGATCAAGTGCTGAGGCAGAATATCGGGCCATGGCATCTACTGCGTGTGAACTAATTTGGCTCAAAGGTTTACTGTGTGACTTAGGTGTTTTCAATCATCAATCCATGTCTCTTTTCTGTGACAATCAAGCTGCAATGCACATTGCTTCCAACCCAGTTTTTCACGAGAGAACCAAGCACATTGAAGTCGATTGTCACTATGTTCGTACACAAGTTCAATCTCAGGTTATCCAAACTCATTTTGTAAGGAGCTCGGATCAACTTGCGGACCTATTCACCAAATCCTTGGCCTCTCATCAATTTCAGCTTCTTCTTGGCAAGCTTGGATCCATCAACCTTTTGGATCCAGCTTGAGGGGGAGTATTGAAGGAAGGACCACCGGTTATTTTTTGACTACTCATGATTAGGGTCAACTCCATTAGGGTTTTTTATCTAGTTAATAGCCTTTTTTTTCTTCTTGATCTTTTCATCATTCAAGTGCCGTGTGGCTCCCTATGCCTCAAGGAAGATTAGCTGTCTTGCATGCTTTTAGGAGAGATGATTTGCATGATTTAAGGAGATTAGTGTGGCATCCTATGATGGCTGTCGTAAGTGTTGAGTGCATGGCATCCCATGCTGGCTGTCATGAGTGTTGAGTGCAGTTTGCAACTCACTCAAACTCTTATATATATTTTGTGTAACCTTTGTATGAATATAATAGACAGAATACCACAAAAAACTACAAAAGCATTGTAAGATACCTTCAATTGAGTAGGAATCTGGCTGCAAGTTCATGATGACATGAACAAGGAAGGTTTCAGAAATTGGTACCTCTAGGTTCTTGAGTTTTCCAGCATTATCGATCACTCTGAGGATATATTCATGCACACTCTCTTCACCGTCATACCTGATTGTAGTGAGTGAATTCATTAGATTGCATGTTTCTGTCTTCTCAGATTCTTTGTCCTTTTCTTCAATGGATTCCATAAACTTCTTGGCGTTGGTTCCCTTTGGAAAACCTCCACGAACATCATATGTCATGGTTCTCTTGATTATCATCAGTGAGATTCTGTTGGATTTCTCCCACTTCTCATATTTAGATCTTTGACTAGAAGTGCTTCCATCGGTAGGCAGTGGGGGTTCCTTAGTTCTTAGTGTCAGGTCCATATCCATAACACCCAAAACTATCTCCAAGTCTTGTTTCCATTTCTTATAGTTGACCCCAATGAGTGGTTCAACAATATTCAAGTTCATGGAGTTAGGGTTCATGGCTGTACAATCATGTAACATGAATTATATTAAACTTTAATCCTCAAACTTTATATCACAAACTTAAGAACCTTCGGATTAAGAGTTGTATGAAAATTTTCTTGATCATGACACTTTCACATCCAACATACGATTTTCTATAACCATAATTACAAACCTTTGTGGCTGCAAGAAGTGATTGGGTTCGTATATTGGTATATGAACTATCATACCACTATGAAATCAATACATAAACAACTAAAACATCTTTAGATGATCAGTGATTATATTTTGATCCATAGCGTCAATGCTAATTCATATGCTGTATAAAAAACATACATAGAACAAATAGCTTTAGCAACCATGTTCGAATATATGTATTTCCTGTATAGTATACCATTAGACCTTAATCTGAAAATTCACACAATTCCTTATACTTTCTTCTTTAGGGTTAGTTGGTATGTGAAAGCTCTGATACCAAATGTTAAACATATATTGAATATGATTATGAACTCTGAATATTATATCACAATACCAAGTTAACCACTTACCTGAAGACAGTGACATGCTCATTGGGATTAGAGTTCTTCTACAGCTCTCCTCTTTAGTATGCAAGGCCTCAAGAATGGGGTTTGAGTTTCTGTAAGCTTGAGTGTTTAGAGAGAATGCAGGGACCCTAATATATATACCATACGCAGTCGTAATGAACTAGGACTCTTCACATTAAGTAATCCTGATTGATCTTAACCTTATCACCATGAATTCCCTTATTCATATCAGCTAGAAAGACTTCTAGTAATATCATGAGTGTTCAAGCTAATGAATCCTAATATACATATTCCTTATCAGCTCACAAACATTGTCAATGATGATCTCGAATATTCCCACGTGAATAACAAGTGCTAACCAAGTGTATAGCTCTTATCAGAACTTACAGGACGCTCATGCTCATGAGAAGCACTGGGTTAAGCTAGAGGCGCAAGCTCTGGATGATCGAATATTGGTGATAGGGGATGATGGTTACTACTCTCTTTCTACTCAAGATTTCCCTGGAGTGGAAGGGAGATGTATTTATTTTCACGAGACTCTTCATAGCAAGAGTTACTGTTGGAATTTTTGGATCGTCGGGCCCACCCCACTCTAACGACATCGATATTGTCCCCAACTTAATCACCTGCCCAATCCGTCAGGTGTGGGGTTTTACCACAAAAGGCCTCGATGTTAGTTAGAGTGGGGTAATACTATTTAAACCCCTTTGGTTTTCTTCACCCCACCGATGTGGGACAGTTTAACACTCCCCCTCACGTGTAACCTCATTTAGTGGTTCACACGTGGAAATCCACATCGGTAATTGAAACTCAGAGGTCGACTCACGTTGGGCCCACTTGTTTTCAATGGAACTCAGCGGTCGTCTCTATATTAAGAGCTCAGACTTGTTTCCTTTCGGGTGGTGACAAGCTCATTGGCTTGCACACAAGCTCGTTGGCTTGCACACAAGCTCGTTGGCTTGCATGAGCCCGCAACCGTGGGCTCTGATACCATGTTGGAATTTTTGGATCGTCGGGCCCACCCCACTCTAACGACATCGATATTGTCCCCAACTTAACCACCTGCCCAATCCGTCAGGTGTGGGGTTTTACCACAAAAGGCCTCGATGTTAGTTAGAGTGGGGTAATACTATTTAAACCCCTTTGGTTTTCTTCACCCCACCGATGTGGGACAGTTTAACAGTTACGAGTTCCATCAGTTAAGAAGCATGTTAAACGATATTGCAGTGTACAGCTTGGATTCTGGCCGTGTCTCGCAGCTAGCAGATTTTCCAAGTTCGAACATCATCTTTTGCCCACCCCCAACCTGGACGTGGCCTAACATGCCACAGTTGTCTTGCAGACGTGATCGAGGGGAAGATTCCGGATTGAGTATAATCGAAATCACCGAAATCGTAATAGCTCTTGAGTAACTTCCGGGCCCAAAACGAATCGAAAAGGCCCTGGGTGACCAAATGGGCGTGGAGTTGGGTAATCAGGATCAAGCTCTGACATGAATCCAGAAGCGAAAATATGTGGCGGAGGGCTCGAACGAAGAGGAGGAAAATGGGGAGGATGGTAAGGGAAGATTGGATTTTGATGGGTTGGAAGCGAGGTGTGGGGAAATAGAGCTCCGGAATCGAAAGAGTTCTCGGGTGCAAACCCTTGCCATTCAGTCGAGATATCTACCAAACGAATCGTTCCGAATTCGAGGTCCAGTTGGTTTTCGCCATTAACGCACATTGAGATCCCTCTTGGTAGTTTGAAGTGCAGTAGCTCCGTAGAGCTTCTCTTGGAGGCAATGAGATTTATTCGAACCGAAACGCGGTGGTTTTATGCAATTGTTCGTTCTCAATTTTATAAAACGGTGACGTAGCAACAAGGGGTGGCGTTTTTATAGCGCGAGAGAGATCCAAACAGAGAGAGAGATGAAGTGGTGAGAGGAAGCGTAAAGCTACTCAATTTTATAAGGTTTCTTCTTTAATCTCTAAGTATTATTTTTAATCTCCGTTTTATTTATTTAATTTTTGGTAATTTTAGTTGGTTTAATTAGTTTGCTTTTGGGTTTATAGGTTTTGTGAGGAAACAAATTCCTTAATTAGTGATGCGATTGGTGTCTCCTTTCCTATGAGTTCCAAACTCCTAAGTTTTATGCGGCAAGTAATTAATTTTTTGGTAATTCTATTTTTCTCTGAATTTTCAATTTCTAGGTAGAACATATTATATATATGCTATGTAGCATGGACACTCGAAAACCCTGATTTGTCGGAGTGTCAGACACACAGACACGCCTGAGACACGGTTTGGACACCATCAATGGTTTGGAATTGGTTAAAATTTTAAAAATGAGATTTACCCCATTATCTGTGTGAGAATTTGTGATGCCCTTTGTATATTATAGAGGTTTTGTGTTGGGCTCGGAGGTGTGCGGAGGTAGGCTCGAGCTAAGATTTTACTGATGAGTGTTATAGTATAAACTTGAACAAGTGTGAGACCTTCTGGCCGAACAGAGACGAAATTCGGTTATAGTAATCCGGGAGTCCCGTGTGGAAGAGCGAGAACATGAACGATTGTCAAAAATTTCATCTTCTTTATATGTTTTTGCCTGTATAGCTAGTATCTTGTATAATTCCTTCTACTTCAGTTTTGAAGTGTGTGGAATCCTTGGGGAATGTTAAAAATCCTAGCTACAATTTTGCGTAATCTAGTTTCAAAAGAGATTTAAGAAAAGACATGGTGTATTTGGAGCTAACGGAAGACTTGGCGCAAAACCGAGCTGGCATTCTAGGATTTATACAGCCGACCCCAATCAATGAGATAAGGCTTTGTTGTTGTTGTTGCTAGTTTTTTCTTCTTCTGAAGTATGAATTACCTGGGCAGCAGGATGTGCTGTATATTTGGTTTTTCCTGTTCAGTTTATCCAACATGGAAATGATTTGAAAAATAAAAGATCACTCCGGTCTCTGTGTGATAAATGAATGGTGATGCCATCGCCCTTGCCTAACGGTTGTATTCAGCTGAACGTGAATGATTGTGTGAAACTCTATCTTGTCTGTATGTTTTTTGCCTGTATAGCTGACGTCTAACATGGTTCCTTATTGTATTCATCACTTGATAGATAAAGGATGGCATACCGAGCTTAGTACCAACAGATGGCAAGACACTCGAGGTGGATGATACAGTTAAACCTGAAGACTCTGCAGAATCATCGGACAAGCACGAAGCAGATTGAATAGGCAGTCGCTAGGTCAAATTGTGAAACTTGTGGTATTGTTCCCGAGTCACTGTTGCGGGGTTTATTGCGATTTTTTTTGGTAGGTTGCCTCCTCTTGACAATCTCTTTTAAGCCATTTGTTGAACCGATTTATTCGTGCTTTTGGTAGATGGAAGGTCACATCACCAAGTATTCTTAAATCGGCATTTCAATTTTTATCCATTTGTGAGGAAATGCCTGAGAATTCATGTATGACTTGTTACTCAGTACCGTTCAAATCATTATGTGCTTCATTATCTGAGATGAACTCGGCTAGGGAAGTTGTCTGACATTTATTCCGAGATGAACAATTGTACTGAGAGTTGTCGTAAATTTTACTGTTGAGGTGAATAAATTCATTCATCGCTTCCATTTGCAGACGTATACTTTTACAAGTTACAACGATGTCTGGCGTGCATTTTTTCCTGTCATCAAGCCGTTGTTAAATGGAGAAAAGGTTGTTTCTCTTGTCTAAGATGGTTTTGGATGGCTTTTGCTTTTCATTGAACATTCCCAGTCTCGCATTTTCTGAGCTGTGTTTGGTTTTCTTGCTTCACGGTCGCTGTCACGGCCCTCACCGGATTTTGAAGCCTTACCAAATGCTTCTCTTGGTAATGCCAATCTCGTTCTACTATGTTTGTGCAAAAACATCATGCTTCAAACTGTGCGGCGGTGAAAAGTTACCGCTTTACCTTATTTTTGTCGATTAAGTTACCGCTTGATCGAGTAGTCTGGTATGAGTTAGGTCCCCTATGAATGTCATCCATGGTGTATTTTGATATCTAAGTTTCACAAAGTTTTGACATTAATTCACCTTCTACCAGCAAGTAGCTTGACCCAGGCATTTCATGGGTCACAGAAAGTGAAGAAGTGAAAGGAATAGTTCTTCTTTACAGACAAATCACAATATGACGGGCGTGCATAAATCTTTTATAATTTTAACGAGTTATTTTTTAATATTTGTTGTGCAATGATTCGCGTATAAGGAGAAATTTCTTCTTACGTGAAAAGAATCGAACAGTGACCAATAACTAGTCTTGTACACCAATAGAAAAGGCTTATTAGCCAAAATGGTCTTTGAGATTGTCATAACTCCTTACTTTGGTCTTGATATTTGAAATCAATAGAAATTGTCCATGATCATTTGGTCCTTATGTGAAAAATCTCCTTTAAATTGAAGAAACCACAAAGTGGAGAGGTTGATTTGACAAAAATATCCTCAATTTAATAGATTTTTATGGGAAGACCAAAATGATTAATGGTGAACAATCTCCGAAACCCTTCTATCGATTTAAACTTCAGGTGCCAAAGTAAGGAATTATGTCAATCTTATAGAACATTTTGACTATAAAGCAATACAATTGAAGCAATATGCTGGAGAAAGGAAACCCAATTATTACTCTAATTGTGATTAATCAAATTAAAGAAAGGTCAAGAGTAACACTCTCTTTAGGTGCAACTGACTTTGAGAAGGAACTTGGGAAATCTTTCCTTGCTATAACAACCCTTGCAGCCCACGCAAAACAACTGAGGACCCATCACTCTCACACTCTCCCTTCAACTTCAAACTCTATTAAACACCTCCCCAAACGCCAATCCTTCACTAAACCAAATGGTTCTCAAGAGGGCATTCGCTTTGATCTCTAGTTTCTTCGGCCCGAGAGAGCATCCGGCGTTAGTTAAGGGATCTCCGTGTGCTCGTGAGGCAATCGAATCAGATGTTGGGAAGAAAGTAGAGGAAGAGGGATTGCTTGTTTCTCAAGAATTTTCCAGTTTGAGGGACGATGAGGTGTGTTGTGTGTGTTTGTCAAGATTGTCGGAAGGTGAAGAGGACATGAGAGTTCTTCCTTGCCTGCACGAGTTTCACAAGGTATGTGTGGATAAGTGGTTCGATGCGTGCCGGATGACGTGCCCTCTGTGCCGGTTTCCGGTGGGAGGAGTTGACAAGTCTCAGGTGGTGGAGTTGCTCACTGAGGAGATTATGTTATATTTTTCTTCTTTTCATAGTTCTGGGTTCTAAAAGTTGTGTGGAAGTTGACACAGAAACAATATTCACTTCCTCACCAAATCCTTGTGAGAGAAAAAAAAGACAGAGAGCCAAAAGCAAATCAACAACATTTTAGGCTACTTGGTCAGAGCAATTTCCTTGTACTCAACTTCGAATTCCTATCTTCGTACTATTAGAGTTTGAATCTCCGTCTCGATAAATTAGAACAGTTTATAATATCGCTTTATAAAATGAAATAGTAACAGCATGTTGGCACATAACAAAAATGAAATAAAATTCAAAAAAAGAGTCCCTGCTTCCTTGCACCCGATTTCAAATCGCCATCTCCATAATTTAGAGCAACTATTATTTTTTAGAATATCACATTTTAATAAAAAAAATTGAAATCAAACATTCAGGGCCAAAAAGGAACAGAAATTATCTGAAGCCCAATTAGAGCCCAGAAATGAATTGGTGGAAAAGAAGACAAAGCCCAAATTAAAGCCCAGAAAAATATTGAACATAATTATAAAAAATTTCCGTTGCCGGGAATCGAACCCGGGTCTCCTGGGTGAAAGCCAGATATCCTAACCGCTGGACGACAACGGATCAGATGTACAAGTCTCCGCACACTAATTATACAAACTCACTGACTGCATTTAAGTACACAGTTTAACAAACATGACGAATTTCTTGATGTAATCATCATGCATCCATGTTGTATTTATTAATTGAAAAATCGAGGGTTCTGTCCTTGACATGTCATTCAACTGTATACAATTTATAACATGTGAATTAATAATAGTGTAACTTTTACACCTAAACTTTTTACTTTAATTCATAAAGTTGGTGAATCACACGATAGTGGTCAGAAGAGAATTTGAAATGTCTTTTTGAGTCTTCACAGTCTTCGAAAAAGTGAGTTGCCATGAAAAAGATGACTACTAAAGAAATACTTGATAGGGAGACGAACATAGCTAGACCGTATAAGGCGTATATGATTAACAATTTTGAGACATTAAAGAAACACTTGTGAACAAATCCATGCTAGGACTCAAATCTCAAATTTGGGTCAAATATGTGTTGGGTTTCTCTTTGTCAGAAGGGTTAGGGTTTCTCAAATGCACAAGAAACTCAAAATCCAAATTTGATTTTTATAAGGATATAACTTAAACTAAACATACGATTATTTATAGTAGACTTGAGTTTAGTTAAATTAGATGTGCTCTACATTATATGCACTCAAGTTGAAATCTTTCTTTTCATAAATTAGATATTTTAGATAAAGTTCAAATCTCTATTTACATAATTTAAATGAACTTAGTATAATTATTTTATGGATTGTCAAAAAAACAGGAATGATTATTTATAGAAAAGGATTCTTGCTTATTCCTTTTCTTGGGGATCCTAAGGATTCCGTGATTATAACTGTTTATCGTATATCGTGCGGTCATAAATTATTTTAAAATTTAAAATTAAATATAAATAGTACCTAATGAAAATTGACCATATGATGTACGATGAACGATCACGATCACGAAATCCTTATGATTCCCAGAAAAAAAATCCGGCAAGGATCCATTTCCATTATTTACTTAGCCACAATGGCAATGTCAATGTCAATGATGCTCTTTTATGTCATCCTATATTCCTATTGGATCATGTCAGCTTGGCAAAGTAACTCAATGACCAAGGATGCCAATAGAAACCGACAGCATAGGACATCCATGGCAGCCACCATTAATTGTCCTTCTTGTGAGAAACAAAGAATTTGTATAACCGCCTCATAGGCTTTGATTAAGATGAAACTGGATCCTCTCCTCTCCTCAAGAACCTCCTAATCGACACACAATAATTCAACGGTTACAAACAGGAAGGCATTTTAAAAATTATAATAATTGTAACCGTTGAATCAAAATTCAAAGTGTGTCAATCAGGAGAATGTTAAGCCCAAACTCAGGACAATATCCCATTCCGATTAAGTAAAGCGATAAGTTGTAAAAAGCAATTGGCCCAAATTAGTTTCGGATTCTTGGCACCCTGTTAATTGTCCTTCTTGTGCTTATCCTAGATATAAACACTTCAATAATTCCATGAAAGAAATACTTGGTTCTTTACGTATAAAACTACAGTTTCATATGTTTGCAGAAACTTTTATTTGTGTTCTTTATTTGTAGTTTCTACATGAATATTATGGGAATCGTTTCCTTAATTACATGGTGACAATAGATTTATGGTCAAATTTTTATTATTTATTAAGAGAAGGATAATGCTAGACAAATCAAACTTTTAAACCAAATGACGTTTTGTCAATAAAAGATAAACACATTAATCAATACTTAAGTAATAATTCAATCATCAACAACCATGTTATTTGGTCTGTAAATTTGATTTAAAAATTTTAGTCTTCCTAACATTACCTAGAAGAGAAATACTAGCAAGTGGTTCTTTATTACAATGGTGGAAGGTGTTGTGCCCTTGCATGACGGTGTTTCTCTAAAAAAAAAAAGAGAAATACAAAGGAGACTCAAATTAAAACTCTCCATAGAATCTGTCACCTCACAGTTTAACGTTAATTCTCGATTTAATATTATAAAATATTATGTCAAAAACAGTGTAACAAAGAGTCCATTAAAGGTCTCCTTTTTTAGAGTCTCCTAATCATTCCTTTGTGACCTCATGACTTGTATTGTAATTTGAATGTAGTTAATGAGAGCAAAAAAGTTTCAATCCAAAAAAAGGGAAGAAAAAGATAGAGACAAACAAGCAAGCAAAAGAGTACACACCAAATTAAGTTCCTTAATGGGGAATTACTTCTTTTAACATAAATACAAAAAACGTCATCGTTAGAATATTCTAACCCTAAAACATCTACTTACGGAAAAGGTACATGCACCATCTTCATATTACCACAAAATATTGATGCCCCCAACATGGGTACTAGTACTACTATTCTTAAGTCTTAACTGAAAGGGAATACATTCAAACAAAAAAGCAAGGCACTGAGATTTCTCAAAATGGAGCTGTTGATGTTCGATTGAGATTGTGCCTTTTGGGTTGTTGAGACGCTGCTGCAATTAACTGCATATACATTTTCCCACCAAACAAACAGAAGTCAAAATCACAGAAATACATGTATAATTACTGTTTTAGAAATAGAATTTTATTCAGTCTTATGTTCTCACATGTTCTTGCTGTCTTTTGAGCCTTGCATTCTCTTCCATCAAGAATGCAACTTTTAGCTCCAACTCATTTGTGTAAGCCTGTTTGGACCAACCAAATCAGGCCACAAACAAAAAACGAAAGACATTTTTAGTAAAAATTTTAGTAACATTCTCGACAATAAAACTAAGACGCCAGGGCAGGACAATAAAGCTAATTAGGTCTTTCAGTATGCCGGAAAATTTGAGTTTGATACCAATATGTTACTCATATATATAACTTTTTCAATACATTGGAAATTTTGAATGCGATACCAATATATTAAACTCAGTGCAGCAGTAATGTTATAAAGCATCAATCTCAGGTTGACTGATTCTTATATATAATACTTACACTTACTTAAACTGCCCTTAGAGTGAAGGAGCAAAATTAAAACGGAACTGTACAAAAACCTACAACTCATAAAAGAACACTTTACCCACCCCACTACTACCCTAACCCAAAAGCAAAAAGCAAAAGACTAATCAAATGACAAAAATGGGATTATTAGGAAGAATATAGGAGAGGTACATGCCTGCTTTCTTGCCCTAGATCGAGCAGCAGACTCTCGGTTCTTGATCATCCGCTTATGTCTTCCATCTCCACCGGAATTGCTGTGATCAGATTCAGTGAACGATCTATTCCCAAAAGAAGGCAAGCCGGAGGAGGAAGCAGCCAAGCTCTCAAATGGGCAACCACTGAAAGAGTTAGAAACACTGCTAGAAAGGTTATTAGGGTTTAGCTGATGATGATCAATGAAGCCGGACCTCGGAGGCCTGAGGGAGGATGGAGGAAGAGGAGAGGGAGGGCTGACAGCGGAGGATACCAAGGCGGTGGCCGCAGCTGGTGAGTCATGGGCAAAGGGTCTGGCAAGGAAGTCTTGAAGGGTCATATTTCTGCAGTTTGGGTGGCGGCGGTGGGTCCCATTTGGGAGGTTAACGTGAAGGAGCGGTGAGGAGGAGGAGGAGGATCTGATTTGGGTGGTGGATTCAGTGAGAGAGGCGAGATTGATGTCTTTCCAAACCTCTTCCATGGTTCTTTGTGGGGTTTGGAAGGAGGAGGGTTGTGAAACTGGTGATGGGGATGAGGAGGACGACCTGGATGAAGTACCGGTTGTGATGTAGTTGGTTTGGTCACTACCTGTTGATGACAACATTGAAGAGAGGCGTTTGAACTGTCAATGTATGAATCTCTCTTGAGATTTTTCAGAGAAGTGGGGGAGTGACTGTGAGATTGTGAGGGATGTTCTCTCTCTCTCTCTCTCTCTCTCTCTCTCTCTCTCTCTCTAGCTAAGACACTAATGTCAAATGACTCAATAGTTCTACTTCTTCTATCTATGGTGCTGTCTAATAGTGAGGTGCTTTTGCAGCTCTTGCTATTGGGAAGGACAATATTCTTGTGTGTGAGATCTCTCCTTATCAATAGAAGATTTATTAGGTATGTGATATGAGACATTTTTTTGGGATATTTTGGATGCGGTTTCTAATCCTTAATATTCTTTGATTAAAACCTTAATAGTATTCAAAGTTTGATCAAGGTCCCTTGACTTTGTACACCTCATTATATTACAATTAATATTTATATTTTTATAGTTTTAACATTAATTGTTTAATATTTTATGAGATTTATAATCCTATAAATTTAAAATCCTTCATTATAATACTATTAGAAACGGTTACAATAAAAAAATTCAAACATTTTGATTGAATAAATGGATAAAAACTATGTAAAAATAAGAAATAATAAAAGGCAAAAGAATGTATCCATAGTGTTAAAAAAATTGGTACATTTCACATATAACAAAGTGGTACATTAATAAAGAAGAATGGGTATATTAAAAATAAATTAGGGTACAGATAAAAGATTAAAAATTATGAATACAAATGAATTTTTAAAAATATAGGCACTAAAAGAAATTAATACATGGGTACAAAATAAAACTAAAAAAGAAAATATTAAAATTTTTTTAAAAAATGTTGCAAATTAAAAGTGGGTACAAACTAAAAATACAAATATATGATACAAAGTTTAGGCATAAAACATAAATATACCATTTGTAATTTTTCTATCATTGATTAAATATACAATGTCACATGACGGTATACACATGGGTACAAACACAAATAAAACTTTAAAAAATATGGGCACAAAAAGAAACTAATATATGGGTACAAATTAAAAATGAAAAGAAAATTGGTACAAATGAAAAAATATTTGCAAATTAAAAATAGGTACAAACTAAAAATAAAAATATATGATAAAAATTTTAACCATAAATATAAATATAAATATACTAATTGTAACATTTTTAACATTAAAGGAATATATTTAAAAATAAAAATATTTTATTATTCAAATAATTAATGATGTTATTAATACCCAATGACCTTGATCAAGAATTGAAAATGAATAGGATTTTAATCAATGGAGTAAAAAAAAAAAGATGTGAACCTAATTTTTTTTTTTTTTAATTGAGTAATACTACACTTATTATATTTTTTTTATAATATATTTGTATCATTTAGTAGAATTTACAAACACATATGGATCTAATATTTATTAAACATATGGTACAAATGTGATGTAAAAAATATAATAAGATAAGAGTGACATTTTTGTTTTATAATAAGTTAAAGGGGTCAGTGGTGTTTAGGGCACAAACTTGGTAAAGCATGATTTAAGGGTAGTCATGTTTTTTAGACTAAGTATGTTTTTAAGGGTAAAGCATGTTTTTAGAGGAAATGATCTTTTAGACTCTTCTAATATGTTTTCCACTTGCATACAAGTCTAGCTTTTTAGCTGGTTAAAATCATTCATTTTTACACACCAAAATTTTAAATTTAATTTGACTTCTTCCAAATATATCGCTTGTACAGATTGAAAGTCTAAATTCCCTATGATTAGGCAAAAATGCCCCATTGTAATTATAACAACATTTGCTATATGTAAGAATCATCATCGTATAAGTTTGAGTTTGTTTTTCTAGACTGTGTGTGGCTTCCATCTTTGCTATATGAGAAATTAAATTGTGGTTGAGTTTTTTCTTTCTCATATGAGAATGAGAGCTTCTTATCTACAACTGAAGATACAACAATAAATTAAATTTTCAACATTTATACTATGTTGTAGACTGATGAGAAATCAAGTGTTCTGGACGATTAATGGTTTGAAATTCCCAAGGTGTATAACATTTTTACACAACTTACTTGACCTTTGTCAA
The DNA here is from genome assembly GCF_916048215.2 of Malus sylvestris. NCBI lineage: Eukaryota > Viridiplantae > Streptophyta > Magnoliopsida > Rosales > Rosaceae > Malus > Malus sylvestris. The sequence continues at coordinate 9,252,893 of NC_062261.1, read as the reverse complement.
ACAAACCATTTTTAATCTTTGGTGTCAAGCTTTAGAGCAATTCCACCCATGGAGCCCTTCCCCCTGACAATCCACTATTCAATCCACCCTATTAAACAGTAACTGCCTTAAATGAATAGTAACTACCATTAATGAACAGTAATTGCCATTTACATCTCCACCCTTGGAACCCTTCCCTCTGGCAATAAGCAATTAAAATAATAGTTTTTTTTGTTCGTTTAAATAATAAAAAACCCCCCTCTCTCTCTCTCTCTCTGACACAAAAAAAATAAAAAATTGCAAAGCCCTCGGGCCACAGGCCCGTCGACTCCCCACCCCCCCTTCGCTCGGGCTCCCACCCTCACTCGGGCCCTTCCCCGCTGGAGCTGCTCCCACCGGCCCTCAGGCCCTTTCTCCTCCCCTGTCGCCCGAGCAACCAGCATCCGCTGGAGTTGCTCTTAGTGTGAAAGTGAAGGGGCATTGGTCCGCCTTTTCAAGCTAGGAAATCCCAGAGCCCCAACGACTAAAAAGAACACAAAACAACCGAGGAAAATGAAGCAGAAAAATTGATGCGGACCTACTTGTTATTTTGGTAAAGAAAAATCATATCAACTCCTTATTTCACACATTTCCGTGCCATGACATTTCTATGGAGGTTATATATAGAGTAGTGTTCAAGCGTTAACTAATTGGTAATTTAATATGGAAATAACTACGTGCTTGGGTTTACTCTACCATACTTTTTTCATGATCAGAAAAAATAATAATTTAAATTTTTTTCTATATCATCCTTACAAAATTTTGTTCAAATCAAAAAGCTTATCTAATTACAACGAAGAAAAATAAATAAGAGACTTTGGATGCGGTCCCTACCTATGAATATTATTTGACTGAAACCTTATTGGTTTTCAATTTTTGATCCAAGTTCCTGAAATTAATGTGATAATTTATTTCTATGTACATTACTATATTTTTTAAATTAAAAATTGAAATTTATAGTTGTTTATATTAATGAGATTTTAAATAAAAAACCATAATTTGTGGGATTAAAAATATTAAAAAATATATATACTATTGTGTGTGTGTGTGTAAACATGGGTACATTTATCAAAATTAACCAAAAAATTATTGTATCAAAACATGGGTACATTCTTCAAAATCACAAAAAAAAAAAAAAAAAAGATTAATAACATTAGTAAATTTCTTCGATTAAACTTATTATGGATACAGTCTCAAATCAAAGAAAAAAGAATGTACCCATATAAGTTTAAAAATGGATTAGAAAAAATTTGAATAGATTTTATATAAAAAAAATGGTACATTTTACATCTAACAAATTTGTATATTTAAGAATGAGTACATTTTAAGATTAAAAATTTGAAAAAAAATTACTTGAATGGGTACATATAATTAGCATGGGTACATTTAGCAAAATTAAAAATGGGTACAAATAAATTAAAAAATATGGGTACAAATACAAATAAAATTTTAAAAAATATGGGCACAAAAATGAATTAATATATGGGTACAAATTAAAACAAAAGAGAAAATTGGTACAAATTAAAATCAAATGATTGCAAATTAAAAATGGGTACAAACTAAAAATAAAAATATGTGATAAAAATGTTAACCATAAATATAAATATACAAAATGTAACGTTTCTAACACTAAATGAATATATTTAGAAATAAAAATATTTATTATTGAAATAATTAATGACATTTATTAAAATCTAAGGACCTCGATAAAAAATTGAAAAGAAATAAGATTTTAATCAATGGAGTAAGAAAAATAGGGATGAGAACCTAATTTTTCCTAATTTTAATTAGGGTTAGCTACACTTTACACTTTTCATGATGATTTTTAAAATAATTCATGAGATTCTTTTTTCTTTTTTTTTTCCCATTACATTTTAAGTTTTAAAATTGTATTAATTTATAATATTTGTATTCTCTTTTTTTTTTTTGAAAGAAGTACGATAGTCCATTAATGAGAAAGAAACCGTACAAGCAAAGAATATAGGGTGTTAACAATGGGCCTCAATACAAATATTGTCAGGGATTTCAACCTGGTTCAAGGAAAAAAGAACGTCCCACACCACTAAATTAAATAGTAGTACTATCCTCAAAAAGCAAATCAAAGATTACATCAAGAAGTTCTTCAAACCAAGAAACCTAAGCCTCCAGCGTTAAGCCCAATCTCGCAAGCCGATGTGCAATCTTGTTCGTTTTACATCGATCAAATGTGACCTTCCAATTTAGAAAAGACTTCAACATTTGACTAGCATCATTCAAAAAATTCCCAAACGTTTATAATATTTTTATCTCTTTGAACTTTTAATCAACTATTTACTTGATGAGATTTTTCTGCTAATGTAATTCAAATGCGACTTACACATTAATTTAAAAAAAATCTCAAACTCACCACGTCATCAATTTAATTAATTATCACGTAACCAATTCAATTCTCAATTTAATTAATTATCATATAATCGATCAAACTGAATGTACAAATTTATCCAATCTCAATACCTTATATTATAATATGAGAAAATTAAAATTAGTTATTCCTTTTATATACAAAAGAAATAAGCACTCACCATATTTGGACACCTGTATTATTCTTGGGATAATTTTCTGGATCCGCAGCTGCTGCGTGTGGGACAAGAATTGTCTGCACTCCACTTCCGGTGCCTTCCTGTTTGTATGGTCACGGTTAAGCCACGTTAACATTTTATATTATTTTTTTATAGATATAATAAGAAAAAAATGAATAGTAATATAAAATGTTGACGTGATTTAACTGTAACTACACAAACAAAAAGGCTTGAAAATGACACCGAAAGTGGAGGAGAGACAATCCTTATCCTGCTGCGTGGCCTCCCCCTCCCGGATACTCACTTGGAGACTGGAAAATTCATCAGCCTCTCTCTCTCTCTGCAATCATTATTTTGGCCAGTAGCTAGTCCTATTTGTCTGTGTGTGTCTGTCCAAGTCGAGATCCAAGTCATGGTGTTATATTTTCCTTTATGTGGTTTTTTGTGGTAACAAAGTCGCTCAAATCAGGAAAGAAAGAGGTTTTCCGAAATAAATGCATAAAATTAAGCGATCCATGATCGTTAGTAGTTGGAGTAGCTCTAGTTTGTACGTAAATTGCATGCTATGTGTTGAACTGTAATATGTTCTCGTACCATATATATGTTGCTAGACAAAATCTGAATTTCTTTTTGTTAAAAGGCAAGAATCGATTTGATTAATTAATCGTTTTTATGTACAACTTAATCTAAACGAGTCACGCTCTCCTACAATACTCCTTTTTGAGGACTTATGAGGATAAACGGCATATATTAGTCACAAAATTATATTAATTTATATTGAAAGACTTAAAATATTAGTCACAAATTATATGAGTTTTCTAATGGTTTATAGAATTTAAGATGGATTTGTGTTATTAAGTTGTCAAATATTTTAAATTTTAGAGTATACTGTCGATTTAGCCCCTGAACTTTCATTTAGCTTTTGATTTCCCCCTGAACTTTTCTATAGGAAAATTAAGGACTCAAACTAATTTTTTTTCCCGATTTGCCCCCTACCGTTAGTTTTTCATATATTCCATCCATATTTCTGTCAAGTGAGACTATGTGCACAACATGTGAGGGTAGTTAAGTCATTTCACTCTTAAAAATGATTAAAAAACTGAAAATAAATTAAAAAAACAAAAATTTCCTTCTATTTTTTCACGCTAATTCCTATCCTCAATTTTATTTTTCTCTCTCATTCCTATGCATGAGAAATGACATATGATGTTCTTGTCTTCATAAGTAGCCAAGTTAGTCTTTTTCTTGAAGCATGTACTACCATTTTTATTTTCTCCAACAGATTAATAATTTGACAAATACTCATGGTGTTATTGTTTCCAAAACAGTGCATTAATATAAGAAACATGTTCATAATACTCATAAAAATGCTCAAGATAATTACATACTTTTCATAATGTCATAATAATCTCAATACAATTCTGCAAAATGATCCTTAAGAAGTTGGAAAACATAAGAGATTTTACCATCCATAAGGTATACAACCCATAGAATCTTGATTACAAAATATGGGCATTCCACGTAACCAAACACAAGCAAAATAAGGTTTTATTTATCAAAACAAGAGCACAAACATTATGCTCGAAACGCACATATGACACGTGGAGATCAACTACACTTTTCATGGCCTTCCTCATTTGGTTGAAATCTTGTACCTAAACCTATTTTCATTTATGATGGCTAAGTAAGGTTGAAGGTGTTATGTTTTCCAACTTCTTAAGGATCATTTTGTGGAATTGTATTGGGATTATTATGACATTATGAAAAGTATGTAATTATTTTTAGCATTTTTTTATGAGTATTATGAACATGTTTCGTATATTAATGCACTGCTTTGGAGACAATAATACCATGAGTATTTGTCAAATTATTAATTTGCTAGAGAAAATAAAAATGGTAGTACATGCTTCAAGAAAAATACTAACTTAGCTACTTATGAAGACAATAACACCATATGTCATTTCTCATGCATATGAATGAGAGGGAAAAATAAAATTGAGGATAGGAATTAGCGGGAAAAAATAGAGGGAAAGTTTTGTTTTTTTTATTTATTTTCAGTTTTTTAATCATTTTTAATAATGAAATGACTTAACTACCCTCACATGTTGTACACATGATCTCACTTAACAGAAATATGGCTGGAATATATGAAAAACTAACAGTAGGGGGCAGATCGGCTAAAAAAAATCGTTTGAGTCCTTAATTTTCCAAAAGAAAAGTTCATGGAGGAAATCGAAAGTGAAGTGAAAGTTCAGGGGGTAAATTGACAGTTTACTCTAAATTTTAAATCTAAACTAATATAATCTTGTGACTAATATACATTTGATCCTTACAAATCCTCAAAACAAGAGCAAGAGTCCTTGATTGCTGTCCTTGATTTTCCATTAATTTGTCTAATTCAATGGTCTAAAAAAATAAGTATACAAAAGTTGAGAGAACATGTGCAAATATCATTTCTATTAAAATAGTTTTGTAATCTGATCTCGATAAATTTAGTCAAAAGAAATATATAATTTAACAAAATGTTAAAAGTTAGAAAATATTAAATATCATCCTTTGCACCCTCCCCTTTTGTGCCCACAATCCCCTACCACCTATATTACAAATTAATAACAAAATATCTAGAGCAGTTAAAACAGGTAGTGTTGTTGGAAATATTAAATAAAATTAATTTTAGAAAACAGTTTTATCCGGAAGTGCTATATATACATTATTTTTTACTTTTCATACACATTTTTAATTTTTAGTTTTCAAATTAAAAGGATTGATGATCAAATGATAAAAATTAGGAAGTTTTAACGAAACACTTCCGGTACTATTCACTTTTAACGAAAAATCATATTTTTACCTTTTTCTAGTACTATTCACTACACATTTATTTGTCATTTTTCATTAAAACTAAAGTTTTTTTGAACTTTTCGTTATTTTTCTTTAAAACTAACATGGGTTGACATGTAATGTATTTGAAATAACACCACACTTTTGAAATCAAATACTTATTTATTTTATGAAAAACACCATTTAATTTAAATATATATATATATATATATCTAGTGTTATTAAAAATACTCTAAATTTTTTAAATGTGCCACACTACGTTGCCATATTAGTAAATTACCAAATCAAAATGCAGAACATGCCAGGAAGAAAAACAATGCTGAGTTTAAATCTTGAATGTTTTTTATACGATGTGATTTATTTTGACTCGTACTGTTCTTTGAGTAGGAAAAGAAATAGGTACTTGAACCATTATGTAGTAGCATGTACTGTGAATTTGACATAACCTGCTCGAGCATGGGACCATGCTCCCTTCATCAGTTTTTAGATTTTGGAAATTACAATCTCAACCAACCATACAAAAGACACTAAAATTTTAACCAATAATTTTCCGTTCTGTGATGGTAAAGGGGAAGCAAGCAAGCATGCGTACGTTGGTCAGAGATGTAAGATCGATTGATCTGAATGTTTGCAGAGTCTAGTCTTGGAGCTGTAGACATCTGTCACCACAGTATTTGCTCTGCCCCATCCCTTTTATTTATGGCCACACTGGCCTTGCTGTAAATCGAGCACTTCTTCACTCTGCAGGATCTACCACTCTTCCTTTTCTGTTTAATCACTCACTTTTTCCATATCATCCTCTTCCAAAGGTACCTCAGAGGCCGGCGAGTAAACCCAATTGATTACATAAGGCTATATCTAACCGAGGGCTGGTCAGATAGCTCGTTTTAGCTCTCTAACCCTTCAAGATTTCTCAAGATATTAATATTTTAATGAACAGTACAAGATCATATTTGCCTCCGTCTCCAACCGAGAGCCAAAGGGCCAGATGACTCGTTTTAACCCTGTCACAAAAAACCGTCTTCAATCGAGGGCCAAATGGCCAGAGGGCTGGCTTTTAGGTTTTATGTTGTTAAATGTTTTTAAAAATGTTGTTTAAGTTTCATGTTGTTAAATGTTTTTTTATGTTGTATAATTTGTATGTTGGTTAATGTTATTTAATGTTGTTTCATATTGTTTAATGTTGTTTCATGTTACTTAATTTAATTTAATGTTGTATAAATGGCCTAGGAAGTTATAGGAAAAAAAATAGAATTGAAAAAAAATATGAAACAAATTTTGTGAAATAGAAGTTATAGGAAAAAATTGGAATTTAAAAAAAATTAAACAAATTTTGTAAAATAGAAGTTATATGAAAAAAAATATGAATCAAATTTTGTAAAATAGAAGTTATAGGAAAAAAATATAGTTTAAAAAAAATTGAAACAAATTTTGTGAACTAGAAGTTATAGGAAAAAAATGGAATTTTAAAAAAATATGAAACAAATTTTGTAAAATAGAAGTTATAGGAAAAAAAATATAGAATTTAAAAAAAAATTGAAATAAATTTTGTAAAATAGAATTGAAAAAAAATATATGAAACAAAATTTGATTCATATGAAAAGGAAAAAAAAGGGAAAAAAAGAAGTTTAAATTCATATAAAAAAAAGTTAATACAACGGCTACTAGCCGCTATATTAAAAAAATTTAAACTATTAGTGTCGGTTATAACCGACACTAATAGTAATTAAAAAAATTTTGCCTTTGAATAACTATTATTGTCGGTTATAATCGACAGTATTAAAAAATCATTTTTTAATGTTGTCGGTTATAACCGACAACAATGGGAAAACTATAAAAAGAAAAATAGCCAGCCCGGGGCTAGCTAGTTGGCCGAAAGCAGCCAGCCCTTTGGCCCTTTGGCCCTTTGGCCTTTTGAAATTCGATGGGGCCCTCCCAGATTCCCGAGCCCTCTGGCTTAGCCCTCGGTTGGAGACGATTTTAGGGCTATTTTAAGCCCTCTAACCCTCTGGACCCTTCGGTTAGAGATGACCTAACTATTGTGTCTGATAATAATACAACATTATAGTAAGTTTTTTCTTTTTCAAAAATTGTATGATTGACACGTTCTCGATTATAATATAATTATTTTATGATACTTGTTCTCAAGACAACTATATAGACATTAGTCCATTTCCTTTGAGAGATTATTTCTTGAAATATGAATTATGTGACAACTATCTAATGAATATTGATACACGATAAATATCTATGCCATTGATAGTGCCATTGTAACAATATTTTAGTTTCAAAAGAGTTGCTCTGCTTCCCTTTCTCCTCAACCTAATCAAAACTAAAACAAAAGCCACAAAAAAAAAAAAGGTTGTATACAACCATTCTCTCGTCGCCTACTAATAGAGAAATTCTTGTCCAGCAGATCATAGAAATTTACATCACTAATCTCCCCACACACAGAAAAAGAAGGACTTTAATGTATTAAGATCCCACAAGCGCTATGTTGGTGTCCTCCACAATGCAAGAGATCATTCTTGTTGTGTGTGCACACTAAACAAGTTAATGTAGATTACGCGTCAAAACTCATATAATGTAAGAAACAAACACAAGATTAGTTCATGCATTGTTCTTTAATTCATCCTATCCTATTATGTGTAAAACTTGTTTCTTCTTTTGTTTTGGTAATAGTATAACGTTAAACGTCTGCAGCTTTCAGTGGTCTTTTTTTCCCTAGCTAGCCGGAAGTATGCACGTTCCCGTACCACTACCATTTCCTTCCTGCATATGAAAACCCTAACAATATTCGTTTGATGGAGAAAAGGTCGGTGTTAAATGTAAAAAAGAAACCCAAGAACTTTCTGTGTTATATACAACCAATACAAAGAGGACACCTCATTGCTACGGTTTTGAGTTGATCGAAGACTAGTTGCCATTCATAATTGAGTTTTTATCAGAAAAAAAACCCAGAAAAATATACATGAATAAATATATTCAAACAAGTTCTGATATATATTCTGATTCCCTTTTAATATCAATGTGACTGATTTGTCTGCATCTCAGCCTACTCTACAACTACCAAAAACTCATAGGCAATAGCAGTGGAACAATCCCTTAACCTCTGGATTTTCGGATGCTGCTTTTGAACTCAACTGGCACAAATTATAAACAGTGAAATGGGAAGATACCGAAATACTTGAAACTCAGTTGTTCATTCTTTTCATGTGTTTTATGACAACTTCCAGTTCTAATTCTACCAAACCAAATCCATGAAAACCGTTGCCCTCTTTTTCTGTTTAGGGTTTTCGGGGAGGAACATGAAACCATTTTACAACCACAAACACGTGGGCGGGCACACGACTGGTTTTTATCTTTCCATTTTTTGCTTCCACTTTGAATCAGGTGTCCTGGAGATGTGAACCATGTGATGCTGATACCTAATTATGGCAAAGCATAAGATTAGTATTGAGGTATGGCCCAAAAATGTCAAGAAAATTGTGCAGCACTCATGCACCAAATATTTGACTAATCGTCTTTTCTTAGGTAGGATCAAATCGAACCGAACTATTAATCTAGTCATAAGTTGTGTTTGACAAGCATATCGACAACTATGTCAATGAATTATCAATATGATTATACATATTAAATAATTAGACATGTTACGTTAACTTAACTTTAGATTTTTTGATTGAGCTAGCTATAAAGGATTAGAACATGTTTAAGAGAAGTTGTAAAACCACTAAAACTTTATTTTAAAGAGCCAAAACTCATCTCCAAGAAACTATATAATAGCAAAGTGACTTGCTCTTTAAATTTATAGTCACGGTTCATATGTCAGTTAAATGTTAAAAATTGGTAAAACTTCATGGTAGATCCATAAACCTAAGGAGAAAAGAAAGAGAGAAGGTGATATTTTTGGAAAATAAATGGGTTGAATTTGAATTATTAATAATATAATATTTAAAATTTGTTAAAATAGAGAGTTGTTGAAGATGAAAAATTAAATTGAGTAGCTAAAATAATTATTTGACACTGTTCAGTTATTATTTTAACAAAAATTAGATCTTCTCTCGAAAATGTTCTTACTGATTGTCTCGTTGAGATAGCTCTAAAACCTTGACTAACCACGTTTTCATTTTTCCGACTTATGTTATGTAGTTTGTCAGTCTTTGCACCATATACATGTGATTGTATTAGGTTGCACTTCTTAATAACAATGCGCTTTTGCAAACATGGCTTTCATATGTACGTGGATTTCTATTTGGGAGACCTCAATTCTTATGTCATGTACATTAAAGCATCTCTAAGACACTAGAAAATTTTGTTAATTTAGTTTGTTACTGACTCCAAACTTTGTTTTAATTAATCAGTTTAACTCATCAACTCCAACAACACTAGTCATTGTAACTAATTCTAATATTATATTATTTTTAGCAAGAAATAAAGTGAAAGATGGGCTAAAAGGAGGAATTTGGATCATTTCCAGACTTTAGTGTCCAGAGCTTAAGGACTAAGATTTTTTTTAATTAAATTGTAGTTCATCGAGGAAAATCTGTGTTGAAAAAGAACTGCATGCATGATTATGCTCTTATATCAACAATAAAAATATAGAGCCTCCTGCTCCATCCAGTCTTCAATCCATGAAAGCAACTATTTGAACTCCATTAGACCACCTCCAGCCCAAAGTTTGAGACCATTGGGCCTAGTATCTGTAACCCAAAGTCCTGTCTGAAATTGATACCCAACCCGGATTTCTCAGCTCGAACGGGGATAAATTGGTGAAATTAGGGATGTATTTTTTTGCCAAATTACAATGCCAACCGTATCATACTAATTTTGTGCCAAATTTTTTGTGTCAATCGGTAATGGCATGATATTGTACCGAACTGAAATTTTATGATACGGTATTGGTATTCGACAACATTATCACAATATTATCACACTTTAAATAAAATATAGGTCATTGATTTGATTTTACAAAACTCATAATTTATGTTTTAAGAATTAACATATATGGTGCTTTTGTTGCACCAGACTATTTCAGACTAGACTAGCTTCAGAGACTAAGCTGGACTGATTTAGAATAAACAAAGTTGGACTGACTTAGTGAAGCGTTTGGTACAATGTTGGACTAAGAGATAAGCAAATAAAATAAATAAATCTTTTTAAATTATAAAATCCATAATTAAAAAAAAAAAAAAATTCTAGTATCTTCATGCCGACTATTCCTTCACCCACAAATCCTCCATCACAACCAACATCGTAGCCCCAACTCCATTAAAAAAATCAGAACTAACAACTCTTCCATCACAGCCCCAACTCTTCCGTTGCAGGCTTGCAGCCACTACTAACAAAAACTTCTCCAACGCAGCCCCTCCATTAATTGGGTTAATTCATAAAATGTGAAATCAATTCAAGCGGACCTTGGATTTTGAGGTGCAGGAGGAGGACGAGCAAGTGCTAGTCGAAGGTGAGGAGGACGGCCGGACGAGGACACAAGGAGGAAGCACGGAGCCGAGAACTCGTATAGTTTTCGACGATCATCACCATCACCATCGGTGCGTGGTCCGACGAAATCGGTAAAGCAGCACGAGGATGAGGCCGCGAGAATGACTACTGGACGAGGATGCAAGGAGGAAGACGTAAACGGTCTTAACAGTCCTCTGCTTGTTGGGGGGCTTCGCTAAGAACTTGCGAAGGACTTAGTCGAAGAGCGTCCGCCGTAGTCTCATTTAAATCTAGTCCAGCGAGTGACAAACATAATATTGGACTAATAGCTAGTTCAGTCTAAGCTAGTGATCGTAAACAAACACATCCATAGTATATTTTTAGGTAAATTACAAAAAATTACCTCAACTATTGAGTCAACCACAGTTTCATACCCTATCTTTAAAACATTTCAATATCATATCTTATCTTTGAATTTGTTGTAATGTCATATCTTCCGTCAGTTTGTTTGTCAATTAATCTGTTAAATGCTGACGTGGCTTGAGGTGAGGTCCACTTTCTATTAAAAAATTAATTAAATATTAAAAAAATTAAAATACAATTATTTAAATATTTTTATAAAAAATAATGTGGGACCCACTCACCTTCTTCCTATCCCACCTGTCTCCCCCCACCTTTCCTTCCTTAACTCTAAAATTCCTATCCCACCTGTCTCCCCCCACCTTTCCTTCCTTAACTCTAAAACCAAAACCCCCTTCTTCCCCATCCACCCGTGTCCCCTACGTACCCCCAACCTTCCTTCACCACCAAAACCAAAGCCCCTTTCTTCCCCATCCACCCGTGTCCCAACTCCCAACCTTCCTTCACCACCAAAACCAAAGCCCCTATCACCCACCCCCTTCTCCCAAGAATCCCATTTCTTCTTCTTCTTCTTTTAAGCAACCCGACCCAAAAATCCCCCATCACTCGCCTACTCCTTTATCTCCATATATGGGGATGGAGACCAAGAGCATGAGACAAAGTGGACTTGAGAAACGATAGCTCATCCTCGATCATGTGTCAACAACGAAAATAAAGATCGGAGGCGAGGTAGGTTTTTCGATGGACGAGTCGTACTCGATGGTGGTGTACTGGGGAAAAGCTTGGTGGGGAGATTCTCATCGGAGATTGAGGCGTAGTGGGGAGGGAAATGGTTGCGAGTGAAGCAGACATGGCTGATCCAAACCTTGGTGGCGTAATCGACGGTGGAAAAATGGTTGAGGACGAAGCAACAGGTGCGGCGGCGGAGGGGGGCGTAAGGGAGGACAGGCATGGAGGGGAATGGCTTGATCGAAGTGTAAATGACTGGGTGATTTGGTGAAGAAGGCGATCGAGTGGGGAGGATGAGGGTGAGGGAAAGTCATGGTGGGGTTCTGGTTTTGGAGTGAAGGGAGGAAATGTGGGGGGAGACGGGTGGGATAGGAAGAAGGTGGGTGGGTCCCACATTATTTTTATAAAAATATTTTAATAATTGTATTTTAATTTTTGTAATATTTAATTCAATTTTTAATAGAAAGTCGGCTTTGCCTCAAAGCCACGTCAACATTTAACAGAGGAATTGACAGACAAACTGACAGAAGGTATGTCATTGCAACAAATTTGAAGATAAGGTATGACATTGAGATGTTTTAAAGATGAGTTTGAAACTGTGGTTGACCCAATAGTTGAGGTAGTTTTTTTGTAATTTACCCTATATTTTTGTTTTTTGAAGTTTAAATCCACTCTCAATTTTGCTTTGGTTTGAAACTTTAACTTCTATTTGGATTGGAAACTTCTATTTATTGATTTGGTTTCTAACTTCTATTTGGATTGTAACCTTAATTTTCATAATGAATCTTGATGCATCATTTGATTTATTATGTGTGTTAATTGTAAATGACAAATGATATATGAATTTAGGCTACAATATATAAAGTAAAAGTACAAAAAAAAAAAAATTAAATAAAAAAAATTTTGGCCCAAAAAAATGGTACAAAACAAAGTGACAATTACCATTATCATGTCATGCCAACTAAACTATTTGGCGTACCGAAATTCGGTATTTCGGTATACCAAAAATTTAATACGGTAATGGTAATGAATTTTTCCAAACTGAAAGTTTGGTACGGTAATACATCGTGCGGTCAATTTTCGCCATGTACTATTTGTATTTATTTTTAAATAAAAAAATAGTTAAATAATTTTTTACTGCACGATAAATAACTAAAATGTGAAGATTCCTAGGATTGCTACAATTTGAATCCAGATAGGATCCAAATCCAAGGAAAAAGGACATGCATCTGCAGCAAATTGATCTGAGTGATTTAGGAAAAGCAAAAGATGTTCAATTGACACATCTCTCAAATTGTTATTGATAAAAATATTAATGTGTTTTTGAGAACAAAAATAATAAAAAGATGTATCAATTTTTTAAGACTCAACTAAAATGATAAAAATTTAAATTCTAATTGTTGAAATGATCAAAATCAAATATCAACAAAATATTGAGAACAAAATGACCAAATCTTGTCGATATACTGAAAATTGATCATTTCAACAACTGAAATATAAAAAGGAATTAAATAAATAATACCATCAGGTACATTTAACTAAAATATAAAACTTAATCCGATGATCCTAAGCAGGTGAAAAGATCCACAAGCTCCAAAAAGTGCAATAAACATGAAGTACCAGCCCCAATCCAGTTCCGACCTGGACAACATCATCAGTTTGTTCCACCAGGAACCATTTGTGCACTCAATCCTCAAATGGTGAAGATCCATAGAAAGGTATACATTATATGTCAATTTAGTTCTAAATATATAATTTTGTACGTGAGAACATACGAAAAGATAGACCATCTTCCCTTCGACAAGTAGCCAAATTTTGCTGTAGCAGCATCCAACTGAATCCGGCAAAGGGCCACCCTCTCTCCCCTCAGTACGCAGAGGCAAGCCCCGAACACCTTCATCCATTCCTCCATCACATATTCTCCGTCAAATGGAGGTTGTCTGACCCCAAAGATTGTTAAAATCAGCTGAGGGGGCAGCATGGGGAAATGACAGCAAAAATTCCCCCCAGAAAAGCACCATCCATGCCACCATAAAATTTAACAGGAGTAAAAAAACACGAAGCAAAAATAAGTACAGGAATCCCAACTAGTCTTTTGCTTCTGTTCCTAGATGTTTCTCTTTTCCCCCTTTTTTTAGTTTCTTTCTATTTGCCAGGCAAGAAAGAACGTTTCATCATGCCAAGGCAGTAGTACTATTTTCGAAAAAAAAGAAAAAAAAAAAAAAAAAGATATTCACCATCGTGTCTTTTAAGCCTCTCTTCCCACAAGTTCATTTCTCTCCACGAGTGTGCATCGTCTGTGCACATCCATCCCTCAAACTCTAATTTCTTGCTGAAATAGAGCGATCAGCACCTGCTTGAACACCGAATTGACCTGTTCCATCACCACTTGACAGCTGCGGCTGATTATTGTTCTCAACATTGTTGTTGTTAGTGGTGTTCTCGTCCAGTGCAATACTTTGGATATGAGCTGACAGCATATCCGGACCGGCCTTTCCAGGGGTTTGAGAGCCCGAGGCATTTGGAGGCTCAGCAGCTGGCATTACCCATCTCTCCCAATCATTACGCCTTCTTATTTTATCACCCTAAACAGTCACAAGACACAGCACAAGATTTGTCATCTTATCAGAATGTTATATAACATAAAACACATAACACTTTTAACTGTATATTACGGGGCTAGGTGGGGTAGAGGGTGCTGGAAATGAAAATTTGGAGGAGAATAAATAATAAAATAGCGATGCAATGGCATTTTTTCTATTACATGATTACATCAAACGTTAAATTATGGAATCTTGAATTACCTGTACTTCCACAACAGTTGACATTCTCATAGCATCCAGTATAAGCTGAATGTTGTCTGTCAAACTCATAACCTGAAAAGGAAATGAGAAATTAAACCATTGGCATTCTCATAGCATCCAGTACAAGCTGAATGTTGTCGGTCAGGAAAGTGGGGCCAGGATATAAGAACAGAACCCCATTGAGGAGGCAATATAGTATAGCAAATTTTAACCTTAGATATGCTCCTGCTTAATCAAATACATAAAACCACATTTCGTCCTAAGGTATCTCCCTATAATCTACCACAAAATGGTTCTTCTGCAATATCAACATTTGCTTGATAGCCTATAGCTTATTTTCAGTCTTTAACATTAATAATTCCTTACTTCAAAACGTGTACGTATTATCCCATGTCAATGTAACGATAACAAAAAATAACACAGAATAGCATGCCACAGAGCACCACAGAATAGCAAACAAAGTGCTATTATACTTGGTATACCATAAGTAATTTTCCTTAATGTGTTTCTATACTTTGTTTTTATTTATTTGTTGTTCATTCATTTACTTTCTTTAAATGTATAATTCAAAGTGCTCAATTGACAAATCCCAATGACAAACATAACCTACACATCACCAAGAATTGCAAGTTAAAAACATAAAATACAAGTTAATCTTGAACATATAGAATAAACCTGTATGCATGGATACACACAAACACACACCTGTATACACAACAAAAGACCAGATCATCACCACAATAAATGAAATCCACAGAGAAAAGTTTCCCAAAAACTCACTTTTTTGAAGCCTACTATTAATTTAATACGAACCCATCCCTGGTCATCCATGTTCCGCCTCAAGTATGTATCTTTAATTAAATTGTCATTACTGCAATAAATGAGTATGAAGGGACACAAGCAGTTAAACTATCAAACAAATTAAAAGGGAAATGATGATTAATGTTCTTACGTAAACAAACAAACAAACATGAAAGGAGCACCTGAAATAATAATCTATCTGGTTTATGATCTTAGTATGCAGGTGAGGATCTGGAGCAGGAAACATCATGGGATGTCTCAGAGGTGCAACAAAAGGTACAAGTGGTTCATGTGGTGCATGTGTAACATATACCAGTTGATGAGGTTGCATATCTGAAAAAAGAAACACATTAGGATAAAGTCGCATGTAAAACACATACAAGTTCTATTTGAATATGCCTAAGTGTTTACCAAACCCTATAGGACCACCAAAAGCCCTCATCTGCGGTTGGTGAATAAATTGGGCAGCATTAGGAGGTGGTGGAGGTGGTGTTTGGTGAGGCCTCATCATCCTAGGAACACCTCTTGGAGAATGCATGTGGTTGTCTCTATTGTTAAAGTTTCGATGAGTGTTCCAATCTTGATTTCCACGGTCCTGATCCCGCCTATAGTTATGATGAGAACCTTCTCCACGAGGATGTGAACCACCATTTCGGTTCCTGAAGGAGTTACGTTGCTGCGGATGATCATTATTGCTGTGAGATTGTGAACCAAATGCATTCCTAGGGGTATGCTCCTTGGGAGATGGGTTATTTGAAGGCAGTTCAACACCTTGACCAGCAGATGATTGATGCAGGGGGGCACCGCCATTAGAGGATGCATTTGAATTATTTCGTTTCATCGATTTTTGGCGAGTAGGTCCAGTATGGTTTGGAGTAGAAGGATTCCCTTGTTTCGGTGATGAGGTAGGTGTGGTTCCAGTCCCCTACATCAAAGCACAATAAGTAATATAAATGTACATATGCACATACAACACATAAAATCCAGCATATTGAACATGTAAAAATACAAAAACCGTATGCCACATCGCACTACATTGTTAGGCTCCAACAAGGTGAATCATTTCTAATCAAATTTTATTTCTTAATGTCTCAAACAATCAGAACCAACTCTTCAAATTTCCTTCCACTTATTTTCCTTCACTTTCTCAATGCATAAGAATCTTTTGATTATCCATTTACCCAAAAGTTTTCTTTTTATTTGCATCTACCCAAAATTTATCAGCAAACCGCCATTCGAATGCAGAGAGCTAATGGTGCATTTCTTGATTATGGTAAATTTCAACGAAAAATTAGCATATCAGAAAAAACCCAAAGTGTTGCATATAGTTTGATTCAGTTCCCAACTTTCTCAGCAACCAAACAATAGCAAAAAGATTCAAGAAAGAAACCTGCGATACGGAGATAGACAACAACGAGGGTTCTGATACACCTTTGGGAGATTCAGAAGACGATTTGGTAGAAGCCCGAGCCGACTCAGACAAGGCAGGCCAAGACACAGCTCCCATTACAGACCCAACCTCAACGGCCCCATTAGAAGGCTTGTTCCAAGCTGGCCTCTTACCCGCATTGCCGTTCTCTGAGCCCTCACCCACCGATTCCTCCACCGGTGGAGGAGAAGACGAATTCGACTGAGAAGACGAGTTAGATTGAGTCTGATTAACCGAAGAAGAGGAAGGAAGGGACGGAGGGGCCGCGGCGGCGACAACTGGCTCAGTCACAGCCGCCGATGGCGACGAAGCAACGGCCGCAATCGGCTCAGATTCGCCCCGAACGATTTGAGTCCAAGGAGACGAGACAGCCCTAGTGGCGCGCCGCGATTGGGTCGGGCTGCTGACACTCTTGCCGACGTTACGCGGCGACTGCACGGTCGCAGACGGCGCCGTTTCAGTGTTGCTACCCTTGTTCGCGGCGTTAATCGCAGCCATAACAAGAACCAAACAAAAACGCTAGGGTTTGCGAAAGCGACGTCGACAAGTTTCTTGATCAACGACAAGGGGCAAAAGCGGATTAATAAAATACAGAGTGATCGAAAATTTCTGAGCAATGTGCGAGTTCAGAAATTAGGGTTTCCAAAGATTTGGGGCGATCGGGATCGCAGACCGGAGAGAGACAGAGAGCGGAGGAAGAGAGAGGAGAGAGAATGGTGAGGAGGAGCGAGAGACGGCTCTCTGGGGATTTTCTCTCTGTTGGGAGTGGTGTGTTTGTTTTGTTTCTTCTCGGTTATAGTGCCTTTCTTCGCAGCTGCGCTATTGGGATTTCCTGGATGCTAAGGTTTTAGATTACGTGAGATTACAAAAATACCCCTATGGCGTACCCGCGGGGAGGGGCATGAGATTCAGAATGTAAATACGACTGTGACTACTTAATCTACTTTTACTATTTACCAACTTCTTATCACAAGATGAAATGATCCTTTAAAATTTTATCCAATAGCTCTAATGTTTTCATCTCTTAAAAATCATAATAATTTTTTATTGTTTGATAAAATTTTAAAAATCCAAATTACTTGATTCGGTGACTTTAGTGAAGAGATCCATCTTCTTAATCCTACCATTCACTTAGAAGTTACTTTGTGATCCAGTAGGAGTGCGACGTGTGGCGTGAATACATCATGGAATATAGAGGTTGCTTTTGGGAGTGCATCTCAATTATATCTCAAAATTTGGTAACATATCTTCACTTTTTTATCTTCCTAATTTAAGAAGATGATGCCCGTAGGGGTGGCAATCGGTATCTGTATCATGTTCATGTCAATCTACAACCTGTAAGCAAATTTAAATTTCTGATCATAATTTGTCGCGTTAAAAATTTTCACTTTTTAAAATTGTGGTAAACTTTATTGAATTCGAATTGAAATTGAGCTAGTTTGTTGATTGGGCTCGAATTACTCTTGGGCAAGCTCGACATATCGAACGTGTCATCATGGGCTGACCAAACTACATATTTCATATGATTATATGACTTCAATTCGTTGACCCAAAATACTTGAGATGGTGACTTATTATTTTCTTTTTTTCATTTTGAGACTTATTATTGTCATTAGTTTGATATGGCCTCCACTTCTATCGCTAACTCTCGGGCATTGAAAGGAATGTTAGCAATCGTAATATCTGAGTTCTTCATTTGGATATTTTATAATATGTAAATTAATAACACTGTTACGCAAAAAAAAAATAAAAAAAGGAAGAAGAAAAAAGAAGGATCGATTAGACAACAAACTCTCAATGAAAATGTCACATGATCTCATGATATAAAATACCATACTTTCTGATCAACAATGTACTGCACACGTTATGCCATGGCCTTATAATCCTTATAAAATCTCCATCTTTTACCCCGAGGAAATAGATAGTTAGAAACCAGAGAGCAAGAGAGAGGAGAAGAAGAAATGTCCAAGGACTACGTAGAGCCACCACTGGTTCCTCTCTTGGACATGGAAGAGCTCAAAAGCTGGCCGTTCTTCAGAGCTGTGATAGCAGAGTTTGTTGCCACGCTTCTCTTCCTCTACGTCACAGTTGCCACGGTCATCGGTCACAAGAAGCAAGCAAACCAGTGCGACGGCGTCGGCCTTCTTGGCATTTCTTTGGCCTTCGGCGGTATGATCTTCGTCCTGGTTTACTGCACAGCCGGAATCTCTGGTGTAGGCAAGTGCGTCAAGCACCACTCTCTGTACGTTTTTTTATGACCTCTAAACTTTAATGGTGTCAAGCAGTGGATATTTTGGGTTGGGCCATTTATTGGAGCTCTGTTAGCAGCTGCCTATCACCAGCATGTTCCAAGGGCATCAGCTACTAAAGGCTTGGGATCTTTCCGCAGTAACCCCGCCACCTAAACAGAGTAGCATGGTGTATGTTGTCCTGTCGGCTTCTCCCTTTGCGTATTTACCCACCTATTACTCTCACTATTACCAGTGGGGAAGTGGCTGTTCTTATCGAGAAAACTTACCCATCACATGTTGTGTAAACCTCTCTCATCGCATATCACTAATCATGTGATGGGAGAGACACAGAGACGTGTATCCCTTGGGAATTCCTATCGTTTTTCTTAGGGTCATTTCAAGTAGACTAGACAAATTCAAGTCAAATCCTCAAATATCAAAGACAAATTTAGGTGAAGCAAGTCAAAAGCACTCTGCTTGGCTTATTTTGTTACATTCTTAGGACTCGAAAAGCACTTGTTCATAACAAGGACAGATCCTGTAATTTCGAGCTAATCTAATTCAAAAAAACATCTACCTTAGCTACTGTCTTCTATCTTTGTACGGTAAGGTGTATAAAAATAAGCATACCCAATAAACAAGACAAATAACAATGATCCGCGATTCCTAAGAGCAAAAATTTCAATTCTCTATTGATTTTTCTTGGAAAACAAAAATAAAAGGTCATAGAATCCGGTCACAAGAAACTGGCATTGTAAACTAGAAAGGAGCTTGAGTTTGAAGTGATTACTTTACAGTTGAAATAGCAAATTATAACGGCAAAAGGATGACAGGGCAAGGAATGAACTCAGCAAGCAGGTTTGCATCGATATGCTTGGAGTGAATAGCTTCCATGCTTATAACAACTAAATCCAAATTCAGGTCATCAGCAACCTCGCCGATGATGGCTGTCGGCTTGTTCCCTTCCCCGAGTCGCTCTAACAGCTTGTATTCTTGGAACCCACCTATCAGTAATTATAACGGTTAAAAATAATGTTAGTGCCAAATATGTTGTTATGTGCATACAGAAAATTAGTAAGTAAGTAAATAAACAACCAAAATTGTCATACAAGTGTAACGATGTAACTATACATAACCTCACGCACACTATTCTATTAAGTAGTAAACTTGGTCAGCAAACCGATACAATATTCTTACAACACAATAATACATGTTGAAGCCATCTACAATGCCCACTTTCCCAGATCCTCATCTTCTACTTTCAAGCATTTTTGACAAAATAACCAAATTTAACCAAGATTTGATGCTTCAACCCTTTCCTAGTACTTGAACCCCCTTCAACCATCAAATTTTATCTTAATTTACTAACTTTTGGCCACTTTCGAAACAACTTCACATTCAGTATCACAATCCTCACCTCATCACTAAATATAGATTCTACGGTGAGCGACTCAAGTCATTTTAACGACTCTGGTACTCAAGGTCGAATAAAATGCGGTTTCAGTAATTCCAAAGAATTATCAACTAGAAAACCGTTGCCTTTTTTTTCCGTAATGAAATATGACTCCTTTTCATTGTCATTCTGCCCTGTACATGTTTTGATTCCATCAGCAGCATAATCACATCAACTTGTGAAAAAAAATGCATCTTATTGCAATTCACCGATGGAAACTCAATCGACATAACGGAATCTACACAATCATATAGTATATATGTTTTTGTTCTCTACTAATCAATCATCCCCGAAAATTAAGATTCCCTTTCCTCACATACTCCTCATGTAAGTTAAACCTTCCCAATTCCACACAAGACAGTACACAAACCTTCGGAGAGATGCCAACGGATAGTCGAAAGCTGGGTTTCGTGTTCCGGCAACGACTCCTTCTGCTGATCATCGATCACTGCAAAACAACACAAAGTTCTATATTCCTACACTACATTTCTGAATCAATTCCAAAAGGGTCTGTACAGTAAAAAAAAATGCTCTATCTGTAACGCTTGGTTTCGTAAAATTTCATCAGTAAACATACCCACAACCGTAATGTCAGACCCATACTTCTTCGCCAAAGCAGCAACCGTAGCTATGGCCTGTAAAAATAAAAAATCAAACTTTTTACCTGGATCCTCACACAATGGCAGCCACGAAATTTATCCGGGTCAAAATTGAATGCGAAAATTACCTGTCTTGTGCCCTCGGAGAGATATGGGTTCCCGTCGGTGATGGGCAGCAGCAGATGCTTGAAGTTAGTGAAGGCGTCCGCAGCTGAACTCACCTGAGGCCCCTGCGGCTCCGCCTGCGCCGACGGCGGAGAAGTGTAATTACCCTTATGCCCCGGAATTCGGGGCCTTGAAAATAAGGAGAGGTTCCGAGGTTTGAGGGGAAGAGGAAGGGAGGAAAAGGAAGGAGAAGGAGGTGGTGGTTTCAGAATCGAAGTCTTTGGGTGCTTTGAGGCTTGGAGGCGAATGGATGTTGGGTAGTGAGCAAATGCCATGGGAGGGCTGGGCGAGCTCTGAGTTAGCGAGTTAGGCGAGTTCACTCAGTGGAGCAGAAAAGTGAGGAAGAAGAAGACGGAGAATGTTCTGGGGCTGATTGCTTCGAGAAAGCGCTATCGAAAATCGACTTGAAAAATTGGTTTTGGTTTTCGGTTTTTCGGATAAATTTAATTGGGCCTTTTTTGTTGGGCCTGTAGAGATTATTTAGTAGGCCCATATTTATGACTCGAGTCTCAATTTCTCCAACCCACTTCGTTCCCTCTGTTACGAGTTTCGTCGCGGCGGCGAGTTATGGAAGGAAATGACTCGGCCGAAACGGCCGATATGACGACGGTGTCGCGTCATCGTTTCGGGGACGACTCGGACGAGCCGGCCTTCTCCATCTCCATCATCGAGAACGTGAAGGAAGAGTACGGGTGCTTAGCTGAGCTGTCTCACTAATTAAACCATAATCCCAAACTTTCCAATGCCTACCACCATACGCAACTTCTCAGGTCAAATTACTTTCAAACTTTATGTGTGATTGTGTTGGTGCAACCTTCAGCCATGAGAACGTTAATTCTTCACCATACAACGTAGGACCAAGATAAGACCCTAGACAGGAACAAGACTCCATTGGTCATAAAAAGAAAGGAACAAGACTCCATTGCAAAAAAGAAAGGAACAAGACTCCAAACTCATCTTATATAGTTACTACATTCACAATCACTTATCCTTATATTTGATATTAACTAGAAATTACGCCCGCGTTGCTGCGGGAACCAACTGTTTCAAGCATTATCGGATGAATAAAACACATTTAAGTTGAATAAATTCAACACAATTTTGAACAAACAGAGGGATACATGAGTGAATGGGGTCGATAAGTTAAGCAATTTCGCTTTTATACATTCAAGTGAGTTGGCATGTAAACACATTGTATAATGAGTGGGAAGAAACTAAGGGCCTGTTTTGTATCTAACTTGAGAACGAAACTCAAAATTTTAATTTTTTCTAAAAACACATGTTTTGATTTAAAAGTTTTAAATTCAAAACCTTGTTTGGTATGCAATTTCTCAAAACTAATCCAAGCAGAAAAAGTCAAAAGCCCAGCCCAAGCAATTACCCGACCACCGCATCCCTCCTATCCTCAGTGGCGAAAGACCAATTCCCCGACCACCGCATCCCTCACTTCCCTAGCTCCTTTGGCTATTTACCAACTTCTTACTCCAAACTCGAGTTGACAGAGGCTAATCATGTTGGCGGTCTCAAACCTAAGATCCAACAACCATAGGGAAGATGTGATGGCTATGGTGATATGGTGATGGCTATGGTGGATGCAAGTGAGAAGAGATAAGATTGAAAAGGCAACAAAGAAGAGAGGATTGAAGAGGCGGGAGAGATCAATTTGTCTTGGCCGGAGGGAGAATGATAGAGGTGGTGGCTATGGTGGATATAAGCGAGAAGGGATTGGAAAGGCAATAGAGAAAAGAGGATTGAAGAGGCAAGAGGGAAATGAGTACATCAAATGGGAGAGAGAGGAGCTAGGGAGAGGGAGAGGGAGAGAGAGAGAGAGACAGGAGTGATAATCCATAAAATAAAAAGTCTAAAATCACACTTTTTGTGTTTTCAACCAATAGCACTTGTTTTCAGATATTTTTGAGTTATGGTTTTGAGAATTGTATTCAAATCCACTACCAAACAAAGATTTTAAATTTGTGACTCAAAACTTGTTTTTGAGTAAAACACATTGGATCCAAATCAAATACCAAACATGCCCTAAACGTCTTTGATTAAAGAGAGATGGTTTCCAAAAAAGTTTTGTTTCCTTAAGAAACAGAAGATACAAATAGTTCACACATAGAATATGTGTCCTACAGTGTAGGCAACCATTTCAATAGGTAATTAAAAACATAAAGTGTTGAGGACTTGTTCAAGTAGCTAATTTTGTAACCACAACTGTTCAAAGGCAAAAATAAGCAGAAGGTCTGTTTCCATACAAAACTGAAGAAACAGAAGCAAATTGCAGTTTACACATATTTTCCCCTACAATTAAGATGGTAAAATATATGCCTTGCAGCCTACATACCTCACTTAGCAGTTAGCAAAACACAGAAAAAATGATGTTTGCGCATGTAAGTCATCAAGCACAGATGTTCTAATAAAAAAATATGTAGCATGGTGTGCAAAATTCGATCACGGAGAGCGTGGCTGTTCACTTTTTCTAAGACCGGACATCTTCGACTCTATAGCAAAAAACATAAATCATAATGTAACAAAGGCAGCCATTACATCTACATCCTCCCACACTTATCTCAGACGCTCCATATCTCTCTTTGCAATTCCAAAAACAAATCTCCTAAATCCTATCTTGGACCCCCCATCTCTCTACAAATCGCACAAACAAAACCCCAAACCTAATCCTTGAAATCCCACCCAAACCTAATCCCTGAAACCCTTTCTCTCGGACACCCCATACCACAGAAAATGCATCTGAACTTTAGTTTATAAATTCGCAGGCCGCATTCTCTCTTCCTACCTTTTAACAATTCACTAGTAAGATTCTCTCACTAAAAACTTATATAGCAAATCCAATGACGAATGATGTGAAACTGAAGCTGTAATGAAAGCTTATATTAAGAAATAATGAAAAGCCGTCTTTCTACAATTTGAAACCAAAAGTTAAATGAATGTCCCTGTAACTAAGGTTATTGAACATGATTAACTATCCGTCTCAGGTCAAATGACTACTTTGCATTATCCCAACCATGAGTATGAGAACTCGTCGTTGATCGCGTTCAACAGACTCATTCTCTATTAAGCACCTACATGCGTGTCTTGGTGTCAGTCACACCAATGGCTTGAGACCAGTCACTCTCCCTAAGAGAATACATTGGTTAAAAAGTATTACGCTCGAAAGAGTGTGAAATTGATGAAAAACTGGATCAAATAGTTGAATGGGTAGTGGAAATTTTCGGGTTTTAATGAGTTTAACGTCCCATTTTTGTGAAAAAATGGGCACTTGAAAAACTTTTTGGTGCATAGTGTTTCCATTTGTGCTTAAAACTCCTGTAATAATTTATGTTTACCGTTAATTTTTTACTTCCAAAGTATGATTATTGGTATGAACTGCCTGTATTGATCTCGATTGAACCTTCAAATTGATAAAGAATCTTCGTTTTCTGTACTAATTTAGTTAATTAGACCCGACTTTGTTATTTGCTCTCCAAGAAATGTCTCGGTTTTTAACGGTTATAGTTAGCGTTTAACGACTATAGTTAGCGGTTAATGGCATTGTTGTTTTGAATCTGCAGGTGCTGAACAACATGAGAAGAATGCTTGACCTTAATAAACTCAAGTGCAATGTAATTGCCATCAACAGGCTAATCGCCGATTCTTATTTGCACACAACTTAATTAGATGATGTTAATTTTATCTCACTTGTATTTTTCAGGTAATGGGATTGACATGGGGAGCTTGGGATGCATCCACATTCAGTTTACACCCGAAATTTATTCTTGGCGCTGATGTATTGTATGATGCTAGTGGTAGGATTTTTATCGACTTTGATTTTTGTGTTTTGCGATCTTCTTTTTTTCCACGTCCTCTCTGTCACTGAACTTAAGCCAAAACTGGATTTTATTTTTTTCCACGTCCTCTCTGTCACTGAACTTAAGCCAAAACTGGATTTTATTCTCCTTGGTAAGCCTTCGATGACCTCTTTGCCACTGTGACATTTCTGCTCCAAAGTGTGTGTTTCTAATGCTGTTCTAATTTTAAAACATGTGCGCTTGTAATATGCAGATAACGCTGTAAATGATCCTCTTTCACTTTTATTACTCTTTGAAAGCACATCTTGTAATATGCAGTGGGCATCGTCTTATTGAATTCTTGACGGTCAAATGGGGATTGAAGTGCGCGAAGCTTCTTGATGTCTTTTCGTTTATGCCATCCTCCAAGGTATCCGGTCTAAGTGGCAACATTTAACTGGCAGAGATCATTCTGGATAGTGAATGGGCTGATACAATGAATTGCATTAGCATTTTAGGAGTTTGTGGTAATTCTGCAACTCTAGCTTGCATTGTAAGTTGAGTAATCCACTTTGTTGATGCACAAAATCAGGAAGGACTTTGGTACAACAGAAAGTGTTAAGTTTGTGACATTCGCTAGATTGCTCTGGTCACTAGTGTGGATAAGTATATAAATTGATAGAGACAGGGAAACAAACACAAGATGTACATGGTTCACCCAGATTGGTTACGTCCACGGAGTAGCGGGGTTCTCATTAATTGTGAAAGGTTTACACAAATACATAGGTTCAAGCTCTCATTTAGTGAGTTCCAGTGAATGATTTAGTACAAATGACATTAGGAAATATTGTGAGAGAATGATCTCCTTTTATAGAATAGAGTCTTTAGCTTTGTTTTGACTTTGACACATGTCGTGTTGTGATTGGCCTTTTATGTTGACACGTGTCGTGTTATGATTGGCCTTTGATGTCGACACATGTCGCGCTGTGATTGGTCTCCTGGTTGGAGGGAAATTCTTGTAGATCCTTGACGGTATAACGTTGATCGGTGCTCAGTAGTTTCTGGATTAGTCAAGTATGGTACAAACAGTGCTTCCCTAAGTTCCCGAGTGAGGGAAGGTCCTCGGTTGAGGACTTGCAAGATCCAAGCCATTAAGCAATCACGAAACTTCTAAGTACCGAAATGTGGTATCGTTTTCACCTGCCTTATCTGTCTTATAGGTAGATGTGGCATCTTCTCTGGAAGTACTTTTCATCCATCCAGGGGTGGTATCTTTAACCGATGGAGATGCACAAGGTAACGTATCAATTTCACTTGAAGCTTACTTGTAGTTTCGGGCTTGGTCAAGCGCAATACAAACCCTATAGTAGGAGTCCCCCAAGTATCCGAGCGAGGAGATCTGCCAAAAGAGGTGACAGACAAAGTAAGCAATCAGAGTTCCAAGCAGTCAGTCTCAGATCGAAGGTTTGATCTCGTGTTTCGACTGATTGTTCTCATTCTCCTTGTTCTATAAACATCAACAAGGATAAAGAAAAGGACATGGAGAAGAGATGATATGAGATACTTTTGCTTTTGAATAAGTAACTTTCCACAGGCTTATTCTTGAACTGGGCTAGAGGGTTTTCTGGTTTCCTCCAGAGTATAAGGTCGACTCAAGAATTTGAGGGTCAAAACAAGTCTATCAAATCAAGAGTTCGTTCGACCTTGATGATATGAGATACTTTTGTTGTTGACAAAGTAGTGGATGTGGTATGGCGAGGCTTTGCGTCGAGTGCATACTCGCAATGAAGAACGCCAAAAGATGAGCCGTCTCGCAACGAGCACCGCCTCCAGCCGAGCAACCGCCTTGCTGCGAGCATTGCCTCTAGCCGAGCAGCCTCGCAATGTGTGCTACCTCTAGCTGAGTATTGCTTCATGTTAAGCATCGTCTCATGTCGAGTACTAGTTCTTGACGACATCTAGTCACTTTAACCCGCACATGGAATGTGTTGATGCACAAAATTAGTGGGGACTTTGGTACAACAGAAAATGTTAAGTTTGTGACCTTCGTTAGATTGCTCTGGTCACTAGTATGGATAAGTATGTAAATGGATAGAGACAAGGAAGCAAACACAAGATGTATGTGGTTCACCCAGATTAGCTACGTTCACGGAGTAGAGGAGTTCTCATTAATTGTGAAGGGTTTACACAAGTACATTGGTTCAAGCTCTCATTTTGTGAGTACTAGTGAATGATTTAGTACAAATGACATTAGGAAATATTGTGGGAGAATGATCTCCTTTTATAGAGGAGAGTTTCTAGCTTTGTTTTGACATTGACAAGTGTCGTGTTGTGATTGGCTTTTGATGTTGACACGTGTCGCGCTATGATTGGCTTCTGATGTCGACACGTGTTGCGTTGTGATTGGCCTTCTAGTTGGAGGGAAACTCTTCTGGGTCTTTGATGGTATAACGTTGACCGATGCTCAGTAGTTTCGGGATTGATCAAGTATGGTACAAACAGATTGGATTTGAAGTCTTCAGCTAAAAGACTCTCTTAACTAAAGACTTGGGGGACTCCTGTTATATCATATATTGGGCCTCAATATTTGGGCTTCATTACTTAGCCCATGATTCATGTAAGAGGGGAGGAAGCCCTTATTCTATAAAAGGGATCCCTCACACTCACTTAAGAAGAAAGGGAAACAAACAGAGGGGAAACGAGAGAGCAAACAGAATAGCAAAGAGAGCAAACACTGCCTCTATAGCCTCCATGTATATTCAACATTCATTTACATAGTGAAACGGAATCAACACCAGTGTGGACGTAGCCTCAACTTGAGGTGAACCACGATATATCTTTGTATTCTTGTGCGTTTGTGTGATTCATAGTCGGATTTACGTTGGTCTAAGATCGACCCAATTTTGTGCATCAACACACTTGACCTATACGAGCATACTGTAATGAGCATCGTCTGTTCATATTCGTTCTGAAAAGGGTTGATATACACCGGTTTCATGCATTGTTGGGAGTTTACCTTAAGTTTCATACAAGAAAAGACCGTTGCCCTTCAACTGAATACTTCATATTTATAGTAGGATTTTTGTTACAATTTATTGCAGGATTTTGTTGTAACAAGATCCTTTCAAACATTATGAAACACAGCACACACAAACAATTTCTATCTCAAATCTCTCAAAACACGAAAGGAAATGATAGAGAACCACCTGTTTAATTGATTTCCAGGTTCTCATGTTTTTAGAATCAACTGAAACTAAGCTTGCCGGCTCTCGATTAATTTACTACCCTGCAGTCCTTCCTGATCTCTTGCCCACCATTAATGCTGCTCATCTTTATCATAGAATTCACGAAAGCGTCTAAGAACGCTTGTTTTGAGGAGGCAAACTTAGTAACCAAACCTTTAGTCTTCGGAAAACTGAGCAGAGCTTGATCCGAAGAAAACAAGCTCTTCCCTTGGAGGATCAACTTGAAGTATGTATTATCAAAGGTGGTTGTAGAAGGATCCATGGTGGCACCGGCATTCTTTGGCCTGTTCTTGATGGGACACGTATTCTTCAAATTTGCAGCAAAGGACGGGTTCAGTGTTGGATCAACGTCGTGTGTGGCGTTGAAGCTGTGGATTCTGTTTTGGAACGATGAGCAGTGGGAGAACCCTAGAGTGTGCCCTCCTGCAGATGCATCGGAAGTTACTCTCTTTCGTTTCTTCTTCGATAAATTACAGATACGAAATAACAATTGAAATTTTGAGAATTGTTTTACCTGAAAGAGCCACCAGGTCGTTCAAGGACAGACCTCTCTGTGAGAAGCTCTGCTGCAGTTGAGATATGTTGAAGGTTGGAGCCGGCAGCTGCACGGTCTCGCTAGCCTTCGATGTTCTTCCATCCTTTCGTCCTTTCGGCACAGCCCAGTTCGGACCTCCGGACTGTAACATTGATAACACATTCAGTAAGTGGTATAAAATTTTACACCTCTATTGTTTTACTTTCGGGAAATATGAATTAACAGAAACCGGTTTTAAACTTCCAATAAAAAATATAACTGGAGGAGCACTAAACCGTGGTTTATATATGGCTAGTGTGTACGGTAGTTCTATTTTTATTAAACGCTTGCAACCGGTTCTGTTTGTGCATATTACGCAACAGAATCTCCCCTGGTTTCGAAAAGCTTACTTGCACAACAGCATCCCTTGCTGCCAAAGCCAAGATATCAGCACATGAAACGACACCAGGGCAAGAAGCCTCCACTTGTTTCTTTGCATTGTCAATGACATAAAACGCATGCAGAGAAATATTTGGTGGCCCATCTTTCTCAGCTTTGTTGCCTCCCTTGGAGTTCAACAGCACAGATGCATCACAGCCCTGTAAACAAAACAAACACCTTGAGTTAAACTTAATCAACCAACCAATGTGTTTCAACTGTCGAAAACTAGTTGTACCGAAAAATATGTATGTACCCTAATGAAGCAGTCGTGGAAGTGCATCCGGAGTAGAGCAGCCGGGACAGTTCTGTCGTTGGATGTCGCCTGCTTGATGGCATTAGAAACGATTTGATCGACATTGGGACAGCTCTTATCGTAGTAATTCGAGCTCAACGCGTTAGTCACTGCAGAAAATACCGAAAGGATGATGAAGATTGAGCTCAAGAATGCTAGATTGAAAGCCATTTTTAGAGGTTTAGAACTCTCTTGCTTAACTCTCTTAACTTTGTGGGAAATGAAAATGGATTAGTGTTGTATTTATAGAGAGGGAGAGGGAGAGAGACGTAGCGCGGGGGGGGGGGGGGGGGGGGAGAGAGAGACGTGGTGGGGGGCGGGGGGAGGGAGAGAAAAGTGGTGGGGGGGGGGGGGGGGCGGAGGGAGATAGAGGCAGAGGCTGTTACTAATATGATGGTGGCCCTAAGGAATGAATTAGTTAAGATGGATGTTGAGAAGTAATTATGAAGGCAAAGGCACCTTACTACAAGACAATTGCCATCACATCGTTCTTTTGGAATTCACATCCT
The DNA here is from genome assembly GCF_916048215.2 of Malus sylvestris. Lineage (NCBI taxonomy): Eukaryota > Viridiplantae > Streptophyta > Magnoliopsida > Rosales > Rosaceae > Malus > Malus sylvestris. The sequence continues at coordinate 9,222,683 of NC_062261.1, read as the reverse complement.
CTCCGGATCTCGTAGTTCAAAGTTGACGGATAGAGTAACTCGGACCGTTCAAGAGAGAAAGAAAGAGATCAAGACCTTTAGTTTGTATGAGATTGACCAATGAATAGGCTAATGGGGGCATAGGATATCAATTTTTTTTTCTTTTGCACCTTTAAACCTCGGTTTAAATGTTCGAGAACATCCCACGTTCAAATCTCAGTGTCCCACTGATCAAGGAATACCGTAAAACATGATTTGTTTGTTTTTACTAATTAAATTTCCATCATCCTATAAAGTGAACTCAATAATTTTTATTGATTGTCAAGGTGTTAATGATCAAACATGGCACATGATTATTTACTTTTAATTCAAGGAGTTAATTATGATGTTTTAATACATAAAAAACACAAAACCAAAAGATTCTCAAGACCAAATTTGAAGGAGAAGATTCTGCAAACCAACAATTGTTCCAATCCAACAATTACAACGAATATTCTTCAATTTAATAACCAAATAAAACCCTTCTGCATGGTATGGTAGGTACTCCTAATTTTATTTTAATTTTTTTCTTTTAAAAAGGAGACTAGCTAGTGGCTTTGCTATATCAGTTTACTTTTTTTGGGATTGAGAGACTTACATAAGCATTTTAGCCTCCTTAGCCACCATCATGTGATTCACCAACGCCAGAAATTAAATCCAAAATGTGCCGTATAAAATATGAGCATGAAATTCGTCCTTAACCACTGAGCGATCCCGTGGTGGTTCTAATTTTATTTATTTCATTTCTTTTAAAGCTTATGCATGCATCATCATGCTCCATCAACACAGTTCTTCCCTGCTCCTCAACTCATTAGTTTTCATTTCCACCTCATATCTTCGTTCTATCACGTATTTCGAGTTTTTAGGTTGATTCAGAATCATCTAATACGTACTTCGGGCTCTTTTTTAGTTTTAAGAAAACCCGCGTTACGCGAAACAAACCAAAATCCAATCATTGTGTTGATTTAACAGAAAAAAAAAAAGGATGTGTGAATTATGAAGTGGTTAGGGTTGAGACATCAAAAGCTGTTAATTCTGAGGGAGTCAATTAGCTTGAAATCAACGTCTACAGCTTTATTAGTTATGTTTGAGACATAATTAACTAACTTTAGTCCATCCCAACAACCTTGTCTCTCAATTCCTTTTAATTATTCTGAAATAATTCGCTGAAGTATTGGATCGCTTACCTAACCTAATTTTAGCAAATGGGAAATTTAAAAAATAATGGATAAATAATTTCCCAGATATGCTATTAGCCTTGATTGCATTGGATTGGATTTGACTGGATTATAAATTTGGTACTTGGAATGGTCAATTTGAAATCCCAACAACTTCAGCCAAACGAGATGGGATTATAATATCATTCAAATTAGTTATATTTATGAAGTTTCGGTGATGGCGGTATCGTAAATAAGTTGAAGTTGGTGGCACCGGCAACTTTATATTTTATTTTTATAAATTTATTGTTATTAAAGGGAGGAGTGGAAGGATTTAAAATTATTACAATAATTTAGAAAATGTGAAGTTTCAAGCCCATATGCATAGTTGGCAGGTGGCACCGGCAACTGTTTCTTTATAAAGTAGGAAACTATTTCTTTATAGATTTTCGATTATAAAGAAATAGTCGTAGGTTCTATCAAACTTCAACTTATTTATATTATTGTCATTGTCTAAATTGTCAAAAAAAGCGGACTCATTGACTCTATAAACAAAACACACACATCGCTTCAAAAGCCCTTAATACGTTCTACTAGAATTAAATGCAATGACTGTAAATACGTATGTGGTATCTATCTTGTGGATGATCAAATTTTTCCGACCAATTTGCCAAGCACGTTTTATTGCTTAACGACTTTTAACATCCGTCTAGATAATAACGATATAGGCTAACCTGTACAACACGTACATATCACACTCTAACTTGCCTCAATTTGAAAATTTTAAAACTCAACCCCGTCACGTGACATAAAAAACTCTGGATTTGCGATGATACGGCCTAGCTTCTCAAATTTGGGTTGAGATAGACTAAAAGCCCAAATTATTGAAGAGGACCATCATACAACTTGGACTTTAAGTTGAATTTCAAGTTGGGCTTTCAATTTCCAGTGGGCCTCATCGTAGTCCACCACAATTCTACTGAATATTCCTTTTATCTTACCCCTTTTTTTTTTTGTTTAACTTAAACCCTAGGAGGAGGAGGAACTTTAAAGCTTAAGCCCCGAATCAGACCGCCACTGACATCCCATACCCGCCGTGACCCGCGCCACCTTCAACCGCAAAGCAACAACCGCCTACGCCGCCACCATGGGGAAGAACAAGAAAAACAAGATAAAGAACAAGCTCAAAGAATCCAAGGGCGACGATGAGAACATCATCGCCGATCCTCGGTTTTCGTCCGTGCACTGGGACCCAAGGTTCCAGAACGTTCCCAAGCACAAGGCGAAAGTCGAGATCGACTCGCGGTTCGACCGGATGTTCACGGACAAGCGATTCAGCTCGTCGTCGGCGCCGCTGGACAAGCGAGGCAAGCCGAAGAAGCTCGAGGAGGGCAACTCGCTGCGGCAGTACTACAGGATGGAGGAGGACGACGACGGAGATAAGGTCAAGTCCAAAGTGGAAGAGGAGGATAAGGCCAAATCGAAAGAGGAAAAGGAAAAGGAAGAGGAGGAGGAAGAGAGTGAGGAGGTGGAGGAATCGGAAGACGACGTGGCCAGTGGTGGCTCGGAGACGGCGACGGATACAGATACCGACACCGATGACGGATATGAAGATGAGGAGGTTGTTTTGGAGGACGGCGCGCCTGGAATTGAGGTAATTTTTATTAATTGCTTTTGTGAGTATAATATAAGCTTAATTAATCGTAATTTGGAAGAAAATGTTGCTACATTTTGGTTAATTGATTAAATTTACGAGCAGGCGGAAGATATAGCGGAAATTGAGAAGGAGACTCACAGACTTGCAATTGTTAATCTGGATTGGAGGCATGTGAAGGTATGCCTTTTCAAGCTCATGATTGAATTCATTCTACACTTAATTTAGTGACACATTGTAAAAGCAAATTTTTTTTTTATCTTTGTGCCATTGGGTCCGGAGATCGTGTGATTTCTCGTTGAAATTTGAGCAGTAAGTTTATTCTCGTAAAATAGTGTAATTTTTGGACTGCATACTTTGTATTAGATGTTCGAGAGAGCATTTGGAGTTTCGGACTGTTAATTTGTCTATAAGCTCCTTTTGTAGGGATTTATCAGTAACTGAGAGTTCCATTGTGTTTCGTGTAGGCTGTTGACTTGTATGCAGTGTTGAGGTCATTTCTTCCGAAAGGTGGAGAAATGAAGTCTGTAACTGTCTATCCGTCTGAGTTTGGACTCCAGCGTATGAAAGAGGAAGAACTTCATGGTCCTGTTGGCTTATTTGATGACGAAAATGAGAAAAGTGATGAAGATGATGACGCCGACGATGATGATGAGGAGCTTATTGCTCAGAAAATGCGGGCTTATGAGAAAAGCAGGCTAAGGTGGTTAATTGTTGTTATTTTGTGATAATGATTTTATCTTTTGTCTCTAAAGTATATTTTCATTTATCAATTGTGGGTGTAACTTTATTTCCAGGTATTATTTTGCTGTTGTTGAATGTGACTCAATTGCCACAGCGGATTACCTGTACAAAAATTGTGATGGAGTTGAGTTTGAAAGATCATCGAATAAACTTGATTTAAGGTTCATCCCTGACTCGATGGAGTTTAAACACCCACCCCGTGATGTGGCGACAGAGGTATATGTTTCAACCAGTCATTTATAAGTTTTAGAGAGCAAATCGTGTATTTTTATGCTTCTTTTATGGAATGTGAAACAAAAAAAAGGTCGTACCCAGTGCACAAGGCTCCCGCTTTACGCAGGGTCTGGGAGAGGTGAATGTGAAACAAAAAGGAAATAAAATGAATTTTCTCGTAAATGGAGGAGTGATTGTGAAGTCTTTGGCTTTCAGGTACCTGCAAGCTACGGGGGTTTGGATTTCCAGACTCAAGCTCTGCAACATAGTAAAATTGATATTTCTTGGGATGAGGATGAGCCTGGACGCAAGACCTTGAAACGGAAATTCACTGATGATCAGGTAGGGGAATTTTATCTAAGTGAACATTACTTGCATTTTATTTGTTAATAATAGAGTTCATATCTAGCACTATGCATTCATATCTTTCATTATTGAGGATTGAATGGGCATTCTGTCACCCTGATCTGAATAAACAATAGAAATCACGAGGTAGATGGAAAGGGCAACTGAAAACTATCAGCTATAAACTTATGTTAAAAACAAACACAACTTCTTCTTGTACAGCTTGCTTCTAGCTAATCTGACGTTGGTTTACTTGTAGCTTTCTGAATTGGAACTGAAGGAGTATTTGGCTTCTGATGAGAGTGAAAGTGATGAGGAGGAGAATGATGATGCTGCAGAGGACAAGACTGATAAAAAGAGTAAAAAACGAGATATGTACCGTGCTTTACTCCTGTCTGGAGATGGAGATGGAGAAGGAGGAGAAGGAGATGAAGATGCATCAGAAGGAGACGGTGAAGACAATGACCAGGATATGGAGATCACTTTTAATACTGGCTTAGAGGATATAAGCAAGCGCATCCTAGAAAAGAAAGATAAGGGATCAGAAACAGTTTGGGAGTCCTATCTCAGAAAAAGACGTGAGAAAAGGAAGAATAGGAAAAATAAATCGAAGGACTCATCAGAGGATGAGAGTAGTGACAGTGATCATGAGGCAGCAGATGGACCAGATGATTTCTTTATGGAAGAGCCTTCAGTCGAAAAAACTAAAAAAGGATCTCAAGGTAAAAGTAAAAAAGATAAAAAGCAACAGCTAGATGATAAGGAAGCAGAAGCAAGCAGAAATGAGCTCGAGCTATTACTTGCTGATGACAACGGAGCAGATGCAGGGCCTAAGGGCTACAATTTGAAACGTAAAAAGACCAAGGGAAAGAAGGGTAAAGAGGCTCTAGAAGAGGACAAAATACCAACCGCTGATTTCGAAGATCCACGGTTTTCGGCACTCTTCACCTCATCTCGCTTTGCTCTGGATCCGACAGATCCGCAGTTCAAAAGGTATCTCCCTCGAGTTTTTACTTGTTATCAGAAGGTGGTTCGAATATATGCCCTAATATGTGCCACTTAATTAATCGGCCGCAACTGTTTTAGTTATATGTATTTGTGGTTTGGTGTTTGCAGGAGTGCCGCTTATGCTCGGCAGGTAGCACTGAGACAGTCAAAGGCAGACCGAGAAGTGCCAGAAAAGGAAGTGAAATCCGATGTTTCACCGTCAAAGATGGAGAAATCATCGTTAATAAAATCGATCAAGATGAAAGCCCAGCCCTTACAAGGTAAGATGCCAAAGAAAGAAGAAAATTTGCAGTCCAAAGGGAAGAAGGAAAAGAAAGATAAGCAGGAGGACCCAAGCTTGGCTCATCCGGCGAAGAAACAGAAAAGGACCAAAGGTTAACAAAAATGAAAGCATTGCTAAATTCAGATAAGTCCGTTCGACGTCTTCGTCAACTCCCTGATAGTTAAGCTGCAGTTGGTTATATTGTTGTCGATTCTTTTTTTGGGTCGGAAAATTGTTATTTGGAAAGTAAAAATGAGAAAATGTTCGAGTTTTATTTTTGGCGTGACCCTTATTTTTGTCATCGGGTGCTAATCAGTTAGTAATTTAATACGATGTGAACCACTTTTTGATCTTGTTTTACAATATTTCATGATTTGAACTGATTGTTTTTCGTATTACCGAAACTTGAAAGAGAATGTTTACAAAAATTCGTTCAATCGGAATGCTTTTCGTTATGACTTTCACTTGAGATGAATTTTTGAAATTGATAATTGTGAAGTGAATCAAAATGAGTGGTTAGCACGATTTTAAGTAACAAGTTAGCACTTGAGATCTCCGGAAAATGATTAGAACAAAGAAATGAGTTCAGATCAACTCCGGACCTCGCAGTTCGGAGTTGGCGGACTAAGTAATCCGATTCCAAACTGTTCAAGAAAAGGCGAGAGATCTGAACCCTCGGTTTCTATGAGGGAACAAACAGGGTGAAATAACGAAGGGCGTGGATTTAAAATGAGTGATCTAAATTTCTCAATCAATCGGCTCTGGAATGAAAGATCTAGAAAGGGTCTCGATTCCAAAGAATAAACCAAAAACTAAAAATTATTTATTATTGTAACAAAAAAAAATGTTTATTATCTGTGGTCTGTGGTCAGTAGTCATAAGTTAACTAAAATCATATGTACAAAGCCATGTTGCTATAACCAAGGAAGAAAATATCGGTGATATCGGAAATATCGGTAGTCCGAAAACACGGAAATATCGATGGAAATATCGGTAAAATATCGATATCGATAAAAATTACATGGAAACCACGGAAATTGTAAGAAAAACTTGGAAATTTGTATTGAAACTTTGTAGGATGTTTATTTAGTCAATTATCTATTAGTTTATCACAAAAAATTGGAAGGAAATGCATTGCATGATGAATTTAACATTATCAAGTTGATTATATAGCGATCTGACAAATATTATGAGTGTAGAAAATATGTAGTAATTAATGAAAGAAGTCTAAACACACCATAATCATTTATATATAATGAATTAGTACAATATTTTACACTTTAGTACCACATAGAGTTCCTATGAGGTTCAAATTTGTCACTATCTTCATCATCTCTATGTGTAGAATGAGTGTATTGTGAAGAGTAGTTATCAAATGATAAATCCCCAAAATAGTTTTGCATGTAATTGTTAATATGCCACCCATATGGATCCGAGATTGGTTGAGGTTGTCCATAAGAAAAATCATTTGAAGATTGAGGCTGGGATTGATTCCATGAGTCGCTCGATTCCATCCCAACAGGAATGGGATATGAAGGGTAGGGAAATGGTTGGTTATGAGTATAACCATAGTTACTACTTCCCAATCCAAAAGAGTCTGAAGTTCTAGATAACGAGTCATCTTCTTGACTTGACAAAATCCCTTTGCCTCTTTCTCTGCGAGTATAGTCCTTCCCTATGGCACCAATTCCTGGTCCTGCCCGCCTACTGCCATGGTCATCATCTTGTATTGCATGCGTGAAGTTTGCCTCACCAGTGAAGGGGCTCATATATCCGGGAGGTGGTGGTCCATAATAGTTTCCATATCCACCACCACTACCTCCAGCTCCACTACCTCCAGCTCCACTATTTCCTTCATCATTCCCACCTCCTGTGGTAGGTGAGTCTCCTGATCTTGTACTAGAGCTATCATTAGTATCAGCACGATGTTGTGGTTGTGTAGGATTGGAAAAAGGTGGAATTCCAGTGTTGCTTGGCATTGGGTGCAAAAGTTCTTCGAAAGAGTCAGCGCTGCTAGATCCCACCTCCTCCTCTAATACTCTTTCTACATTTATCCCTTCATTACGTGCTTCTTCAGCAACTCTGGGAGCTGGGTTGCCTTCATCATCATCTAAATGAAGAGGTCTAATCCATTGAAAAAGTTGGTTACCCTCCGTATCATCATCTTCACCAACAATATCAAACACATCTAGTGGGTCACCACGGTCGACATGATCGATTTCTGCTTCCTTATCTCGAATTTGAAGCTTCATGTTGTAGTAGCAATAAACTAATTTTTCCAAGCTACTATGAGCCAACTTATTTCTTTGCTTTGTATGGATGAGTGCAAATGTGCTCCAATTTCTTTCACAAGCTGATGAGGAAGCTGTTTGTGATAATACTTTTATTGCTAACTTTCTCACAGTTGGTGCATCGGTCCCATACATGATCCACCATTCAGCTACAATGAAAAATAATGTTGATAAGCCTAATAACTCCAACAAATTCTATTATAAACTTATAGTGAAATATGTTTATACTCACTAGGAGACATATTTGTTCGAGCAGCAACTGATGTTGGTTCTCCAAATGTTCTTCTTGCATCTTTAAACCATGTTAGCTGAATACAATAAATTGTGTTAGTTTAATCCAACAAAGTAATTATTATAATTTAAGTAATTGTGTACCTCATTTCCAAATTGGCCAACTGCTGGTGATGCAGGGTCTAATTTAGAGTATACATTATGTACAGCACGTATAAGGGTACCATCATCTCCAACACCGGGTCTGTATTGGTATCGGGGATTCAAATAATATGTTGTTCAAAGAAACACATACTCTAATAAGATAAATAATACTTATGCAACTAAAGAAATGAATTGCAAATTATGACATAATTTATACCTGCTGCATGCAAATCGTGGTATAATGTTTTATACCATCGGTCTTCAATTATTTTTACGACCCACCTTGCACCATGTTTTCTTTCCAATTCATCCTTCACTACACGCATCAACTCATATACAGCCCCCATAGTAGGATACACTTCTGTGTCAACGATCCGTAAAACTTTGTAAAGAGGTTCAAACACTTGACACACATGTTCTGTTTGACTCCAAAAAGCATGATCAAGCACTATACTTTCCACCAAACGACCTGTATTTGAGCGGCTAAAATTGTGGTTGGCCCAATCATCACTGGTGAATAGTTGCTTCAACCCTGCTTTCTTCTTGAGTAGGTTGTTTAATGCAATATAGTTGGTGGCGAATCGAGTGGTAGCTGGACGAATAATTTCTCCTCTGCAAAATTCACGCATCTTTGCCAACAACCAACCGTGATTGTAAATATAATTAGTGATCGTTCTAGCTCTTTTGACCACAGTAGCAACATTCTCTCTCTTCCCCATTGCCTCAAACATAAGATCAATACAATGTGCTGCACATGATGTCCAAAACACATTATGATGCTTCATTAACTTTTTTCCAGCTTTGACAAATGCAGAACCGTTGTCGGTCACGACTTGGACAACATTATGCTCTCCCACCTCCATGATTACATCCCTCAATAATTTGTAAATATACTTGTAATTCTTTATATGGTCTGAAGCATCAACAGACTTCAAAAAAATTGTCTTGCCCTTGGAGTATACCATGAAGTTGATGATAGATAATCTGGTCGGGCCGGTCCATCCGTCACACATGATTGTGCAACCATTAGTTTCCCACTTTGACCTCAACTTGTTAACATACTCGCCAATGTCTTTATACTCCATATCCAAATATTTGTTTCTTATCTCATAGGGAGTGGGAGGTTGTACTCCAACACCGGCCTGTTGACATCCCACTACCATATTTTTGAAATGATGTGATGAAGCCTTCGCAGCAGGGACATTTTCATAGATAAATAACTTGCTAATTAGACGCCCCATTCCCTCCTTCACATTACCTCCATTGAAATAACTCCAAACACTCTTTTGACGTGTGTTGGATGACTTATATAAACTTGGGGCTATTGGTGGTGTTGGTTGTGATTCTCTAAGACTGCCTCCCCGTCTCATTTGTGCACCACAACTTGTCCCGGAACCTTGTCCCCTATTAGGAATTTTATGAAGGTGTTCTCTTTCCCATGCTGACTGTTTGGAGGCACGTAATGCTTGTTTCAAACTGCGTCGTTCTTCAGGTCCCATGTCATCATCACATTCGTCCTCATCGTCATCATCATCACTGTCAACCGCTTGGCCATAGACTTCTCCCCGTAGCCCAGCTCGAATATTTTCCATTCCTTGTGTCATCTTTTCCTTTTGCTGTTTTTTATTTTTTAATAATGTGCTGATGAATGCCTTCACTTCTGGGGGGACATTATCGCATCGTTGGACATTTTTTGATGGATCTAATCCACTAAGATGGTACTTAAGTCGTGTCACTCCACCACTCTTCATTACCCGACCACAATATTTGCAAATTGTGCCATGTTTGTTTCCGTCTATTGGGTCACCATGTTCCCAAGCTGGATCACGTTTACTAGCTCCACTAGACATCTTAAACGTACCTACATTTAATTTGATAAAACCTAATATTAATGAATAATAATCCAATTTGATAAAAAAATAATCACTGATGAATAATAATCCAATTTGATAATAATCCAATTTGATAATAATCAAATTTAATGAATAATCCAATTTGATAATAATAATAAAAAACCTAATATTAATGAATAATAATCCAAATTGATAAAAAAATAATCCTAATATAAAACATAGTGATGAATAATATTCCAATTTGAGAATAAAAAAAGGGAGACTTTGGATGCGGTCCCTAGTTATGAATAGTCTTTGACTGAAACCTTGTTGGTTTTCAATTTTTGATCCAAGTCCCTGAAATTAATTGATAATTTATTTCTATGTACGTTACTATATTTTTTAAATTAAAAATTAAAATTTATAGTTGTTTATAGTAATGAGATTTTAAATAAAAAACCATAATTTGTGGGATTAAAAATATTAAAATATAAATATACTATTGTGTGTGTGTGTAAACATGGGTACATTCATAAAAAATAACCAAAAAATTATTGTATCAAAACATGGATACATTCTTCAAAATGGGTACATTTAGCAAAAATAAAAATGGGTACAAATAAATAAAAAAATATGGGTACAATACAAATAAAACTTTAAAAAATATGGGCACAAAAAGAAATTAATATATGGGTACAAATTAAAACTGAAAGGAAAATTGGTACAAATTAAAAAAGGGTTGCAAATTAAAAATGGGTACAAACTAAAAATAAAAATATATGATAAAAAATTTAGCCATAAATATAAATATACTAATTGTAATATTTTTAATATTAAATGAATATATTTAGAAATAAAAAATATTTTATTATTGAAATAATTAATGATATTATTAATACAAAGGACCTTGATCAAAAATTGAAAAGTAATAAGGTTTTAATCAATAGAGTAGTAAAAATAAGGATGAAAACCTAATTACTCCATAAAAAAAACCTAATATTAATGAATAATAATCCAATTTGATAAAAAAAATTAATCCTAATATAAAACATAGTGATGAATAATAATCTAATATAATGAATAATCCAATTTGATAATAATCCAATTTAATGAATAATCCAATTTGAGAATAATAAAAAACCTAATATTAATGAATAATAATCCAATTTGATAAAAAAAAATCCTAATATAAAACATAGTGATGAATAATAATCTAATTTAATGAATAATCTAAATATAAATATAAGTTAGGAAGGGCTTAATAAAAAGTTGTACACATGCTTTCTAATCTAACCTCCGACCAAGCTAACTAATATATTTCATATTAAATTCACAAACATGCAACTGAGATCCCCATGTTCTATTTTACTTTTTATTTTATTTTTTTGGTCTTAACTTAATATGAATGAATAATAAAAAACCTAATATTAATGAATAATAATCCAAATTGAAAAAAAATTAATCCTAATATAAAACATAGTGATGAATAATAATCCAATTTTATAATAATCCAATTTAATAATAATCCAATTTAATGAATAGTCCAATTTGATAATAAGCCAATTTAATGAATAATCCAATTTAATGATTAATACTCCAATTTAACAATAATCCAATTTATTTGTTATTGTATAAATTACAATAATATAAATATAAGTTTGTAAACTTACCTTAAATATGGAACCCTTTGTGTTCAAGCTTTGGAATAGATCTGGAATGGCTTTGAAAATGGTAAGGGAAATAAAATAATAAATAACATTAAACACATTAAAATAATCCTAGGGAATAATTATACAACATTACTTAATTACTTAAAAAAAATTAACATGTAATTGTTAACATTACTTAATTACCTACAAAAATTAACATGCAAGTATTAATTAGTTAAAAAAATTAACATACGAGTCCATACAAATTTATTTGTTGTTGTATACATTACAATAATATAAATATAAATTTGTAAACTTACCTTAAATATGGACCCTTTGTGTTCAAGCTTTGGAATGGATCTGGAATGACTTTGAAAATGGTAAGGGAAGAAGAATAAACGAAATTGCTCTAAGGGAATGCCTCTGATACTCTAACTCTCATAAGGTTTTGCACATCCTCTGAGGGAATATAAGTATATAACAGAGAGTGGAACATGGTTTTGCCTGTGAAAGCATATCACAGACTCACAGTGATACACGGTTTCATTATTAAAGTTCTAATATTCGTTGTTCATTGTCTGCAATTGTAAAAAGTGATTGAAAAATTAGTGAGGTGAGTCAGATGGGGTCAATCAACCACAGAGGCACACACACAGACATGCTATTATTCGTTGTCCATTGTCTACAAATGTAAAAAGTGATTGAATAATTCATGAGGTGAGTCAGATGGGTCACTCAATCACATAGGCACACACGCACACAAACGTGCCATCACACACGCACACAACACACGCACACATATCACACACGCATACCCCTCTCTCTCTCTCTCTCTCTCTCTCATTCTCGATCCTTCTCTCATCTTCTCTGAGTCGCGCCGGACCTCTCTTCTCCCCCTTCTCCATTCGACCCACACCCACACACATATCTCCCCCTTCGACCCACACCCACTCTCTTCTTCTCTGCCCTCGATCCTTCTCTCTTCTTCCTGCCCTCGATCTTGCGCTCGATCCTTCTCTCTTCTCCCCCTTCTCCATTCGACCCACACCCACTCTCTTCTTCTCTGCCCTCGATCCTTCTCTCTTCTTCCTGCCCTCGATCCTTCTCTCTTCTCCCCCTTCTCCATTCGACCCACACCCACTCTCTTCTTCTCTGCCCTCGATCCTTCTCTCTTCTCCCCCTTCTCCATTCGACCCACACACACACAGATCTCCCCCTTCTCCCACTCTCTCGATCCTTCGCTGCCGTTGATCGTGGGTCTGCCGAAGTCGAACATGGCTCAGTCGTCTCAGGTAAGATTCCATTGAAACCCTAACTTAGATGTGTTGAATCGTTGATGCATGCGTTGAAACCCTAACTTAGATGTGTTGAATCGTTGATGCATGCGTGAAATTTGAGGCTTATATGTGAAATTTAAGTTAAATTTCGTGTTTTTGCAAGGTTTTTGGGACGAAATGGGCTCGAGAACAGGCACACCATCTCCGGCGTTCTTCTCCGGCGTTTTTGGGACGAAATCGGAGTCCGATTGCATTGTATTGCCGACATTTCTCGATATTTCCAAAATATCGCGATATTATCGATAATATCGCGATATTTGGCCGAAAACCCCACGGAAACCGATTTAAATATCGCCGACCCAAAAAATCGATATTATCGGCGAAATATCGCCGATAATATCGATATTTAAATCTGTGGCTATAACTACGAATAATATGCCAAAAATCGCCGTGTAAATTCTATCTCCAAAACAAAATGCCTCACAGTTTTAGATATATTACAGAATGGCAAAAAATAATCACACAACAGCGAGAAATACAAAAAGAAGAATGGTGATTGCAGTCGTGAAAGAGTTCTTCAATTTTGGTGAATGATTTGATCCCGGTATGCTGGATGTGTTGGGACTCCCCGATGTGGCCTCCGGGTTGAGGCTCCGGGGGGAGGCAGTCGGAGATTTCGATGGGATGATGGGAAAAGTGACGGTTTCCTCATCGTTGTAACCTGAAAAGAAAAATGTCACTCTATTGTCACTGAAAAAGAATCACGAGAAAAAATGTTCTGCCGAAGTTTGATTTGCAATGGTGGAATTAAGACTCACAGTTGGATTCCTTCCAACCCAATACCATCTTCTCACGGTCAAAAATTACGCGATAACCCGTCATGAAGTTTTCTGCAGGAACAGATCCACATTGTAAGCAGCATTGAACATGTACAAATTCATTTGAATGCCAGTGATGGTTAAGGCGGTACGAGGGCCTTAACCATTTGTTACGATGGTTTTATGAATCTGATTTTAAAATCAACTATTACATGATCTGCGTAGACATCAAGCGTATGAAAATTTTTGCAGCAAGATAATGAAAGATATTTAGAAAGAGATACTCACGTCCGATGATATTAACATCTCCACTTTTGACGACGCCCAGGCAATAGAACCCTGTGGATTGATCCTGGAGATTGGAATTGTAAGGTTTAGCATGACTTGGTGTAGGAGCAGGATATATAAGAAATACTAAAAGTGGTAACGTACCCAATTGGGCACGGTTACTAGTGGATCGAGGAGAGAATACTGCTTTCCACCTTTCATTGTCAAGTTCACCGTTTGATTTGTACTGCACACGAAGTTAAGTCAGTGCCTGAAGGCTCAGAAAGAGAAAACTGATATAGATTTGTGTTCTGACAGAATTTACCTTATGTCATAATAACAATATTCAAAAGGAATATCTGAATTCTTTGGACGCCGACTATTTTTAAGCACGGAGTTGAACTGAAAAATGACAAATAGTTACAACGACTACACAACAAAGAAGATACAAAAGGTAATATTATGAAAAACCGAATCTGAAGTACTCACACTCTCAGTAATCTGCGTGTAAGCTGGATCGTTTAGGTATGTAAATGAGCTACCAGAGTCAAAAATTGCATAGAATTCGAGATCGGTAACACTTTTTCCGATGGCTATTTGAGTGATGGTAATGTTGTAAGTTGGACTGGTAACACATTCGAACAAGAAAAGATTAGTACAACTGGGATGATATTAAAGACTGAAGGAGTTAACTTGCAAAACTAGTAAACTTGACATCAGCATATGGATATTTAGGGGGAGCACTTACGATGAATGGCTTTCACGATTGAATGGTGTTTCTGCTTGGCCTTGGCTTCCATTATCACCAAATCTGATTCTCCCAATTCCGTCAAGTCCGAAACACATGGAAAAAGAATTCAAAGCAAGGCCCTGTCCTGCCAAAATGCTAGGGATGGATACATCACCCATACCAAGCCCTAATAGACCATTGGGAGCTGTACCTTCCAAAAATATACCAGTCTGGTCCTTACCACAACTGCAATAGAGGCATACAAACATCACAAGCGCACTAACCAATTAAAATTGGCATGTTTGGGAATATATAATCAGCATGCTCACTAATTTTTGTTGACTACCCTTTATTTTTCTAGTGGTAAAGTAGTGAAGAAAATAACTCACCCAAAGGGAATCCGTGCAGGTACATCTTTTTGTTGAGCATCGTCGGTAGATAGGTGCAAAAGATCCTCTACCAAGACCCCAGTAGATGAGGTTTTATTTGACCGATACTTGATCCTGTACTTGCAAGCACTACTTGCTGAAGTGCAGCGTTGGGGTTGTGAACAAAATGTGCTGTTGCAATAAATCTGTTCGCTCGTTGATGATGTATTAGGGCTGTAGATTTTAAATTTTACTACCTGGTTGATAGAAGAGCTCAGGAGTTAATTGTCAACAAAATGAGTACCCTAAGAGCATCTTCCCAATTGATCCACATAGGGACCAAATGCACTAGCAATCTTAGTCCGTCCTTCTGAAACTATGCCTGGTTGATAGTTTTAGAAACCAGATGCAACTCAGTATTTTGATGAATAACACTACAAATTTATGATGCAACATGAGACTTTCGAGAAAACGATGCTATTTTGTTGCCCACTTAAAATTCAAGTACACTTGCATTCCTTCATGATGTTTACCTACCCTAAAGACGCACGGCAGTACTGAATTCACTCAACACAGACGATGATAAAGTTGCATGCTTGAATCGATAGTTTTAGTACTTATTCCAGAGCAAATTTCACAAACTACTGGAAATTATCACAAACCAACATAACCGCGAACAACTCAAGTGATGACAAGTCAAAAACTCCAAGCAACCAACTTTTGAACTAAACAATGCATCTCATTCAAAAATCTTGTATAAGTATAATCAAGAAAAGGCAAACAAAATCCATAATAATTCAGATCACATACATGTCCATTCGAGGTCTTGAAGCCGCGGACGCAGTTGCTGCAATCACATGGCAACCACAGCATATTGATGCTCGTGTCCAATGCCACAAGATATGATGCGCTCGGCGTCCCCACAGATACATTTGCATAATGCAGACTGAAATTCCAACAAAAAAGCAAAAATTCAAACACTTTATGTATAATTTTCTTCTAAGGAAACAAATATCTGGGTTTTGTGCAAAAATTTAAACAAATTAATGGGTTTTTTCAGAAAAAATAAAATAAATTCGGGACCGTTGGAAAATTCAACAATTAAAAAAAAACCCATCAATTTCAACACAAAAAAAACAGAGTAAATTATAGCAATGCTCCTTCAATTTTAATCAAATTTGAGTAATGGTCTCTCAACTAAAAATTTATTACTATTGGTCCGTCAACTCATCAAAATGTGTAGCTATGGTCTTTTTTGTTAACTTCGTTAGAATTTTCTCCAAATAAGTTATGTTGGGAGGGTCATTGCTACAATTGGGGTCCCTCAAACTCATCAAAACATGTAGTTATGGTCATTTTCGTCAACTTCGTTAGAATTTTGTCAAAATGAGTTACGTTAGAAAGACTATTGCTATAATCAGGTTAAAGTTGGGGGACCATTTCTTCATTTGTATTAAAGTTGAGGGACCAATGATAATAAATTTTTAGTTGAGAGACCATAGCTGTACGTTTTGATAAGTTGAGGAACCAATAATAATGGATTTTTAATTGAAGGTATATTGCAACTAGGAATGGGCAACGGTTATGCCGGGCAAGTAACCGCGGTTATTTACCCATAACCGTTTAAACTTTTACCCGCATAACCGTTTACCCGTTAGGTATTTACATAAACGGGTATACCCATACCCATAACCGTTTAACCATACTCATAACTGCATGCTCATTTACCCATAATCGCATACCCATTTAACCATAACCACTTACCCGTTTACCCATTTTTAACTTGTTTACTCTCTTTTTTCACCTGTCTACCTATTTTTTTAACAACTTGAAAATTAAAAAAAAATTTGTTATAATTTTCTTTTTCTAACAATTAAATACTGTTATAAATACATTTAACATGAATTTTTATATTAACGGTAATATTATTTATGAATATATGCGATGTCTCCCAATTATTTGACGGTCAATCTATTACAAGAATCATACATGGTTGTAGGTTAATTAATATTCTTGTATACATAAGTACACATTAGTCTGCTAATAAGCTAATTTGATAAATATTTGGATTTTTATTTAGAAACATATGTTTATTGATCTAAGTCATTTAATTGATTTCTAATTTTTGGGTCAAATACTTATTGAAAACTTGAGGTCAATTAAATATATATATATATATATATATATATATATATATGCATCAGTCGACAATAACATGTTTTTAAAAACTTAAGGTAATCATTATCTTGAATTTGCCAAAGCTCCAAAAGACTCCAAAACAAAATTGTCGAACATTCTAATGTTTTAGCATATTCAATCACATATATTAAACATTAACCCATTCTATCAACTATATTTTTCTATCAAGTGAGGCGTGTTATATATATATATATATATATATATGGCACTTTATAACCAAATATGTCTCAGGATACTAAATTTAGTTAGAAACTAATTTTTTATTTTTTTTAGTTTTACATATATTAAAATAAATGGTTTAATGGGTACTCGTGTATAACCGCGAGTAACACTTATAACCGTTCATTTAAATTTCATAAGCTTAACCGTTAATTTATCTTAACGATTACCTATAACTAATGGGAATTTACCCATCCCTAATTGCAACCAATTAAAGTTAAGAAAACATTGCTAAAAATAAAAAATAAAAAAATAAAAAAATTTAAGGTAAAAAAGAGAGGAGAAAAGTGCTTACTATCCAAAAGCACTAATCCGGTAAGTGATGTTTCCGTATTCGAAAGCAAGCGGCGTCGTTTGATCGTCTGCGGTGGAGAGATGGCGGCCCCGAATCAATCGGTCCCGGTGGGCCATAGCAGCGTAGTACTGAGCACTACCCTTATCCGGCAGCTCATCGGAACCCAGAATTGCCTTGACGGGATTCGAGAACCGGTGGTGGATATCGAACCCGTACGACCCGAGTCCGAAACAGGTCCGAGAAGCCCAGCCCAATACTATAACAGACAATAAGAGACGCACGGCGGAGGAACTGTAAGAAGCTCTGCAAGTCCAGGCCGCCATGGCTGAGACGATTCTAGAGAGAGAAACAGATGTTTTGGTGAATTGGGTTGGGAGGCATGAGTGAAAAACAGAGAAATGTGATGAAACGGGTTTTATAGCGACGCGTTCTCACAGACCCAAGTCAAGTCAGCAGCTGCGGGAAGAGAGAGAGAGAGAGAGATGGAAAACTGGGAAAGCTTGCGTTGTTGT
Source organism: Malus sylvestris (assembly GCF_916048215.2). Classification (NCBI taxonomy): domain Eukaryota; kingdom Viridiplantae; phylum Streptophyta; class Magnoliopsida; order Rosales; family Rosaceae; genus Malus; species Malus sylvestris. The sequence continues at coordinate 9,204,450 of NC_062261.1, read as the reverse complement.
GGAAGTTTCGGAGTTGGCGGACTAAGTAATCCGATTCCGAACCGTTCAAAAAAAGGTAAGAGATCTGAACCCTCGGTTTCTATGAGGGAACCAGCGGGGTAAAATAACGAAGGGCGTGGATTTAAAATGAGTGATTCAAATTTCTCATTCAATCGGCTCTGAACTGCAAGATCTGAAAAGGATCTCGATTTCAAAGAATAAACCAAAGACCAAAAACTATTTATTATTGTAACCAAAAAAAAAAAAAAAAGATGTTTATTATCTGCGGTCTGTGGTCAGTAGTCATAACAAAAATCATATGTACAAAGACATGTCGCTATAACTACGAATAATATACCAAAAATCGCCGTGTAAATTCTACCTCCAAAACAAAATGCCTCACGGTTTTAGATATATTACAGAAAGGCGAAAAATAATCACACAGTAGCGAGAAATACAAAAAGAAGAATGGTGATTGCAGTCGTGAAAGAGTTCTTCAATTTTGGTGAATGATTTGATCCCGGTATGCTAGATTTGTTGGTACTCCCTGATGCGGCCTCCGGGTTGAGGCTCCGGGGGGAGGCCGTCGGAGATTTCGATGGGATGATGGGAAAAGTGACGGTTTCCTCATCGTTGTAACCTGAAAAGAAAAATGTCACGCCATTGTCACTGAAAAAGGAATCACGAGAAAAATGTTTTGCCGAAGTTTGATTTGCAATGATGGAATTAAGACTCACAGTTGGATTCCTTCCAACCCAATACCATCTTCTCACGGTCAAAAATTACGCGATAACCCGTCATGAAGTTTTCTGCAGGAATAGATCCACATTGTAAGCAACATTGAACATGTACAAATTCATTTGAATGCCAGTGATGGTTAAGGCCGTACGAGGGCCTTAACCATTTGTTACGATGGTTTTATGAATCTGATTTTAAAATCAACTATTACATGATCTGCGTAGACATCAAGCGTATGAAAACTTTTGCAGCAAGATAATGAAAGATATTTAGAAAGAGATACTCACGTCCGATGATATTAACATCTCCACTTTTGACGACGCCCAGGCAATAGAACCCTGTGGATTCATCCTGGAGATTGGAATAGCAAGGTTTAGCATGGCATGGTGTAGGAGCAGGATATATAAGAAATACTAAAAGTGGTAACTTACCGAATTGGACACGGGTACCAGTGGATCGAGGAGAGAATACTGCTTTCCACCTTTCATTGTCAAGTTCACCGATTGATTTGGACTGCAAACGAAGTTAAGTCAGTGCCTGAAGGCTCAGAAAGAGAACTGATACAAGGTTTAGTATTCTGATAGAATTTACCTTATGTCATAACAATATTCAAAAGGAATATCTGAATCCTTTGGATGCCGACTATTTTTAAGCACAGAGTTGAACTGAAAAATGACAAATAGTTACAAAGACTATACAATAAAGAAGATACAAAAGGTAATAATATGAAAAACCAAATCTGAAGTACTCACACTCTCAGTAATCTGCGTGTAAGCTGGATCGTTTAGGTATGTAAATGAGCTACCAGAGTCAAAAATTGCATAGAATTCGAGATCGGTAACACTTTTTCCGATGGCTATTTGAGTGATAGTAATGTTGTAAGTTGGACTGGTAACACGTTCGAACAAGAAAAGATTAGGACAACTGGGATGATATTAAAGACTGAAGAAGTTAACTTGCAAAACTAGTAAAATTGACATCAGCATATGGATATTTAGGGGGAGCACTTACTATGATTGGCTATCATGATTGAACGGTGTTTCTGCTTGGCCTTGGCTTCCATTATCACCAAATCTGATTCTCCCAATTCCGTCAAGTCCGAAACACATGGAAAATGAATTCAAAGCAAGGCCCTGTCCTGCTAAAATGCTAGGAATGGATACATCTTCCATACCAAGCCCTAATAGACCATTGGGAGCTGCTCCGTCCAAAAATATACCAGTCTGGTCCTTACCACAACTGCAGTAGAGTAGCATACAAACATCACAAGCACGCTAACCAATTAAAATTGGCATGTTTAGGAATAATATAATCAGCATACTCACTAATTTTTATTGACTACCCTATATTTTTCTAGTGGTAAAGCAGTGAAGAAAATAACTCACCCAAAGGCAATCCGTGCAGGTACATCTTTTTGTTGAGCATCGTCGGTAGATAGGTGCAAAACATCCTCTACCAAGACCCCAGTAGATGAGGTTTCATTAGACAGATACTCGATCCTGTAATTGCAAGCACTACTTGCTGAAGCGCAGCTTTGGGGTTGTGAACAAAATGTGTTGTTGCAAGAAATCTTTTTGCTCGTTGATGACGTATTAGGGCTGTAGATTTCAAATTGTATTACCTGGTTGATAGAAGAGCTCAAGAGTTAATTGTCAACAAAATGAGTACAATAAGAGCATCTTCCCAATTGATCCACATAGGGACCAAATGCACTAGCAATCTTAGTCCGCCCTTCTAAAACTATGCCTGGTAGATAGTTTTAGAAACCAGATGCAACTCAGTATTTTGATGAATAACACTACAAATTTACGATGCAACCTAAGGCTTTCAAGAAAATGATGCTATTTTGTTGCCCACTTAAAATTCAAATACACTTGCATTCCTTCATGATCAAACACCAACCCTAAAGACACACGGCAGTACTGAATTCACTCAACACAGACGACACGGCAGTACTGAATTCACTCAACAGTCAACACAGACGATGATAAAGTTACATGCTTGAATCGATAGTTTTAGTACTTATTCCAGAGCTAATTTCACAAACTACTGGAAATTATCACAAACCAACATAACCGCGAACAACTCAAGTAATGACAAGTCAAAAGCACCAAGCAACCAACTTTTGAACTAAACAATGCATCTCATTCAAAAATCTTGCATAAGTATAATCAAGGAAAGGCAAACAAAATCCATAATAATTCAGATCACATACATCTCCATTCGAGAGCTGGAGGCCGCGGACGCAGCTGCTGCAATCACATGGCAACCAGAGCAAATCGCTGCCTGTGTCCAATGCCACAAGATATGATGTGCTCGGCGTCCCCACAGATACATTTGCATAATGCAGACTGAAATTCCAACCCCAAAAAAGCAAAAATTCAAACACTTTACGTATAATTTTCTTCAAAGGAAACAAATATCTGGGTTTTGTGCAAAAATTTAAACAAATTAATGGGTTTTCTGTAAAAATTCAGGAACGCAGGAAAAATTCAACAATTACAAAAACCCCATCAATTTCAACACCAAAAAAATATGAACTTTAAGGTAAAAAAGAGAGGAGAAAAGTGCTTACTGGCCAAACGCACTAATCCGATACGTGATGTTTCCGTATTCGAAAGCAAGCGGCGTCGTTTGATCGTCGGCGGTGGAGAGATGCCGGCCCCGAATCAAGCGGTCTCGGTGGGCCATAGCGGCGTAGTACTCGGCGCTCCCCTTCTCCGGCAGCTCATCGGAACCCAGAATTGCCTTGACGGGATCCGAGAACCGGTGGTGGATATCGAACCCGTACGTCCCGAGCCCGAAACAGGTCCGAGAAGCCCAATCCAATACCAAAAAAGAGAGTAAGAGACGCGCGGCGGAGGAACCGTAAGAAGCTCTGCAAGTCCCGGCCGCCATGGCTGAGACGATTCTAGAGAGAGAAACAGATGTTTTGGCGAATTGGGTTGGGAGGCATGAGTAAGAAACGGAGAAATGTGATGAAGTGGGCTTATATTGGGTGGGCGGCGACGCTTTCTCACACACCAAAGTCAGCAGCTGAGGAGAGAGAGAGATGGAAAACTGGGAAAGCTTGAGTGGTTGTTTAAATTTGATCACTGTCCGACGAAATCGTGGGCAAGTGGGTCCAATTCTTTACACAAATTATGAAAACTTGTTCTCCAAAAATAAAAAATTATGAAAACTTTGGGAAGTTGGGAAGATAGATGAAAGTTGAGAATTTGCTGTAAATGTCCATATTTTTGCTGTAATTGTGGATCATGATCCAACGTTAACCTCTATTTAATATACTTGCTCACTAGCATTAATTACTTATAATTGCATACAACCTCTCTCTTCGATCAATTTTTCTAATGTGCTAGAAATACGGTCCGCTAATACAAGTAGTTGAATTTTTTTTTTTGTTAAGTATTCAAACATTTGTATTATAACATTCAGTGTACCAGCTGTGTTTCCGGCACATTGAAAAATCTCTCCCTCCTAAGATTCTACCACCCAAGATTTTGTCTTTTCTACGTAGATTTGGGACGCTTAACCAAATTGATTATAGCAGTATTCTCCATTTTCTATATTAAAGTTTAAGTTTTCTCACATTAATTTAGATTAGATTAGCATATCCTTAGATAAAAAAGAAGTTACGATTTTTTCGCATATATTTGTTGAGTTAACATTGAGTTTATGCAAGTCTCCTTCAATTTTCATTTACTTGTATCTCTTTGAAAGTTGTCATTAACATTTAAAAAAAATGATTGTGCATGTTTCTAGTATAAAAACACAATATTGCATGTCTTTACTATAAAAATATTAGGAGAATTTGCAAATTGTTTGACTAAAATGTATTGACATACATTTGATATAACGAATTAAATAAACAAAAACGTGATAAAATACTATAGAAAATGAGAAATAATTTTCGTATCCTTTTTTTTCGCTCTATGAATCTTTACTTTTTACTTTCGAATTAGATAACTCGAAATAAAATAAAGAAACATAAATTAACACGTGTGCGAAAAAAAGTAAATAAGTGTAGAAATCATTTTTCTATAATTTAATCAATATGGCTTGAAAAAATTAGGAAGTTAATGAATAGCATGAAAGTTGAGGGGTGATTAGACAATAACCTGAAATTAAAACGTGTGAAAGGGAAGGTAAATGATTAAGACTCGGGTCGGTTGGGTAAAAGACAGACATCACCTTACCAAAAAGATAGTAGCAGGACATTTACTATCTATTTGTACCGTCATTCTAATAAAGTTAGAATCACAAATATATGTGGATTCCATTAATACAAATAGATGGTAAGAATAACAATTTTTATATTAATAATATATAAAAGAAGATAATGCTAATCAACCTTCTCAAAGTAGTACTCTCTTGTGTACTCTCTATCATCTCACAATTTAACGTTAATTTTTGTGTCAACATTATAAAATAGATAAATATTAAGATTAATTCTTATGCCAACATTATAAAACAGATAAATGTTAAGAAGACTCTCAAAAGTAAGATTATTCATAGACTCTCTCATCTCATGTTTCTAGTATAAAAACATAATCTTGCATGTCTATACTATAAAAATATTAGGAGAACTTGCAAATTGCTTGACTAAAATACATTGACATATAATTGATATAACAAATTAAATAAACAAAAATGTGATAAAATACTATAGAAAATGAGAAATGATTTTCACACCTCTTTTTTTTTTTTGCTCTATGCACCTTTACTTTTTGCCTTCGAATTAGATAAGTCTAAATAAAATAAAGAAACATAAATTAACAGGTGTGCAAAAAAAAGTAAATAAGTGTAGAAATCATTTTTCTAGAATTTAATCAATATGGTTTGAAAAAAAAAAAGCAAATTGTAGTAATGGTCCATCAACTTTAACTCAATTAGAGCAATGGTCCATCAACTAAAAATCCATTATCATTAATCCCTCAACTCATTACAACGTGCAACTATGGTCCCTCAATTAAAAATCTATTACAATGATCCCTCAACTTTAATCCAATTGGAGAAATGGTTCCTCAACTTTAACTCAAAACTTTAACTCAACTGTAGCAATGGTCATTCCAACACAACTCATTTTGACAAAATTTTGACGAAATTGATGAAAAAGACCATAGCTACATGTTTTGATGAGTTGAGGGACCAATGATAATGAATTTTTAGTTGAGGAACCATTGCTACAATTTACTCTTAAAAAAATTAAGAAGTTAATGAATAGCATGAAAGTTGAGGGGTGATTAGACAATAACCCTGAAATTAAAGCGTGTGAAAGGGAAGGTAAATGATTAAGACTCAGGTTAGTTGGGTAAAAGACAGACATCACTTTACCAAAAAGATTAAAGAAAACTAATGAAAATAGCTTGAAAACTTTGAGTTTTAAGGATAAGGACAAATAAAGGGTAAAGTGAATAATATCATGTTTGACTTTTTAGTGTAAAAATGTGGTTTTTCGTTAAAGTGAATAGTACCGTAAGCTTTTTGTTAAAACTCCCAAAGATTAATAAAAGGGAAAGTAGCAATATCCTTACCATCTATTTGTACCGTCATTCTAATAGAGTTAGGATTCACAAACACATGTGGATTCTATTTTTATTAGAGATGGTAGTAATGATGATACAAATAGATGGTGAGAATATTATTTTTATATTAATAATATATAAAAGAAGATAATGCTAATCAACCTTCTCAAAGTAAAACTCTCTTTTGGACCCTCTACCATCTCACAATTAACGTTAAGTTTTGTGCCACATTATAAAACAGAGAAATGTTAAGAAGATTCTCCATAGACTCTCTCTTATCTCATGTTTTTTTTTTTTTTTTTTGCACAATGTTTAATAATTTTGGTAGGGAAAATGACGTTAAACTGTGACGTGCCAGAGCATTCATAAAAAATTCTACTGTAAAAGAGTCTTCTTGGCATTTCTCTATAAAATAATTAAATATTAAGTCAAAAACCTAATGTGACAGAGAATTCACGAAGAGTTCTCCTTTTAGGGAATTAAAGACATTGACAAATTTGGATCCCATCCGGATCCAAATTGTGGGGATCTTAGGGATCCTTAAATCTTAGTCATTTATCGTGCATCGTGCAATAAACATAAATAATAACTGACAAAAACTGACCACACGATATACGATGAACGGTTAAAATGTGAAAATCTCTATAATCCCCACAAAGTGAATGCGGAGTGATTCCTATTTCGACATTGACATTGAAGTCATAGTTTGGAAGCTGATTTAATCACACGCCATTTCGAAGCCACTTGTCGAAAATCAAGCTATCAAACATTGAACAAAACATTTGACAGGTTACCTTAATTCCAAACATTTGTCCAAGATGATATAATTCCTAGTTATATACAAAACATTGGAATTTGACATGTTCATGGTAAAAGAAGAAAGGACATGGATCCTCTCTGGATCCAGTGGTCCTAATCCATAAGTTCAATTATCGGGGCCGTTGAAATTTGATCCAACGGCTACAAATAGGGGTCCAATTTAAAAGTTATAATAACTTTAGTCGTTAAATTAAATTTTAACAGCCCGGATAATTGAACTTGGTGGATTAGAATCACTGGATCCGGAGAGGATCCATGTCCAAGAAGAAAATAATATGTCACCGACATCGACTATGGAGAAATAGTTATTAATGATTTTATATCAGCCATTATCAATATTTAATTATCACTAACTCAATTTCTCTTTTGTTATTATTGCAGATTTTAGCGGGGCTAAGTCAAACAGAGTGGTGTGTTCCTCTCTTTTGTAGCAAAGTTTAAATCTTATAGAACAAACGTGCAACGATATTGTTAAACCTTGCCATAAAACACCCCAAAGGGAAGGAAATCCGGTGAAGAAACTCATTTGATGTAAGTGCACACCTCACTATCATATATGTCACTATATTGCGAACCCGATAGCTTCACTGCAACGAAAATACTCGAAATTTTTTGTATCTCTTCCACAACGATCTCATTTTTCCTGTTCTCCTTTCCTTTGACATGAAGATTGATTCTCTTGGTTCTGTAGCATCGAATCCAAGAAGAACACTTTTAAAAGTTATAGTTTAGATTAGTTTAGTATATCGTTGGAATAAAAGAAAACTTACCTTTAATATTTGTGTATATTTAGATTAGTTCAATATGAGTCATTTAGTACTATTGTCTAGATATATTTCTCTCAATTTGTAAGTTGAAAGTTTTTTGTTCAATTCTCATGTATGGCAAAGTTTGAACTATATTATTACGGTTAATCCATTATGTTAACCTATCTCATATATCCACCACTATAGATTAGGTGCTTGAATTTTTCTACTTTAGCATGCAAGTAGCCAATAACAAATGACCACATTAACAATTTCACACCAATCTATCTAAAGCCAAGAGGAGAGATTTGGAGAACTTAGGAAAAGTAAGGGCATGCTTGGTATCCTACCCAAAAACTTTGGTTGTTCCTAAAAATAATTTTCAAATAACATCACTTAAAAACAGTATTCTTTTTAAGTCTCAAAATTTCAAAAATCTGTTTGGTTGAATTTTTAAAAATAATGTTTTTAGTTTGAATTCAAACTTTCTTGAACAAAAATTGGAGGAGAGAAAGAATTGGGAAAGAGAAAAGAGAGAGGAAATAGTTGGTGAGGGGAGAGAAAGACAGGGAGAGGACGAGGAAGATAGGGAAAGCAAAAAACTACGGTGAGAAGATGAGGAGTGAGAAGAAAGAGAGTGTAATGAGAGAGAGACAAGACAAAGGCTGAGAAGAGAAAAAAAACAAGGTGTGACGTGGGGAGAGAAAAAAGAGAGGGTTGAGGGAGAAAAAAGAGAGGGTTACGAATGAGCAAAAGAAGATGTTGAGAAGATGGTATAAAAACTCTAAAAACTCACTTTTAGTGTTTTTAAAAAATAGCTTATGTTTTTAAGTTAGTTTTGAATCCAATTTTTAAAAAAGTTCTACCAAACAAGAATTCAAAATCTAAAACTCAAAAAATGTTTTTGAGTTAAAAAAGTTGAACTCAAATAGAATACCAAACAAACCCTAAAGCATTGCAAACTTCTGACCTAGCAAATAGTATTAGACCGACCTTTCACCATCTCCTCAATACGAAGTTTCAGTTTCATCTTTGTCCAATTGACACCTCAACCAAAACCCATGGAAATATACACAAAAGGCAACATGATTGAAAGATATAAAGTTATGACTTGTCTTTTGGCTATTGGTTATACTTGTAGAAAGAGACCTGGCTATGACTCAAATGCTTTACCACCAATCACTCTCCTACTAATCTTTAATCGTACTCATGTAGTGAAACTCGTTTTCAATCACTTCAAATCAAAATTTTCGTTCAAAAGTTGCCCATGAGATTCACGATTCACATAGACCTGTGACTAAAAAAAATTTCACCATCAATCACTCTTCTATTTTGTGCCCTCGAACAATTTTTATTCAGAGATAAAGTTTTCATGTGGCCAAGTCAACCTACACAAAAAAACTCTTCTTAGCCGACTCTCCCTCTAACCCTTCTTGCCTGAAAACCCTAGATCTGATACCTCTCAGCCACCAACCCCTTGCTTCGGCTTAGCGCCAGTGGCAACCCCTTTCCTAGTCATTCTCCATCCGGTCTCTTCCTCCCCTTCCCATTCACGCACAGCGTCTTTACATCGCATGTATAGAATCTCATTCTCTGGGTAATCAGATAATCTTTTTCGAACTTATTTTCTAACATTTTGTAAGATGAAGAATGACAAAATTCATAAAATGACTATGCTCACATATAGAATCTCATTCTCTTGTTCACATGTTGACCAAAGATTTACATATAATCTCATTCTCTTAGTCACATGTTGATCAAAGATTTACGATCACTTCCATTTGGATTTGATGTCAGAAGCGGAAAAATATTTGTGATGTTTTAATCTCAACCCTCAATATTAAATTAAAATAAGTCCACGTATTAGTCACCAAATGATCGGAGAAAAATTCGTATACAATCATACTCACATTTCAATCCATGATAAGAAAAATGCTCACACACAAACAAAAGATTGAAAGTAGAGGCCTTTATTGTTATCAAAATCATATATACAAGAAAAATTTTGTGTAATCGTCTCATAATATATACAATTTGATACTCAAAAAATTAAACTCAACAAAATTACAAGCTTATACAAAATTAACACACTACAAAAAAAATGAACCTGAAAATTTTTCAAGACCCAATACTCCAATTCTTCTTCTTACAAGAAATTGGGGACACAATGTTGTGAGGATATATATCACACTGGAGAGGCAGAGGTTGTACTAAAACCAAATTTTTCTGAGAGCTTTGTTCTTGTAAGTGGAGAAGGAAGCTCCATCTGATGAAGGAACTGCACATCATGAACCAAAGGGTTGTGTGTTCTTCCTGGTGGAGAGCCTGAGTAGCATGCCGGTGAGCATTTCGTGCACACATACTCCCTTCCACCATATATTTCCTGCATGATTAGAATTTAAAAAACACGAGATAGTACTCATTTGGTCACGAATGAAATCATGGTGTTCAAATATCGGGCATGTATGTGATTACTTATGTAAGAAGTATTTTTGTTTATAAGCGTTGTTTAAGAAACACCTTTATTAAAAACCCGTTGAAATTTTTATTAACTTTTATTAAAAGCACGTTGAAATTTTTATTAATGTTTGAGTACTTTTAATTTTTTGGTCACGTATTGACAAAAGCACTTTTAGCATTTTTAGAAGCATTTTTAAATATACATGAAATATAAACGACAATTGTAGAAAAAGAAAAATAACAATAAAAGAGCATGAATGCTAACCTTTTCACTGATCATATTCAGAACCCCACTTCTCTCATCGGAATTTTTTTGGCTGGTCACAAAAAATAAACACAAAAGAGCTGTTACATCTTCAAATATATGATAAGTAGGCAGTGATTTCCGCACTCTCGTTTTCTCATTTTGAACTTCTTTCCTTGTTTCCGTCCTTCATTCTCTTTCGATATTTTGAATCCAAAGACTAAAACAAAGAGAGGATTCTATGGGAAGAAAGGGGAGAGCGAAAATCACTTTCCTTTGAAATCAACCCGACAAAAACAAGAAAACCCTAATGAAACCTGTGCTTGTTACATCTTATAGGGTTGAGGAACTCAGGCATAGCAAGGCCAGCTCTTCGAGGCTTAGGGCAAAGAGGCTGGGCATTGCCTGCAGAGTTTGCCACGGCAGCAGAACCAGGACCCAGAAGAAGATTGCTGCTTTTCTTCACGCCTAATTGGTGCATAATTTGTTCCACCAAAAAACACAACAAACAAGAAGAAAGAAAGAAAATCGAAGTCACAAGCAGTAGAAAAAGAAACGATTAACTTGTGACTGCAAAATTTCAACTGTTGCCCTATTTACTTACCCTCATTGAAATGGTAATTAATATATAAGAACCTGCCCCTTTTATTTAAATATTAGCCACACATTTAAGACACAGAGAGAGAGAGAGAGAGAGAGAGAGAGAGAGAGAGAGAGAGAGAGAGAGGTAAGTGAGAAAATAGTGAGAAGTGGAGCCACATTTTGGTTGGAGACTTGGTTCAACTGTGTAAGTATAGGAGGAGTAGAGGGTTGGCCAAGAGTGGAGTTAGGGTCTGTCTTGGCTTTTGATCTCCTCATATTCCTCTACTTCCCTTCTTTGTCTACGTATTTTTTGGTGTTCTATCTCCATAATATTGAACCATTCTTTTTCTCATCCAATTTTGATGACCATATTGCAAAATTCCTTGTTATTTGGAGGGCGTCTTATACCTACGGTCGTTTTCCCAACTTTTAGCTTCGACATGCTGGAATTAGATTGTCGTCGCGAGTTTGTTTTGTAGTTCTTATTTTCCTAGTTGAACAAAAGTTGTGGTAACCAAAATAAAAGTCACGGTGGTTACAAAAAGGCTACAATACAGGGCACTTAAAGTCATTGGATCCAATTCAAGAGTTAGATTTAAGGGCTCTAAGTGCTGGAGTATTGTAGTAGATCTAAGAGCTCTAAGTGCCAGAGTTAGATCGAAGGACTCTAGGTCACCACACTTCTCTTTATTCACTCAACAAAATTATATCTTACCAAATTTATCCTTTTCCAAAATTCACACAAAACAATGAGAAAACAAAAAAATTAATCAGGGATGTCCCAAATTAATAACGCAACTTCATGTGTTTTAACTTTCCCAAGTAACATTGCGTTATCAATTTTTGATCCGCGACAGGTGTAGGTAAGTCCTCACTGAAAAGAAGGGCAATGGCACACTCCTCATTCTGGCAATCTAAGAAAAGTATTACTGTGCAAAGTTACAAGTCAACAGATGGTGAATCATGAATAATATGTATCCCAATCAAACTTGGGCTGTGAATACACCTCATAATCTATAGGTCCATCCACAACACTGTCTACAGTCTGTACGCCTTCCAAAAGAGCTGGATGAAGACAGTCATTATGGGAAGGCAACAATTTATACATTACTAATACCCCAAGTGTGAATATAGCTTGCAGCTTCGTTGAGTCTCCGTGGACCGAAAAGAACAACAGCATTGCCAGCAGGAATAAATCGACGCAAAAACGCATGATGCACAGAACTGTATCCATCAACTTCCCATCATTCCCAGCAGGAAAGCCCCGGACCCTATAGACAAAGAGGAAGTTGTACTTGTCGACCAGGTACCTATACCCAAAATAAATAGCACCAACGGGAACCACAAGTGGGGAGAAGGAAGAATATATGAAGGTCAGGGAAAATATCGTCAGATTGAATGCATAATATTGGGCGAAATCAAATGTCTGTTTGGGGGCAGTTGATGTTCTGTTGATTGGGTAATCAGAGAGATCATTTCCCTGCAGAGTTCTGGGAGAATCATAAGTGTTGTCCACAATCAAGGGCCTCTCTAGACCATTTGTTTCCTGAGTTTCCAATGCGTATTCTTCACTTTGTTCCGGGACTAGCTGTAGCATGTCATTCTTCCGAAACTTCTGAATCTTCCTTTTTATCCAAGGGATTGGAGCCAATAGATCATAAGATATGCCCAGGAATGTACTTGTTATCAAGAATGCAAGAGAAGAAAGACACGATCTTGACAAAAACGAGGCACTCATGTACTGCTCAATTCTCTTGCAATCTTCTCCATCCATATAGCACCTTCCCATTTTTAAGATGGCACTCTCTAAAGATGATTCAACCAGTCCCTTAAGAAGTATAAGATTCACCAGGAAGAAACAAACCATCTTAAGAAGAGCAGCTCGTTGCTCCCCCGACACTGTAAGATGTCGCTCGAACTTGGAGAGATATGAAAGTGCTGATGGAATAACCATATACATGCTGACAAAAATAAACACATTGGGTAGAAACTGAAAGATAAGACTCCCGAGCCAGCTTGAGCTCTGCACCCAAGCAAACCACAACTGGGCGTTATCCATAGCTTCCGCATTTATAATCCGCCAGGCATTTTTTAGAGCACTGATAATTGCCAGAGGAGAGCTAAAGAACAGAAGAATCAACAACAAGCACGTGTTCACCAACACTCTTCGCAATTTCAGTGAGAGCTTCGACGACCCCAAATGATTCCAATAAATATCCGTGGCCAAGGGTGCCTGCTCAACTTTCCATTGGTTTCTCTGTAAACGCAATTCCACAAGAGAAAAGAATTTCCCTATCCGCCTCTTCTTCTCATGTCGAAAGTCCTGAACCGCTTTATTAGCAGTGTACACATCCTTAAACACCACAAATGCAACTCCAGCACCTAGTGCACGACCTTCTTTGTAAGCTGCCAGTTCAGTCTCCAATTCAGCTCTCCATCCCTGCAACTCTCCTAACTTCCTTTCATCGGTGTATCCCAACCTAGCCATAGTATGATACCAGAAATCCTCTACCTTTCGCCATAAATTACAAGCACAACCCCATACTCCCTCTGAAGAAGTCCTTACGTATCCATTCTCTTCACTTTCATACGGCAAGAGCCGAGAGTCAATTCGTGCAACCAACCAAGAAATTTCATGCCTAACCCTCACTAATTCCGAGGCTAATTCATCCAAAGCACACAAATCCATCGGCATTATAACCCTATAAACCTTTCCAGGATACCTATGTTGAAAATACTCATGCAGCACAGTCCCATCATTCCCTATGGTTTTCGGTATCCCCTGCACCATTATAGTAAAAATCGCCATGGAATTCACAGTCGGGTCACTCAAATTGCCATTCACATCCCTAATCCTAGTGATTCTCAATCTCCCTTCAATAGCAGAAATACCAAAATGCACAAGAACAACAACAACAACCACGAAAACGAAATGCACCCAAAGCAAAGCCGAACCTTTCTCAATGTGATTGATGGTCGTCTTCGAGAATTGATCCCCCAGCACAGCACTCCCAGCGTAGAGATTCAGCGGAAGCATTACAAGCACAGCCAAAACCGCCATGGACAATAGCAACCCGCAGCTGCCGCCCTCGATCAAGAGAAACTGGGCGGCGTCAGCGCCGCAGTGGCGCGCAATCTCACGGCACGTGGCGTGCCACACCGCAAGGAGCTTAGCGACCAGGGCAGACGGACCGGGCATGCGGCGGTGGTCGCTGCGAAGCTTGACAAATATGAAGAAGAAGACGCAGAAGAAGGAGCCGATGGCGGAGATGTTGAGGAGGTACTGGATGTTGCCGTACCAAGCCTCGTAGGTATCGGCGCCGTCGCCGGGGGACGGCGGAGGAGAGAGAGTGTCGTTCATGGAGGGAATTGGGGAGAAGACTGAAGATTGATAAGGCGTGGCCATCAGAGGCATGGGAAATCTAATGATTGAGCCGGAAATTGGGGTTTTTCTGGTGGGATTTGAGGTAATTGGGATTGAATTGGATTGAAATTTTCTTCATGTGGGGCAGAAATTAGGGTTTGGATGGGGTTTTGCGGGGATTTGGGGTTATGGGCTAGAAGAGGAAGATGCAGGGATTTTTTGGGGTGGAGTGTTCGATGCTGGCAAGGAATAATCGCCCAAAAAAATAAAATAAATTATAACATAAGAATTTGAAAATTTTAACGATAAGGATAAAATAAAAGGTAAAGCGAATAATATCATGATTGACTTTTTAGTATAAAATTTTGATTTTTTTTTTGTTAAAATAAACAATATCAGGGGATTTTCATTAAAGTTCCCTAAATAGAATAGGATTATAAAAACAATTAGTTAGTTTTAATGCACAGTTATAGTCTTGTGATATTTCTCTTCACTTAGAAGTGAGAGATCTTATGTTCGAATCTCGTGAATGGCATATTCGATACCAAATTAGGCTGCTCATTGTCTTACTAAACCGAACTTCCTCACCTCTTAGTGTAAAATATCGATGTACCAAAAAAAAACACTAGGTTAAGCTTTCTTGACCAACAAGAAATTAGCTTTCTTTTGTTCCTGAAGGAAACCTAGCTTAATTTGGAACACACAAATCTGATACTTGTGTTGAGGAAAAACCAAAATTGTTGGAAATAGAATGAGAACCAAAAGTGTTGTGACATGCCAAACTATTTGTTCTTCATGAGGGGTTTTAGGATGCCACTAGCTATGAACGAGAAATCTTGCGTTGGCAGTTATATGTCACTCAGTGTTAAAATTTTAAAATATGAGTAGATGAAAAAAGTTTAGCGACTGTTTGATATTCATTTTGTTTTCAATTTTTACTTTTTTGAAAACTAAAAAAAAATTTATAACTACTTTCAATTAAAAAAAAAAACTGAAAACCAAAAATTAAAAATTAAAAACTTGGGCCAAATTTTAAATTTTTTTTTTTTTAGTACATCGATATTTTTACACTAGGGGAGGGGGAGTTCGGCTAAACCACACAATGAACAACCTAATTTGGTATCGAATTCGTCATCCATGAGATTCGAACATAAAATCTCTCACTTATAAGCGAAGAGGAATACTACCAAACCGTAGTACTTTTTTTAAAAAACTAACAAATGAAAGTAGTAGACCTAATAAGATTTTAGTTTTCAAAAAAGTAAAAACTGAAAACAGAATGGTTATCAAATGGTCATTAGTAAAGTGTAACATGTTATAATATGAATAAATTGGTAGTATCACGTGACGATATAATAGTTTGAAAAACTTCTCTTTGCGTATATTCAATTAACGATATTAATGAAGCGCATCTCTCTCGTTCAACTTATTTTCTCATGCAGTTTCTTTTATTTCTTCTCTGTGTAAGCCTAAAACAACCCAAAGAATTGTTATTGGAAATGTGTTAACACTATGTGATCATGAGAACGTCAATTTAGAATTGTTATTAGCTTTGTAAAATGTTATCGATGTAGTGTTTACGTGTGTTATTTTCTTGTGTTTGTATAAATGAGAAATGCATGACAACTTTTATGGAGCGTCAATAACAACTCTTAGTTAAGACTTAAGAGTAACAAACTTTACAATTGTAAGTTAACCTATTTTTTATTTTTTTGGTAAACATTGTAAGTTAACCTATTTGTACAACAATAAAACGTCTTGTGGCAATAAAAACCTTTTTTAAAGTTCGTTAATGATATTGTTTCTGGTGATGGGCCTAAATTTTGGGTCTTTATTGGCTGATCAAGGTCTCCAGCTGCAGGGCCACTTCTTCTTCTCTCGTGTCTTTGGGCTTGATGAAGCAAAAAAGCAATATGTCCATCATTTTATTTATTTTCTTTTTCTTTTTACTATTTTAACTCTGGCCAAAATGTAAATGTTAATCTAGAGGAATCAACTTATGCAGAAGAGGTTTACTGTCATTGTAATGTCTCGTTTTAATAAAATAATGTATTGTTTAAAGAAAATTATATATAATATTGTATTAGTTTTTTAGTTAAAATGATCTCTGAGATTGATATAACTTATTACTTTGGTCCATGAGATTTGTAATCGATAGAAATAGTCCAAGAGTTTGTCTACCGTCAATTATTTTGATATTTATGTGAAACAAATTCTATTAAGTAAGGATTAAAATGACAAAAATGCTTTTAATTTAATAAATAATAAGCCAAAATGATTTGACAAAAATTAAGGGTAATTAGTTACTTTTCCTTATTTAATTGAGAATTTTTAGGGAATGACTGAAATGATTGACAATGGACATTTCAAGGACCAATTCAATCGATTTTAAACCTTATAAACCAAAGTGAAGAGTTATGTCAAATTTTCAGAACATTTAACTAAATAGTTTATTATATTTTGAATCGAGACGCCACCCTCGCTTGTTTCATGTGAAACTCATTTTTTATTTAGAGAGTTATATACATCAATCATTCTTGGTAGTGAACTTTCACCAAATACGCGTTTTAGCCTTTTGTAGCTTTTGGACTTTGAAGCGTTGCATTTGTTTTGTTCCCTCTCTAATTTGACCTCTACATACGTGTTTATCTAGCTATTTAATGAGCTAGATTAACGTGTTCTTATTATCGAGCTTGAAAGCCATGAACTGCATTGCAATTTCGAAGAGTCCAAATTGACCCAATTATTGGTTCCCAATTCCCACCAAACGAATTTTTTGTTTTCAAATAATTCTTGGTCGTCCAAAGATTGACTTCTGCCAAACATGGGTTGTCTGGAGGTGGATTGTCTGCTCTCATATTTCTATACTTTTTTCATCTCTTTCTATTTTGTGTGGTTACGGTTAAACCACGTCAACATTTTATATTTCTATTACTTTTTGTTTTATTATTTTTATAAAAAAATCAATATAAAATGTTGACGTGACTTAATAGTGACTACACAAACAAAAAAGATGTTAAAAGTGTGAAAATGGAAGGGCAGACAATCCACCTCCGTGTTATCTTCCACCCAACTTAACTACGCTTAAAATGGTCATATTTTTTCAAGTTAATTACATCAACAAATTTTGTTACGTTTCATTCTTAAAACTTAAAAGACATTTTAAGTTCGAATTCTCTATTTCCGACCAGTCGTCTAGAAACTGTCTACTTTATTAGAAAAATCACTCGATCGTGTTGTCATATTTGTGTGGATTGGATTGGGATGGTTGAGATCCTAAAGAATATACCATATTTTTCATGAATTTTATTCCCATTTAAATGCATAAAAAGAAATAAAAAAACAATAATTAATAAAAAAGGAGGCAAATGGTCGGTTTGGTCGTTTGCTTGTGATATGACTTTCCTGGTGTTTGACTGTGAACCATGGGAATTGGTCTTTTATCTTTTAAATTCCCCAACCATCGCAACGCGCAATCTCCCTATCTATTTTGTGACGTTTTGTCGGTGGAGTTTAAATATTTGCCCATGCATAAACTATAAAGAAAAACATCATCACCCAACTCCAAACCACATCAGAGTAGAAGACAATAACAAAGTGTTATTACACTGACAAGGTCGATTGTATGAATCTCAAATCGTCACAACGCTTGGTTTTACGTTAAGTTTTCTGTTAATTCCGAGTGCTTCGTGTTTTTTTTTTAAAGTTTTTTTCTAAGTCTTCTTAGGTCCTCCTCTATTTCTTTTGCCACTTCATCTCATAATCGTATTTTTTAACCGAAACATCTGCAGGTCTTTTACCAAACATAAATAAAACCACAGGATTAATTTTTCAGTTGCAATATCAAAATTCTGATGTAAATGTGCATTGTCACTTTCTTTCGAGCTTTCCAATTATCTTGTAGTGTATTCTTAAGTTTGTGTTGCTGCATACAAAGAATGGTCGGAATATAATAAAAGCATAAGCATCGCATGCCACATGCAATATACAAGGTTGGTGGCATGCGATGTATCATATACAATGTTAAAGAAAAAAAAATGTAATAGTGTTGACGAAATTTTATAGAGTCATTAGGTTTGGTTGCTAAATAACACTTAATGATATTCATCAAATCATCGGTGGCTTTGACATTACCATTCTATACACACATAATAATCATGTCATTTCAATAATCCAAGAACTTCTTGATTCATAATTTAAAGTTTTACGGCTAATTTGAAAGTGTTTTAAAATAATTAAAAACGTTTCTGGTGAATCTATTTTTGGTATCAATTGTTAGCCAAAATGCAAGTGAATCTTCGAAAACCATTTGAAGTACTTCCAACAATATGCTTCTAGTAATAAGCATTTAAATTTGGAATCCAAAAACAATTTCTCTAAAATTGCTTTTAGTTATTTTTTAAACACATCCAAACAAGCCCTTAAACTTCAAAAATGTTGTCAAAATTGAATATTTTATATCAAAATTTTCAATCCAACTAACATACTCAATACAAAAGTGAAGTATGGAAAGTGCCAAACATTGAGAACTACCCAAGAAGAAGAGATTGAACATGGGCAAGCTCGCTTTCCTTTTTGGAGATAGAGAAAGTGGACAAAACAGACTCAACCAATGATACAGACAGATGTGAGATGCTCGATAGGGGTTCCTTATATTGGAGAGTCATATGATGCGGTCTGTAACGTATCAAATACGTTGTTTAGAGACATTTAAATAATACTATGGGAATTGTTATTGACACTCCAAACATCTCATTCTACACTCCAAACTTTCTATATTTAGAAAGAAAAATACGCTTGTGATGAGTGTAGAATGAGATTTTTGGAGTGTCAATAACACTTTCCTAATACTATAACAACTCTTATATATGAAATATAGACGATCAAACTTGGATAAAAAAAACAAATAATTGTACTTGTTGATGCACAAAATCAGTGGGGACTTTAGTACAACAGAAAGTGTCAAGTTTGTGACCTTCGCTAGATTGCTTCAGTCACTAGTGTGGATAAGTATATAAATAGATAGAGACAGGGAAGCAAACACAAGATGTACGTGGTTCACCCAGATTGGCTACGTCCACGAAGTAGAAGAGTTCTCATTAATTGTGAAGGGTTTACACAAGTACATAGGTTTAAGCTCTCATTTAGTGAGTACAAGTGAATGATTTAGTACAAATGACATTAGGAAATATTGTGAGAGAATGATCTCTATTTATAGAAGAGAGTTTCTAGTTTCATTCTGACATTGACACGTGTCGTGTTGTGATTGTTTCTGATGTTGACACGTGTCGCGCTATGATTGGCTTCTGATGTCAACACGTGTCGCGCTGTGATTGGCTTCCTGGTTGGAAGGAAACTCTTCTGGGTCCTTGACGGTATAACGTTGACCGGTGCTCATTAGTTTCGGGATTGGTCAAGTATGGTACAAACAGTGTTCCCCTAAGTTTCCGAGTGAGGGAAGCTCCTCGGTTGGGGACTTGCAAGATCCAAGCCATTGAGTAATCACGAAACTTCTAAGTACCAAAGTGTGGTATCATTTTCACTTGCCTTATCTGTCTCATATGTAGATGTGGCATCTTCTCTGGAAGTACTTTTCCTCCATCCAGGGATGGTATCTTTAACCGATGAAGATGCACAAGGTAATGTATCAATTTCACTTGAAGTTTTACTTGTAGTTTTGGGCTTGGTCAAGTGCGATACAAACCCTATAGTAGGAGTCTTCCAAGTCGCCGAGCTAGGAGATTTACCGAAGGAGGTAACAGACAAGGTAAGCAATCAGACTTCCAAGCAAGCAACCAGGATTGGAGGTTCGACTTCGGCTTCTGGTTGATTGTTCTCATTCTCCTTGTGTCATAAACAGCAACAAGGATAATGAGAAGCAAATGGAGAAGAGATGATATGAGATACTTTTGCTTTTGAAGAAGTAACTTTCCACAGGCTTATTCTTGAATTGGGCTGGAAGGTTTTCTGGTTTCCTCCAGAGTATAAGGCCGACTCAAGAATTTGAGGGTCAAAACAAGTCTATCAAATCTAGAGTACGTTCGACCCTGATGATATGAGATACTTTTGCTGTTGACAAAGTAGTGGATGTATCGACACGTGTTCTGTTACGCTCGTCTCCACATGCTTCCTTGTATCCTTCTCACTTGCCCTATCTGTTCCTCAGGCAGATGTGGTATCTTCTCTGGAAGTATAAGATGTTGAAGATGGGTACTCGAGAGCAATGCCAGGTAAGTAATCAGGCAAGGGGTTCCAGGCAGTCAGTTCCTGACCGGAAGCTTGATTCCAAGTGATGACTGATTGCTCTTTTTCTCCTTGTCTTGCAGGTAAGAACAAGGCCAAAGGAAAAGACAGGGAAAAAGCATGATATGAGATACTTTTGCTTTTAACCCTAATGATATGAGATACTTTTGCTCTGGTGTAGCTTATTTGTAGAGGTATTATCGGAAGGAAAAGAATCTGAGTATTTCGAGAGACTCTGCTGAGAGTGCCATCTCGGATGTGAAGAAAAGTTGAGCATTTTTTTTAATTTGCAGGTATGCCTGGCTGTGGATGATGAAGGTCGGCATATATAGGAGTTTCGCTAACAACAAGTAGTAGTGTTATTCTTTTACCCTTCTTGGTCATATCAATGTAATGGGAGCTGGAAGCTTCACGTGTTTTAACTTTGTCAGAGCACTTTGAAAAAGTTGTCTGTGGTATCTGGAAAGCTGATGTTGCGTGTGAAGATTGCAGACAAGCTTTATCTAAGGAAATCTAGCTCTCGAAGTTCGGATAGCAGTGCCTCTTCGGTTTTCGAACAAGTAATCCTGTCGGGGATCTGGCTCTCGAGATTCAGATAACGGTGCCTCTTCGATTTTTAAGAAAGCAATCCTCTTGGGAGTCTGACTCTTGAGATTTGGATAGCAGTGTCTCTTTAATTTTTGAGAAAGTAATCCTGTTGGGTGGCTCTCGAGATTCGGAGGGCGGTGCCTCTTCGATTTTTGAGCACGTAATCCTGTTGGGAGTCTGGCTCTCGAGATTCGGAGAGTGGTGCCTCTTTGATTTTTGAGAAAGAAATCCTGTTGGAAGTCTGACTCGAGCAGTGTCTCTTCGATTTTTTAAAAAGTAATCATGTTGGGAGTGTTTTCTCGAATGTGAGTAAAGGTCGGGCATTTTTGCCAATCTGCCTTGCCATGGAGCACATAGGTTGACACACATTGGGACTTTCTAGTTATCAAGCAGTGGTGCTGTTCCTTTACCCATGTGGGTAATAGTAAGGTAGCTAGACCTTCAAAATTTATGTGTCTAAACTTTGTCAGAGATCTTTGGCAAAGTTATCTGTGACCCAAGGAGCTGATGTTGCTTGTGGAAAGTGGTGCCTCTTCGGAATCCGGAGAGTGGTGCCTCTTCGATTTTTGAACCAACGGCCATGTTGCCCTTTCTTTTATAAGGGCACCAATTGTGTGCAAGAAGTACATTCAAAGAGTTATTGCTTGTAGGAATTTTCCCATTACTTCAGAGATTTATTGCCCCTCATTTCTCCTTCATCATTTTTGAGAATGTCTGGTCCATCCGACTGTCATTTTGACTTGAACTTTGGTGAAGAGGCAGCCATACCTTCTCAAGACAACATATGGCTCACATTCTTCTTATCCCCTACTGGTCCTCTTACCATTGGGGACTCTGTGATGAAGAATGATATGACCGCTGCAGTGGTGGCCAGGAACCTTCTCACTCTCAAAGATAACAGACTACTTTCCAAACGGTCTTATGAGTTGGATGTTAAGGATTATCTGGCTCTCAGTGTTCAGTGTGCAGGCTCTGTGTCTAATATGGCCCAACGCCTATTTGCTCGAACTCGCCAAGTTGAATCATTGGTGGCTGAAGTGATAAGTCTCAAACAGGAGATCAGAGGGCTCAAGCATGAGAATAAACAGTTGCACAGGCTCACACATGACTATGCTACAAACATGAAGAGGAAGCTCGACCAGTTGCAGAAATCTGATGGTCAGATTTTACTTGATCATAAGAGGTTTATGGGTTTGTTCCAAAGACATTTATTGCATTCGTCTTCTGGGGCTGTACCGCGTAATGAAGCTCCAAATGATCAACTTTCGGTGCCTTCTCCTTTTGGGGTTCTGCCTAGTACTGAGGCTTTGAATAGTCACCCTCTGGTGCATTCTCTTTCTAGGGTTCTGCCAACTGCTGAGACTTCTCTTGAGCAACCTTTATGAATGCTCATTCTTGTTTGTTTATTTTGATTCATGTATATGTACATATTTGTAACTTATCGGAGATATCAATAAACAAGCTTTACTTCATTTCAACGTATTGTGTTAAATACACCAAGGCCTTCTTCACTAAGTTCTTTGAATTTTTCATTTTGTTGAAGCTTGTATGTTGAAGCTTTGTTAGTGAAACATGTAGGTTGAGGTAGTGCTCCCTTAATTTCCCGAGTGAGGAAAACTTCTTGTTTGGAGACTTGAAAAATCTAAGTCACTGAGTGGTCGTGAGACTTCTGAGTATCAAGGTGCAGTAGCATATGGTAGGAGTTCCCCAAGTCTTCGGTCGAGGGAGTTGACGAATGAGGCATTTCCTTTCTAAGTGGTAGCTCAAAACTCCTTCTTCATAAATATTTGTTATGAAAATTGTTAGGCCCAAAGAAGATGAGGCCTAGGCAATTTTTTTTTTTTTTGAATTTTTGAAATTTTGAAATTTTGAAATTTTGAAATTTTGAAATTCTGAAAAAAAAAAAAAATATATATATATATATATATATATATATATATTTTAAAGCTTTGTAGGTGAAGCTTTGTTGGGCACCATGAATTGATTTTGCTTCACACTATCTTTATCAAGATAGTGTGAAGCTTTTGTAGGTGAAGCTTTTGTATTGAAGCTTTGTAGGTGAAGCTTTTGTGGGTCAAGCTTTTGTGGGTCAAACTTTTGTAGGTGAAGCTTTTGTGGGTCAAGCTTTTGTGGGTCAAGCTTTTGTAGGTCAAGCTTTTGTGGGTGAAGCTTTTGTGGGTCAAGCTTTTGTAGGTCAAGTTTTTGTGGGTCAAGCTTTTGTGGATCAAGCTTTTGTGGGTGAAGCTTTTGCAGGTGAAGTTTTTGCGGGTGAAGCTTTTGTGTTGAAGTTTTTGTAGGTGAAGCTTTGGAGTTGAAGCTTTGTAGGTGAAGCTTTTGTTGGGTACCATGAATTAATTTTGCTTCACATTATCTTGATCAAGATAGTGTGAAGCTTTGAAGCTTTTGTGTTGAAGTTTTTGTAGGTGAAGCTTTGGAATTGAAGCTTTGTAGGTGAAGCTTTTGTTGGGTACCATGAATTGATTTTGCTTCACATTATCTTGATCAAGATAGTGTGAAGCTTTTGAGATTTTGTAGTTGTCCTCAATTGATGAAGCTTTTGTTGGTGAAGTTTTTGTGTTGAAACTTTTGTGTTGAAACACTTCTCGCCGTCATGGCCGTTATGTTCATGGTAGCAGCAAAACGTGCCCGTGTTCTTCGTGGGCTTGTAATCCGGGTGCCTCGGCTTTGGCTTCGGTATCAGTGTGCTATTCTGGGGTAAATGGCCACGCATGTGGCGTTCAACGGTGTGTATGCCTCATACCTCGGGGTAGGGGTTGTCCTGACATATACTTGACCCACTGTGTTGACTGCCTAGGGTCGGGGATTATCATGGCGATACCCTTGGTTATTGCGGTAGTGTCCATTACTCCTTTTACTAAAATGAGACTGGTAAGGATGGAAATCTTTCCTTTTGCCTTGAGATTGATATGTCTGTTGACTTGGCAAAATATTGAGTAAGGCAGGGGGAGGCACCGCTGCCGTTTGGAAGGTCGAGGTCTTCTCATTTGGTTGGATCTGGCTTCCACTCCCTACTTGCTGATAAGGGGTGGTTGTGGGGGGTTTCCTTTGCTATGTCATTGCCTCGGCGGAGGTATGGTTGTAAGCCTGTGCCATCACCTCAGAGTAAGTCTTCCAAGTGTTGGCATTGATCATGTATTTGAAGAAACAATCACGTAGGCCTTGAGGGCGGTCTTGTTATCTGCTTCAGCGCAGGAGAATACTCATGGCTGAAACGACCGGTATACTCTCGTAGTGACTCGTCCGGCTTCTGGCGAATAGTGTACAAGTCATCTGCAGAATGCAAGCGATCGATCTGGAAGATATGTTGAGAGACAAACAGTTTCCTCAGTTCTTCAAATGAGTCTACTGTCTCAGGTGGAAGACGACAATACCAGTTTAGAGCTCCGCCAGAGAGAGTGGAGGGGAAGAGAAGACATCGTTCTTCGTCGGTGTGCATTCGATATGCCATGGTAGACTTAAAGAGGTTAAGGTGTTCAATTGGGTCTTCCCTTGCAATATAAAGTTGTAAACCAAACTTTTGTTTTGTCTTTGCTTGAAAGGGGTGTCGAGGATCCTCCTTGTGAGAGGGTCAGGCCTGGGTTGGTTCCAGTTAGGTATCTCGGCCTGACGTTTGGCCTTCAACTTGTTTATTTCCTCAAAGAGTTGTAGGACAAGGGGGTTCTGAGTGGAGTCATGTACCACTGAGATTTTCTTTCGTAAGTCTCCATCGCATCTTGGAAGTAGGAAAGTTTGAGCAAAGACATGTGATTTTTCCTTGGACTTGCCGTACTGACTTCTAGGGCGAGTCTGTCGGAATACCTCAGAGTCCATTGTACCTTCATGTTCCTCTGGGACCTGTCGTTCCTTCCCTAGATTGGCAGTTGACCTAGGTCGTAGGAGGGGACCGAGTCTTTCAGAAACCCTTGGGTTATTGATCTTCGAGCATATGTGTAGGGGATTCTCTCGACGTTGCTTTATAAAGTCTCGGCAGTCACGATAAACGGCTTTCGATCATTCCAACCCTTATGCAATGAGGTGTCTTCCTCCACTCTTCTGCTTCGGGTCGAATCAGCTGGGTTGAGAGATGTCTCATGTTGATCAATGTTTTGATGATTAGCTCGCTCTTCATCAGAGATACCCATGTCGAAGGAAGGTGATCCTCCGTGTTGGAGGGCACCCAGATGATGGTTGATGTCCTCAGAGGCAACGAGCTCGCGTGTTTGAGTATGCCTAGTTTCGTGGAGCGTCTCAAATAGCTTCTGATACTGCTCCTGGAGGACCTCATTCTTCATTGCTATCTTGTTGTTCTGAGCTTCTAGCTCATCGACTTTAGCTTGAAAAGCAACCCTCTTTCCTTCATTCTTTCGTTGCTTTGCACTAGGTGCAAGAGGGGTGTCATTCTGTGTGATGTGGTTTCCTTTGCTCCCCATGTTAGAGAGAGATACCTGGTTAAAAGAGAGTGTACGAATGGTGGAAACCAGCTTGACAAAGCTAAAGAGAGTGGGAATAAGTGTCGTTCCCACAGACGGTGCCAAATGTTGATGCACAAAATCAGTGGGGACTCTGGTACAACAGAAAGTGTTAAGTTTGTGACATTCGCTAGATTGCTTCAGTCACTAGTGTGGATAAATATATAAATGGATAGAGACATGGAAGCAAACACAAGATGTACGTGGTTCACCCAGATTGGCTACGTCCACGGAGTAGAGGAATTCTCATTAATTGTGAAGGGTTTACACAAGTACATAGGTTTAAGCTCTCCTTTAGTGAGTACAAGTGAATGATTTAGTACAAATGACATTAGAAAATATTGTGAGAGAATGATCTCTATTTATAGAAGAGAGTTTCTAATTTCATTTTGACATTGACACGTGTCGTGTTATGATTGGCTTCTGATGTTGACATGTGTCGCGCTATGATTGGCTTCTGATGTCGACACGTGTCGCATTATGATTAGCCTCCTGGTTAGAAGGAAACTCTTCTGGGTCCTTGACGGTATAACGTTGACCAGTACTCAGTAGTTTCGGGATTGGTCAAGTATGGTACAAACAGTACTTAAAATGCATCTTTGCTTGTAAAATGTTTATTTGGGATATTCATCAACATATGTGCTCAAACGACAACCTAGCTTTGTCGTTTTTTTTTTCCAACGAAAATTTCATTAATAGAAGAAAGTGTTACAGAGATAAGAACCTAAGAGCCTAACAACTTGGCATGGTAAGAAATTGAAATATAACTTTTCGAATGAGGATCCTCTTCAAATCCTCTTTGTGAGGATTTCGAAGATCCTCTAATTACATCTGTTCATCGTATATCGTGCAGTTAGAAATAATTGTAAATCTTTTTATTTAAAATTAAATATAAACAGTACTTGACGAAAACTAGTAATACAATGTACGATTAACGGATATGATTAGAGAATTCTCAGAATCCCCACAAAGAGAATCTGAAGGAGGATTCTAACTTTTCAGCAAAAGAAACATACAACACAATTACAAATCCAATTAAAGAGGTAAAGATACAAAAAATAATAAACTACAACATGGAGTAAAGAGCACAAAAGCCCTATTACCAATAAAAGATGGCCTGAGTAGACAACGACCCCCAACTTTATACAGCAACACCATTATGACCATCCCGAATATTGACCAAACTCCGCCACCACGACAAAGCAAACCACGAGCACCGCTGATACCATTACACCTAGTTTTGTTGTTTGCCATGCTAGGGTTGGAATCTTAGGGTAGACAAATCAATAAAACAAAGAAAAATTAACGAAAAATTCAAAAAATATTTTAGTTTTAATAAAAAAATGATAAATAAAGACTTAGTGAATAATATCAGAAAAATGTAAAAATGTAATTTTTCATTAAAATTTAACAATACCGTGAATATTTCGTTAAAACCCTCGTAAAATAAACCATAAAAAAAAATGGTTTGATCGGGAATTGGCGCCATAACTTGCGACAATGGGTTTTTAAATGCATATATCTTGTTCAATATTGGGGCAAAAATTTAATAAAATCCAGATTCTATTAATATTATTATTTTTATAATATTATTTACGTTCAACTCTCTAAAACTCCATAAAATGATTGCCACTTTCTCGTGATTGTGTGAGGACACGTGTCCTCCAGGCACTTGAGGCAGGGACACGTATGCAAACAGTCACAAGGTCACAGACACAAACCATCTTCCAGAATCAAAATTGTGGTGGGATTTTGGGAGGGTGTTGCCCTTAAATAATGCTCAAAACAAACACGCAACAAAGTTGAATAATAAAGACCACAAGTCTACAAACAATGTGTTTGCAAATAGCAAATATATATATATATATATATATATATATTTTTTTTTTTTTTTCTTTTGAAATATTGTGTAATGTTTAAGATAATTGAGTGGTGTATTTCTGAGATTTCTAAAGTATGTACTACTGCTATGTATTTGAATTTTAAAACCGAGCAATCGAATAATACTTTTAGCTATTTTCTAAGTATTTTCATGCAAAAATAACATATTGCTACAAGAAATAACATGTCAACCATACCACTCAAGCAATCTTTTGAAAAAGAAAATGACATACTTTAAATGGATAGAAAGAGAAGGGACTTTTTGAAAATGTAATACTCATTGAAAAGTAAAATTTTGATATTTTATTTGAATATATATAGATGAAAAATGAATGGGAAAATTTTTTACTTCTGAATTTTGGATCTTTTGATTTGGTAATTTAAAAACTACTTGGAATTTTGAGAATTGAGTTATGTTTAAATTTTAAGTGGAATTGAAACTTACACACCTAAAGTAAATTTAGTGGCTTGTATTGTACTAAAAGTACGAATGAAACTCTCAATTTGACGAAATTTTTGACAAAGTTAATGGTCAAGGGTGCAAATTGGGTAGAAGAGATTTATCGCAGTGGCGGAAAGTAATTATGCCTATGCACTCTACTATGAGTTCGATTGCTAAATTTTTAAGAGTAATGCTAAGCAGATCAACTTTTTATACCAAATTTTCAAATTATATGATGTGTCATCAATAGAAAATAAGCACGTTAATAAACCATTAAGTAATAATTCAATCATCAACAATCACGTTATATAATTTATATAATTTACAAAATTTGGTCTAAATAATTAGTGTTCCTAGTGTTACTCAATTTTTATACCTCAATTGGGCAGACAAAATTTAAAATTATTTGACAATGTAGATTTTTTTTTTATCAAACGATAAATTTGGTTTATATTTTCAATTAAAAATATTAAATCATTGTCCCTCTTTCTATCTACTTTCTCTTTCTTTGGTTCTATGTGGAGCCCATTGCTGGCCAGATGCATTGCTGGCTTTCCCATCGCTTTGGTGGCTTTTCTTTCAGTGGGGGTTTTGTGTGCTGAGAAAAAATCATAAATAAATAAAAAGGTGTTTCAGTTCGTTCAATCACACTGATTGAAAGCTCCTCCCCTGTCAAGTAAAATCAATCTCTATCTTCCTCCTCCTCCTCCTCCTCCTCCTCCTACACCCTTCTGCGTCACCCACAGGAAAAATCCCAAATCAGAAAAACCCCAAAAGACTAGAGAAATTTGCTTCAAACACCAACAAAAGAGACCCCTATCCAAAAATCCTTTTGCCCACAGTTTTCAAGTTTGATGGATCTGCAGATCTAACGCGTATAAACCCACATGTATTGCTCTGTTTCTTTTAGATCTCCGTCGTTTTCACCAGTCAAGGTTCAGTAGCTGACACCAAAACTGCCTAATTTTGCACTGTGAGTTGATTTTTCTTGGTTTTTACTCTCTGCTATGTTGTTTTTGCCATTGGGTAATCAAAAAGTTTAGTAATTTGTTGTTGGTTAATCAGAAAGTTTGGTAATTTGTTAGTGGGGAAGGGTAAAGTTGCTTTGCGTGTGTCGAGATAATTGTGTGGTGGAAGTTTGGTGTGTAGAGTAGTGGTAGCTGTTACTGTCACTGTTTTCCCAAAACTGTATGTTGGTTGTGTTGCTTTCTTTGTTTTCAAGCTAGTATTTATAGCAGAAATGCAGATGGGGTTGATATTTCAGACCTGATTTTGTTTTATCATTTATTCAATGAGCCTGTTAACCAAAATTTGCGTTCTAAAGTCTGATCCTTTGGTTAAGTGTGTGGTGAATTTTGATTAACTGGGTTTTTATATTCCTGTTTTAATTGATTGGTTCCGGGTTTTATAGTCGATTGTTTGGTCTTTAGGAGAGGAAGCCGGTGTGGTGGGGTCTTTGGTTGTGAAAGGTATTGCATCCATTTTGGATGTGGAAGCATTCGAGGCTGGCCCAGGTGAAATGAGGGATGTTATCAAGGTTGATGAACTTTCTGAGGGCCTGTTGGCTGCCTTCCTCGGACCAGTATGGACACGCAGGTTCGGATGCAGCTGGCAGACAAGACGGGCTACTTTGGTACAAAGACATTGGGCAGCACATGAATGGTGAATTTTCAATGGCTGTTGTGCAGGCCAACAATTTGCTTGAGGATCAAAGCCAGGTTGAGTCTGGTCCCCTGAGCTCGCTCGAGTCTGGCCCGTATGGCACCTTTTTCGGAATATATGACGGTCATGGCGGTCCTGAGACCTCACGTTACATCAATGATCACCTATTCCAGCATCTAAAAAGTAAACTACATCATCCCAGTGCCAAATGAACTTTTTAGCGTAAAAGTGTTTGTGGGGGAAATAAATTTGATTTGCTCAAACTAGTCCATGTTAGGAATAGGATTCATTATCCCAGAATTAAATGAAGCTCCTTACTACAGTTCAGGGGATATGTATTATCTATTTCTCATTGATGATTTCTTAGGATTGAAATGAAGTCATTGGTGATAATTCTGTTTATCTTTTTTATATTCAGGGTTCACTTCAGAGCAACAGTCCATGTCAGTAGACGTGATACGGAAAGCATATCAAGCAACAGAAGAGGGGTTCCTCTCTGTTGTTACCAAACAATGGCCTATGAAACCCCAAATTGCAGCTGTTGGATCTTGTTGCCTTGCTGGTGTGATTTGTGGTGGCACCCTTTACATTGCCAACGTTGGTGATTCCCGTGCTGTTCTGGGGAGAGTTATGAAGGCTACTGGGGAGGTTCGTGCCATCCAGTTGTCATCAGAGCACAATGTGGCCATAGAATCTGTCAGACGGGAGATGCATTCTTTGCATCCTGATGACTCACATATTGTAGTTTTAAAGCATAATGTATGGCGCGTGAAGGGCTTGATACAGGTAACTTGATTGCGTCAGTTTCTCAAATTATTCATGCCATATTCTATGATTCCTGGTAAAGTGCTTTCTTTCCTATTTCCTAAGCTAATTCAGTATTGACTCATTTAGTTGTTGAAGAAGAACATTGGAATGACTAAGGCAGTTTGGACTATTGGATAGAGAACTGTGGTTTTGAATAGAACAAAACTCTGTTAATATCCACCGTACTAGGGGACTAAGATGTTGGTTTTATGTTGGGTACTTAAGACCTTTGAGCTACTACATAGGCTTGTAGGCTAATGTTTATTTTCATTTAAAGAATAAAGATGTCATTTGGTAATTATCCAACACGATTCATGGCGGGATAATACCTGGCCTGAGAGTGATTCAAATTTCAAGCAGTGATAAATTTTTGTTCTTTTTTGGGGTTGGAGTAGAGCTGCTACTAATTTCCTATTTCTATGGTAGAAATGACTGAGCAGATGCTGGGTGTTACTGAGTTTCGTGGTTATAATCATAAGTGGCATTTTCTTTTCAAAGATAACTTAATTTTTGGCGTTTAATGAATCAAAATTTATGGTTCTTAATTGAATATTTGGTTGTTATTTATATTAAGGGTAAGTATATTTTTCTTCTGCAGGTTTCTAGATCTATTGGTGATGTATATCTTAAAAAGCCTGAATTTAACAGGGAGCCTTTATATGCCAAGTTTCGCTTGCGCGAACCTTTTAAAAGGCCAATTTTAAGCTCTGAACCATCGATCTCTGTACATGAACTTCAACCGCACGATCAATTTCTCATACTTGCATCTGATGGGCTGTGGGAGCACCTCACCAACCAGGAGGCAGTTGATATTGTTCAAAATCACCCACACAGCGTAATTTACTCATCTCTACAGTTCTATTTCGTTTAACATGTTGGAATAGCTAGTTACATGGTGGGCTATATTTGGGCTCTGTGTCAAATGGGCAAGTGGTCTTTGAGGAGGATATAAATGCTCGTATCCATAGGATCGAGTTTATGACTACTGATACAGGAGCACCAAAGAATAGTGTAAAATTGTATGTCAAACACCATATTGCGAGTGGTTTAAAAGAGAAGGAACATGATTTTACTTGCTTCTTGTTTTTCAGGGAAGTGCTCGGAGGCTTGTGAAAACTGCCTTGCAGGAAGCAGCTAAGAAAAGAGAAATGAGATATTCAGACTTGAAGAAAATAGAGCGTGGTGTCCGCCGGCATTTCCACGACGACATAACAGTGATAGTCCTATTCCTTGACTCGAACCTTGTGAGCAAAGCCAGCTCAACGAGAGGTCCTTCTTTGTCCGTGAGAGGAGCCGGTGTTCATATACCATCAAAAACTCTTGCCCCATGTTCCACACCCATGGATAGCTGATGGGAGCCAGGTCATGTAATATTGTATCTATTGCTGAATCCTTCTGAGAACTCCGGTGAACCGTCAGCTTGTACATCCGAGAGAGAGATACGAGAAGGTGCAGTCAATTTTTTTTCACAGTACAATGTAACAATTAACTTGAACATGTAATTTATTTTTAGTTTATGAGATATTGAGCACAGGTATAAAAGAAAGAATAAAAAAAATGTAGAGCTTCAAAGGTGACAGGCGCATAAAGATTCTTTCTTGTGGACAATCTTCTCTATGATTTTTTCTCACTTCGAGATTTTCTAATATGCTTCGGTGTATGGTAGAATTTTTTCGGTTTTCTTGAACTTCGTTGCAGGGTTTTTGGGACATGTAAATCATGCTTGGTAGGACAACCTTGGAAATGGAAAATCTCTACATGTTGATTGCTTGTACATTTTCTTTGAATTCTGAAATTGTCAGGATGGCCTGAGTGCAACGTAGAACTTCTTGAATCCTGAACGTGGGGTTTGTTGGGGTGACGTCCGCATATACCTTATCTTACAACTAGAACCTAGTTTACCGTCATGTGGCACCCTAGTCGATTATCATAAGGCCATGTATTAGTGACGTAGGATGTCACAAAGTCGATGAACTTGCTACATGCAAGTCTCTCCTAAATGGGAGGAGGAGCACGCACTTCCCTACACCTCCTGGTATGACACTCACAAAGTCAGCAAATTCGCAATGTGGAGGATACTGATCTTACTGTTCTGTTAAGAGTCCCTGAGTAGATTTTGCCTCTAAAAACCGGCTTGCAGCGGAATGGTGCCCATGAGCTCTTAAACCATCACAAGATGTCGACGTGAAACCTATGAACTGATGGCACAGTGTTGAGACAAATCGTATTCCAGCTATCGTTTAGGCCAGTTGATTTTCAAGGACTTGGATTGTCTGCCCTCCTAGTTGTGGTGCCCTTCCATGCCCTCCTATTTTGTACGGTCACGGTTAAGCCACGTCAATATTTTATATTAATTTTTTAATGAGATAATAAGACAAAAAATAATTAAAATATAAAATATTGACGTGGCTTAACCGTGACCGCACAAAATAAGAGGGCATGGAAGGGCACCACAACTAGGAGGGCAGACAATCCAAGTCCGATTTTCAAGATCCCCTTGAAGGCTGTTTGTTAATGAAGTTGTCTCCCGAAGAGATATTTTCTTCAAGTTCTTGCAACACTCGGTGGAAATTTAGCTAAAATTTCCTCCACGACCTCGCTCTAAACTGTTTTAATCTACGGGGAAGGAATTTAACTCTTGCAAGAGGGCGGACACACTACCCTATCCAATGGCCTAATATGTTTTCCTTTTTTCTTAACACAATATTCTCCTACTCTGAGGGAGAGGAAGGATTTATGCTAACTCGCACAATGGTCCGAATATAAGCAAAAATCAAAATCAGCGTGTGAGTTAATATTTATAAATGGAGAAGAATATCACCTATCGTAGTGCTAGTGGGTAGTACCCTTAATATGTTGATTATACCCATGATAAATTTTTATGTACCGAGAACATGTCACATGGTTTATAATTTTACGTGTTATGATAAAACTCGACAACATAACTGAATGTTCCACTTTTAGAATGTTCTTACTTTAGGCTCAAGAAAGGAGAGTTAGAAAAAGAAGGAAAAAAACAAGGAAAGCTATTTTTCCTAAATAAAAAATTAAATATGAAAAGAGGTTTCCCAGTTTCAAACATGAAGAAAACGGCTAAGAATATGAAGAACTTCCCTAATTAAAATTTTCAAATTCATCTTTTATCCTCGGAATTAGATTAAAAAACAGCAAGTTTTTACAATTACCCCTTCAAACAAGGAGTTTTTACTACCAGTATATATACCTCTACCCATGAACCAAAAAAAAAAAAAAAAAACACAACAGTCTAATCTTTAGAAGTCCGTACAAATCTTCTTAAGCAAACCAAAACCCTGCAAATTCAGAGGAATTAAAGACATGGGTGGTAATCCTTCCAAATCCAAGTCCAGGGTGGTGGATGTTAACGATCAGGTACGGCTTTGTAGAGAGAGAAAACGCCAACTAGAGTTAGCCCTAGAGAGAAGGTCTGCGTTCGCAGACGCGCAGTGCAAGTACATCCATTCGCTCTTGTCGGTCGGGCATGCTGTAGGGATGTTAGCAAACGTTCAAACTCAAAACATTGGCTCCACGTTTTCGGACTCCGAAATTTCGACGAGCTCTGTAAAGGTTGACGGAGAAGAGGACGACGCTGGGACGACTGATGGGGAAGTAGTTTGTAGGGTGATGGTGGCTCCTTCGGTGGCATCATCAACACAAAGAGATTCTGAGGGGGGAGAGATGGCGATAAGTAGTGAAAAGGAAGGAGATTCGAGTAATATGAATCAAACGGAAGGAAAAGTGATAGAATTGTTGGAAGCACTAAAAGCTGTTGAGAAGCATTTCTTTCGAGTTTATTATTCTGGTATGGAGGTTTCCAGGATGCTTGAAACCAACATGGTTCAAGTAGAATCTGCTTCCAAGGAGATTAAAGGTGAGATCTTTCTCTTTTAACTTTTCGTTTTGAGTAACTAGGGAGACAACATTTTTTAAACCAAATTTACAAACTAAATGATGTGGTCGTAGATGATTGGATTATTAACTAAGTATCGATTAACGTGCTTATTTCTTATTAGTGACATATCATTTAGTTTGCAATTTGATTTAAAAAATTTGATCTCCCTAGCTTTACTCTTTGGTTTTTCTTTCGTCTTTTCTTGGAATTACGTTTTGTGATGATGATTTTTAGTGCTTTTGTCCCCCATCTGTTTTATTTTTCAACCTAATTTATAACTAAAATATGCATGACAAATTAATATATGGTGCGTGGGCATGGTAACACTTTTTTTAGTGTGAAATTCATGTCCACATTTGATTTATTCTTTAATATAGCTGTATCGTCAATGCATCTATGATTTTGGGTGCAGAAAAATCGGAAAAGTTTGTTCGTTCAATGACGGTGAGCCACTCCGCCTCATCTAGATTCTCCTCCAAAATTCTCTTGAGATCTAGCTCTAGAACTTCTTCGACATGCACTTATTTCAATAGTGGCCTTGATGACCATGGAAAGACGTTGCTTGGGGGCCATTCGTCAACACTTACGAGCCTATACGATGCGGAGAAGAAGCTCTATGAGGAGGTGAAGGTACAATATCAATCTGACAAGTTCTTTTCTTCGTTCAGTTTCTGAAATTTCTTTGCTACAAAACTCGATCTTTCATTTGATTTTTTTTCGTATTTCTTTGATATGAGTTTCACAACAATTTTTTTCTTAATTGTGTTCTACAAAACTCGATCTTTCATTTGATTTTTTTCGTATTTCTACAAAACTTGATCTTTCATTTGATTTTTTTCGAATTTCAGATAGTGGAAAAAACCAAGAAAAGATGCGTCCGACTGCAAAAGCAACGAGGAGAAGGAGATGTACTCAAGAAAAAGGACAGGATTGGAGTTAAAATATCGTACTTGGAAAGCAAAATTTCAAATTCCTATACAGATATCAAATATAACTCCAAGAAAATTCAAAAGCTGAGAGATGAGTTGCAGGCACAAGTTGTTAAGTTGTTTCAAGGGTAATATAAATGCCACAATCTTACTTTGAATGTGTATTAGACTCCTGAATATTTCTGAATTGTGTTCTAACCCTCTCCTTCCCCATTTTTGCAGCCTAATGAGAAATTGGCAGATGATGTCGGAAGCTCATGAGATGCAAAAGAGAATCATGTCTCATGTGAAATGTCTCAACTCTCCATCTGTTGGAATGTCATGCAATGACTTACACCAACTTGCCACCTCTAAGCTTGAAGATGAACTTCAAAAGTGGTGCTCTTGCTTTGCTTCGTATGTCTCTTCGCAGAAGGCGTACGTTAAAGCTCTTCATGGTGGGATATTCAAGTTTGCTGGCGCTGAAAATGGATCTGGCTCTCCCGACAAGTCTTCGCTATTTAAGACTTGGTTAGATTGCCTGCATAGCCTTCCAGATGAAGCAGTCACTTGTGCCATGAAAGACTTTGGGAAGGATGTCCGAGCACTGGTGGATCGACAAAAAAAGGAGCATCGACTGAAGAAAGAGATTGATGAAGAGTTGAATGACCTGAATAAGCGCGACAGGCCTGAGACTGAGATGACGGAGCAGTTGAGGAAGAAGCTAGATACTAAGAAGGCGAAAACTTGTATTGCTGTGAGTAGATTTCAGACGGGGTTTTCTACAGTTTTCGAATCCTTGGCTGAGTATTCAAACAATGCAATGACAATGTATGATAACCTTATAGCATGCAGTGGAGATGCAAACGAAGCTGACAACGAAAGCATCAACTCATCATAAAATGACCTTGCTACAGTCGGGTTAATGCCGATGGCGTATTTGGAAAGGATGCGTATATAGGATTTTGAGCATGACAGGCAACTTTAAGAATTGATTCATGTTACAGGCTCTGAGAACGTTTGGAACTTAATTAGTTGCTTTTTGTTTTATTATTTTAGGAACAATATTTAATTTTTCTTTGATCCTTAATTTGTTGCAAAATCGTATGTAACTTTTCATGGAGTGAAGGAGAAACTTGATTCTAAATATAAACTATCCGATTAATCAATAGGACACTTTGGTTTAAGTCAATAATCCAATTAACCAACGATACCAACCTTTTTCGAAAACGGTCGGTTTTGCTTGTTGTGCACGCTTGTCTCCAGAGTTGCTGTTGTTTTATATTAATAAGCTCTCTTGTATGTCGCTCGTTATAGTGTTGTGAATATTTAAAATATTCCACATATCTTATAAAAAACTTTTTGTGCTTAAAGCAATGATAATATATTACAATTCAGAAAATTCACACATCATGCACACACAGAAGAAAGATGTATTACATGTTCAGTTCTTTTTCTCTAATAGACTCCTCATGTATATCTTCCCAATTTTCGATGTCAATATCGATGCTGCTATCGTTCAACTCCAAACACCTTAAGCTCGTGCTCTGAAAGGAGAGGCTATCTACGTCGACATGAAACCTCTGGAGTCCAATGCCATCTATGCTCACTGAGTTTTGAGACTGGTCGTAGTCCATCGATCTTCTATGCCCTAGCTCTGATGGTAGGTGGAACGTGCCAGTTGATCTTCGAGATCCCCCAGAAGGCTGTTTGCTAATGAAGTTGTCTGCAGAGTCGAGGGCCTCTTCGAGTTCTTTCAACACTTGCGACATGGTAGGGCGGTTTTTGGGCACTTTCACAACACATCTTAGGCCAAGTTTCCCCATCTTTAGCATCATCTCAGTGTTACATGGCTCTGTTAAAAGATTTGCATCTAAAATCTGCTCAACGCGGCCTTGCTCTAAGCTTGGTCTTGCCTGCATTCAAGAAAAACAGCTCACTAGAACTCAAAAATCAAAGGCAAATCCTTTTGCAATGACTATTAGCAATGAGAGGAAAAAGCTTGTTGGTTTACCCTACTAGGTTAAGAAGGACTTAATGTATCTTACATTCAAGCAAGTTTGAATTGCCCTCTCTATTGTTTAATAATTTAAAGTATAATACATATCGCTTGTATTAGAAGAAAGAAAACAAGAAAAAAGAGCAATGTTTGAAATATTTACCCAGTCAATTATATGCTGCTTAGGGCGGTGGCCTGTTGAATCAACCGCAGGCCGGGAAGAAATAAGCTGCAGAAGTATCACACCAAAGCTATAGACATCGCTAAACGGTGTCAAATGGAAACTTGAACAATAGGCAGGGTCTAGGTATCCTGGAGTTCCTTTGATTTGGCTGCTGACATGTGATTGATCCCCAGTAGGCCCTGACCTAACAAGTCCAAAATCTGAAACCTTGGCTTCAAATCCATCTCCTATCAAGATGTTACTCGGCTTTATATCACGGTGGATTATGCTCGGGTTTACTCCTTCATGCAAATGAGCAATGCCTGCAAAATTTCACACAATCAATTAGAGTTCTACTTATCTAGTTAGACTATTTATATAGTTATGAATCTCTGATGACTGACCTTTTGCTGCTCCAATGGCTATGTTGACTCTTTGCCTCCAAGTTAAGCTCCTCCATTTTCTTCCTACATGGTAATTTAACAGGATTTAAGCTAAACAAACATAGAATTAGGAAGATTATAATCAACACTTAACAAGTAGGTTTAATTCCTGGTAAGGAACATACATACCCATAAAGTAATCAAGGAGAGAACCATTTGGTACATATTCATAGATCAATACTTTTCCTCCTTTTGCTCCTATTCCAATCACAATCCAACATATTAGCTAGTTTACATGCCTTTATCAAAGGAATTGATTTCCACACACCTTTTTATATCCTACGTATGCACTCCTAATCATTTTTAGCATTGATTTTAAGAAATCAAAATTAAGGAGAAAAAGAGGGTCTGAAAATCATTTCCCTTGTCAATACAAGGAGAGGGCTAATTTAGAAAATTAAATATGCATTTACAGGTGGATTACATACCAGATGATCCTTCACAATATCCAACCAAACCTACAAGGTTTCTGTGCTTGACCTTAGAAAGTAGCCTCACTTCTGTTCAAAGAATAAACACTACACAGAAATCAGATTATATCAACTAAATTCTGAATCTTTCTACACAACAAACTTCTACATCGATAAATCTATTTAGACACACAAGACTACTATATATATTTGATTGGGCCCTATTATTGATGTGAAACTCACATATATTATAAAGTGTTAGCAAGTGTGTTACTTTTGTGTATTTGAGTACCGTTTACATGTTTTTATTGGTTGAGGCTTACCGTTTCTGAATTCTTCGACACTCTGAAATGAATCGGCGTGGGCTCGCTTAACGGCTACGGTTCCTGCATCATCAAAGGTCCCCTTGTAGACATTTGCAAAACCACCGGAACCCAACAAGCACTCACCGCTGAAATTATTAGTAGCCTTCACTAGTTCATCCAACTGGAAGCGCCTCAACGTTATTTTCTCTTCTTTCAAATTTCCTAGTAGAGAAAAACATAGTAGTCACACCCCAAAATCTTCAAGTGGTCTCTCCAGATTTTCAACTTCGTAACTAATGTTCTCTTGTCAAACGGATTAACAAAACACACAATTTCATTTGGCTGTTTAGTTCAGTAATTTCTTATTTTGAATGGATGATGTTTAATTGATACTGATTACATAAACGTCGAATATGTGGTAATTAAGACAACATTTTCATATTATTAGTCCCGTTTGATTTAGTTTTCATTTTTTGTGCTAGAAATAGAGAAAAAGTATAAAAGAGAAATGAATAGCGGAGAAGGATGTAGGATGGAGGGAGAAGAAAGAAATGAAGGAGATTCCATGAAAACAAAAATTTGAAAGTGCAAGCAGGTTATACGTTTTCATTTTGTGTTTTGCTCACAATTCATTCTCCCGCATACTTTTCCTGTATCTACAACACACACAAAATAACACTAAATAATAAAAGCTAAAAGCAAAATGGTTTTCAAATTATCGTTGTTAAGAGTGTCAATGAATTGGGTTAACTTGGTGTGGGCCCCACAACAAAATTAGGTTTTGCTCACCTTTCTGTCCATGCTCATGTAGTAATTGTCTTTGCCTGAGAGTTGGTAGGAGCTTCTTCTTGATCAAGTAGTATAACAAGGCCACTATCAAAACTGACAGAATGCCAACAACAAAGCCTCCCAACATGTGTATGTGATGAGCATGAACAAAACTTCGAGATGGTGGTGAAGCCACCGCCAACTGGCGTCGCATTTCCATTTTTGTATTCTTTAAGGGGTGCGCACAATTCGATTCAGCTACGTTTCCATGAAATTAAGGTGACCATTAATTTGCTTCAAATTGAAGAGAACAATAGGTAGAGGAGGGGAAGGAATATTGGGAAGTGCTAATGTATATAAGCTGATCCCAGACTGATCAATAATCATCTGCCGGCTATTATTTTCAAAAATATATAAATATGTTATACACATATGTGTATATAGTAAGTCTATAGTTTCAAAGAGACATTATTCGATTGAGTCACCATGACTAGGTCTAATGCTAGGACGGCATATAAGCCAAAAACAACTTGTACATGTATACGTACGTATATGTGGATTGATGTTGTTGCATTACAGATGATTTCTTGCTATAAGAGGCATAGAATTCTCATGCTTCTTAAACTCAAAAATGGACATGTGTTGGTAGACTTGGCCATAGGTATTGTTAGAGTATACCTAATTATATCATAACCATTTGTTTTTCATGTCTCTTGACAATGTAATGTACTACATACAAGGACAAAGTCAAAGATCTGTATCAATGAGGGTATCCTCAAACAACAAATTTACAAATTAAAATGCTAAAGAATTTACTAAACAAAATACCTATATCTTAATCCATAAGATTTTTTGCACAACGCATCGCACTATACCTTGACATGTTTTTATATTTTGAAATCGTTGCATGACAACTTCATTACGAATACCATCAAATATCTCTTTCTCTATAAGAATAACCATGTTATTTCGATTTTTCAATCGATTCTTCAGAAATTTCATGGTTGAAAATGCTCCTTCAACATTGGCCAACTAAAAAAGTTAATGCTAATTAATATCACAAGCAAGTAAACTAGTGATACATCTTACTAATATAACTTTTTTTATCCACCAAAAAACAATTGAGTGGGGGCATCCGCCGCGGGGCCACTTGAGCAGAAACTATAGATCAAACAATCTTTTTTCATACTAAAGTTACAATTTTCTACTCAGAATTTTGCATGGGTAAAGAGATATAGATACGGATCAAGATGAGGGTAGATTGAGTCTTCTTATTTTTTTGGTCAAGTTTTTCCAAGCTTTGTAATCTCTCAAGTCATTCTATCAGATACTAGATATAAATAAATCAATAAAAACATAGAAGAAGAAAAAAACCAACAAAAATAATATTGTTATATGGTGCATTGAAACAGTCAATCCTGCTTCCCTATAAGGCGCTCATTTTGAGAATGTGTGAAGACTAAATACATATTAGTCACAAAATTATATTAATTTTAATTCAAAACTTAATATGTTTGATAACTTAATAAAGCAAAACCAATTTAAAATTCACGAACCATTAGAAAATTTATTTTCTTATTTTTCTTTATTAAGTTGTCAAATATTTTAAGTCTTTGGATATAAACTAATATAATCTTGGGGAGCATTTTTTCTCACCATCCTAAACTTTGGTGTATGCTCACTATACACTTAATAACTGACACATGTCTGTCTTTTCAAAATTGAAAATGTAACATTTAGTGTAAAAGTTAACTAGAGTTAGGTGAAATGCACATGATAAATGATTAGGTGTATGGTAAACATACATTATAGTTATGATGGTCAGGGTAGAAATAAAATGAAAATGGACTGTTTTTATTGGTAATGCTAGGGAGACTAAATTTTGTAAATAAAATAACATAGTAATTGATGATTGGATTATCATTTAAGTAATAATTAATGTACTTATTTGATAACCGATTATATAATTTACAAATTTATTATACATAGCATAACCTGTTTTTATTGGTAGAGTATGCATACAAAACGACTGATTCATCTATATAATTAATTCCAAGAGAAATTGACATAATGCTATTTAATTTGTTTTTTTTTTTTTTTGAATTTATGTATACGAGTGATGGACAGCTAAATGTCAGAAATTAATTATTATTCCAAATCCTAGATGTGAAACGATACGATGTCGCCACGTGCTTTTTGTTTTGTATATTGACCTGATTATCAATTTAGAAAATAAAAAAAATGGAAAACATGACCTTAGCTTTGGATGCTTTGAACACCAATGTCCTTTCCCTGGTGTTTGGTTTGCATTAAGATTCTTTTGAGAATGGAATTTATAATTAGTACACTTGTATTGTAGTGTTGTAGAGATTGATTGTAACAAATAAGGGAGTTTGACATTTTTGTCTCGTTACAAAACTTGAACTTCCCAGACAATTTAGGGCGGTGCTATCCGCACAGTTAATTTTTTACTTTCTCACATATTTTCTCAAATTGTTATAGTCGAATCGAATGAACTGAAGAAAATTAATGCAAAAAATTAACAAGGATATGTGATAGGTAAAATAAATGTGTGAATATCACTTTCCAAAACTTACAGCAACTTTAGCCTCACAACCAAGGACAGGTTCCATTAAAACAATCCAATTATTGGTACATTTAAGCTTATCCCCATAAACTATGTTTCTAATTGCTAGAGAAAATTAACAAATGCCTGTAATACTAGAGAGACCATTTACTTACACCGTATTCTATGAAAATATTGGAGGTTTGATCGATCATGTGACTATAAATCAAGAGTCTCAAAGCTTTTTCATTGGGGTTCAGACCCTTTTCAGAACTTTTCCGGACTAATATATCATGGGCGTTCATGCAGCCAAGAATCAATCATCTCTTCTTTTTAACTTTAGACACAACGCTCACCCCTTCCTCTTTTGTCACTTTGGCGAACTCAGTGCTCTCTCTTCGTCTCTTGGTTACTGGAGAGGGTTCATATGACGTCTAGGATTTGGAATGTGAAATGGATTGGGTAACAAATAAAATTCAAGGTATACTGAAGATATATGAGAACAGTTTTTTATTCTGAAAATATTAGAAAGATATATGATATGAAGGAAACTTATTATGCCTTTAATCCTACTACTTTTTGTGAAGTTGAAATGAATAACTTTCTTTAATGAGTTTGAGTTTGACACAAATTTGTATATTCAATATACCTTACATACTGGAATCAAATCTTAGACACCAAACAAAGCCTTAAACTTTCTTGTGCCTTCATATATATCAGGCACCCCACTTGATGCTGCTCCAAGCAAAGTTATAATTGCATGCTTTCGAGGTCTCTTTGAAGAA
The DNA here is from genome assembly GCF_916048215.2 of Malus sylvestris. Taxonomy (NCBI): domain Eukaryota; kingdom Viridiplantae; phylum Streptophyta; class Magnoliopsida; order Rosales; family Rosaceae; genus Malus; species Malus sylvestris. The sequence continues at coordinate 9,161,644 of NC_062261.1, read as the reverse complement.
AACCTAGTTGACGAGAGTGAGTGAGTGGCGATGTTTTCTTCGTGATTCGTTAAATTAATAGTTCGAGCAGTTCGTCAAATGAAAGTGGATTAATTCCCCTTCCCTGCATGCATGCATCAAGTCCTAGGATCGACCATTTGGAATTATATGCCTCAAAGTCACGTGAATTACTTTGAGGCCATGGCTTTTTGCAGGTGATCATGATTTTGCAAAAAGCTGTAAAAAGAGCAGCATGTGAGAAGATCACATGATTTGAGATATGTTGAAGGTGATCTGCTTGCATCATACATGTGTGAGTGTGATTGCTCACTTGAGATGGCAGATCTCTCTCTCTCTCTCTCTCTCTCTCTCTCTCTCTCTCCCCATTGAACCAAAGCACATGCAGGTGAGGTAGCTAGCTAGCTAGTCGCATTCATTTCAGAAGGTAAAACAAAAGAAAAGTTTACTTGAAAAAGCCAAAAGCATGTATCCACAATAAAATATAAACAACAATTACCTTAACGGTAAAAGCTGTATATCAAGAATATTAAGACGTTATCAGAAGGTAATATTAAAAAGATTAAAATTTTGAATTAAATTTTGTAAATTAAATAATGTGGTTGTTGATTATTAAATTATTACTTAAATATTAATTAACGTTCTTATTTCTAATCGATAGGTTAAATTTTGGTCTGCAAATTTAGTTTAAAATTTGATCTTCTACTGACTAGTTTGATAAACTTTTATGACATTCTTTTACATGGAAACAAAATTAGAATTATTTGGTTCTTCAGTTTCATGTATTTATTATGAATCATTTTAATTCTTAACCTTTTATGTGTTAACACACATATAATTGAAAAAAACATCCGTTTTCTTTTAAAATTTGTAATCTAATACCTAAAAATTATAATCAAATCAACTAGAGTGGACTAGTTGATACGATTTCGTTTCTTTACTTCTCATATTTTTAAGTTCCCCAATTCACTACTTCTTTCATTTATGTTAGGCAAACATGTTAATAGTATTTCAAAGTAGTTGTAAAAAATCTCAAGTTTGACTCACATAAATAAGAAATTGCAATGTATATCTACTTCTGACTTACTCAGTGTAGGTGACGAGGTAGCTTTAATGCTATATTGATAAGATTTTGTAATTCTACAAATAAAACTTAATTCCTATCTACTAAATCATTCTAAAGAATCAAATTCAGGTTGTCTGATTTTTATATATAAGTATCACTCACTCAAACTAGTATGAAAGATCTTACTTAATGTTCGTATTACTCTCAAATAAATAAATCAATCAATAAAACAAGCATTTACGCTGAGCATTGCCTGAATTATTAATATTATTGTTCTTTATTTAAACAATTTGGGAATCTGTTTTTCTTATTTTCCCCATCTTATTAGTGGTAGATGATGGAATCGGATCCCCTCCTGAGCATTGTAAACTGAGCCTCTTAAGCAAGGGATCCGGACCTTTGAAATTTGATCCAATAACTACAAACAGAGGCCCCTCTAAAAATTATAATAATTGTAGCCGTTGGATCAATCAAACGGTCCGGATCCCTTGCTCATGAGGTTTAGTTTATAATGCTCAGTAGCAGATCTGGTTTCGTAGATGACGAGGTTACTTTTAAGATTTGGCCTGGTTGTTTAATAATTACAGGTACGATAGATTATTCTTCACAACTGACTTGAGTCAGAGTTTATTCCAGTCTTGCAAGAATAGGATTAAAATCTGATATACTATAAAAACAGGAAAAGATTTCACCTACTTTTCTAGTTAGAAAGTTTGTCATTGCTTGTTGCATTGCAGGGGTAAAAAGTCATCAAATATGAATTTCATAAATGAAACATCATATATTCTCGAGGTAGTAATGAGGAAGTAAGATCAAAATCGCTTGCCGCTTAATTGGGCGGCAGGGTGTATGATCCGGCCCCAAACACAGTAAACGACATGCACTAAGAAATTTTAATTCGTGTTCATGTTGCGTCATGTCTTATAATAAAACGATGACAAATGATTTGTCAAAGTTTGATTCTTCTGCTTACATGAGTTTTCTTTTGTCCGTCTTTACTTTTTTCGTAAATTATTAAATTCAAATATTACAAATAAACATAATTATACAGAATATGAAAAAATATGTGCGGAAATCACTTTTGCTATAATGATAAGGTATCCACACAAGTGGCTTTTTTATTTTGTACTTAGAAAGAGTGGGGTTGGTAAGAAAACAAAAAACAATATATGCGTGGAAACAAAACACACCATATCCAAAAGAAAAGTGTTTTCTAGTGTGGTATGAAGTTCCAACCGACCTGATGAGATAACTTTATCAGCAAAATTCATACCAAAATATCTCACAACTGTTGGAGCCAACTAATTCTCAAATCACTTGCACCAGAAGAGAAGTTATTGGAGTAAGAATTATGTTAATGGAAAGCTAAGCCCAATTGCCGTGGGTTAAAGTGGGGTTAGGGATAAGATTAAAGATCGTTTTAACTTATCTTCGTAACGCACATAATTCAACTTAAATAAATAAGAGTGTTTATTACCGAAGGTCCTGCATTCAAACCCCCCATCGTCTGATATCGGTGGACCTGAAAATACTTATCCTTGTAAGGGAGGCATGGTGGCATGCACTACAGTTGAGACCATGCTAAAATAGTTATTGACATCTTTACTTTGCAGACAAAATCTGGCATTCGAATTGAAAATTCATATTTCAGCTCGAACTCAGATAGACCGTTATAAATGTGTCAAAATTCTATGGTTCTGCTAGCATTTTCCAAGATCTTGCATTTAAGAAATCTCGATTATCTCATACTCCAAATCACCATAGAAATTTCATAAATGTCTTGTAAGAATAAAATAGCAATACAACAATGTCCTTGCAGTACCAAAAGAGGTACAGTGATTCACTCCAGAACTCACCTATCTAGAGTTCAAGGACCAGTCAATTTAGACCACTCAAATTGAATCCAACGGTCTCATTAACTTATTCTGCTGGCTCACCTCATACAAACTAAGAGCTCCGATTTCTCTTTCACACAAACCAAAGATCCAGATTTTCTGATTCTTAAGCTCTGGACGCTAAGGTCCCGAGAGGATCCCAGATTCCCAAAAGGGTGCTGTAAAACTGTAAAAAGTAGGGGATATTGTGCAATAAAAACTTAAAACTACCAAAATAAAAAAAATTTATACATAACTCACAGTGTAGCATGAAACTACTGGAGCAGCCTGGTGAATAATAATACAGATGAAAAGGGTACAAAATTTGTATAGTCAATAAAAGAACATTTACTCATATGGTAATTTACAAGAAGATCATCAGATTCACAGATCCCTTCTGCAGAGAGGGCATGAGCCATGGCTTAGGAGCCACTTATCTATACAAGGCAGGTGAAACATGTGATGGCAGTGTGGCAAGCTTCTTACTGTCTCTCCAATCTGAAAATCCTGATCATGTAAACAAAATTCACGATGTCAATCACTAAGTTCGAAATTGAGACTAATTCTATCGCTTATGAGCGAAAAAAGATGGTTTCTTTAAGATTTTTTACCTGAAGACAAACTGAACAGGAGACTTTCTCCCCCGAAGCATCCACATTGTTGTGGCAGGTAATTTTGATCTTCGGGATCTTTTCAACTGAGTCTCCGGGCAACCCTTTGGAGCTGCCGGTGTCGAAGATGTTGGGGATCTCATCAAAGGTTGATTCCACAGCACCCATCTGGATAAAGAACGACGAAACGAATAGTAAATTAGTAATTAGCAAGCACATGAATGAACCTCTTGGAGTTTATGTTGCCTAACATAAAAACTGGCATCTAAGCATTGAAATTACCTGACTTTGCACTGCACTTAACATGGCTGGGCCAATCCGCTCGCGGACTAATCTACCGCTTAGGAGACTAGCAATGACATCAATCTGCATAGATTACACGAAAACACGAATTAGTCATACTGGCATTTGCTACTTAATTAAACCTTTGGAGATCAAATACACCAACTCAGGAATTCTAAAGAACCAAACATTTGGGGCATTTGGGCGGCGACCACCTAACCATATAAATATTGGGGTCCCCAAAATCTTAATTGCTCACCAAATACAGAAGACACCCAATTCCTGATTCATCTGATTGCCAAAGAACAAGGGAAGATTCAAACACTTCAATTGAAAAAACAGCTCCTGATATTGCTCCAACTGCAGCTCCTCTCACAAATCCACTCTCAGTTTCTTGCCCTATCAAAGCTCCAGTCATTGCTCCTAACGTGCTGCCCACTGCACACAAAAATTGCCATTTCCATTAGTCAAAATATAACATAACGTACAGCCTTCCTTCTCTGTATTGTTCCAATTTTATCGGATGTCCCAGAAGGGACAACCTAACATACAGTTCTTAATTTCAAAACACGCTATGTTCCAAGGATCCAGAGACCAAAAAAAAAAAAAAAAAAAGAAAAGATGAACAAGCTTTCCCAAAAGAACCCTTTTGTCAACAAGTAAAGTTTTGAACTTTGATTGGAGCTAGAATTTAACAAAACAATGGCATACGAAATTCAATTCAATTCTCCAACAAAATTCAGGAATCCAAATGCATGCAATCATTAATTTCCTCTGTCACAGAAATAGAGACCCAATTGATCTTTCCTGCAGAAATTAACAATCCCAAGAGCCAAAATCCAATCATTGCAAAATATGCCATATACCGACATCAAAAAACACAGAAACAGATCAAAAAATCAACACCCTTTAATGCATTAACAAAAGAAAGACAGAAACTTTCGACGAACAAGCAGAACCCAATTCAGAAAAAATAAAATAAAACGAACCTAATGCAAAGAAGAAGGTGAAGATCGCAGAGAAAACGTTCCCGAGAACCACAGAGACGGCGAAGTTGCAGAAATCCTTGACCCGTTCGACGAAATTCCCCAACGAAAACGAATAGGAAGGAGACAAATGAGATGGGTGCGCAATAAAATCCATTGCTGTTTGCGTTTATAGCAGAAGAACAAGGCTTTTGGATTTGTAGCTGAATGTTTGTTGAGTTTAAAGCAAAAATATGAACGAATTTAAAACCCTTTTCAAAGCTTTGAATATCTCCCTCTATATAAATATGTGTATATATATAGATTTATATACAAAGGGAAGATGGATGGAAAGGTGTATTGCTTAGTCCGTAAGAGAAGAAGGGAAAATGAAAACCACATCAACCAACTCGCATTTAAAGCTCTCTTATTTTTTTTCTCGTTTGACATAAATCTCTCTCTGTTTCTCTCTCTATAGCTTTCTCTCTCTAGGTCATTAAGCTCTGTTTTTCTTCCATCGCAGCTATATTTGCTCGTGGATCAAAGAAAATATAGCCCTGGTAGAAAAAGAGTGGTAATTTTGGTTTCAGAAAATACATGAGACAGAGAGAGAGAGAGAGAGAGAGAGAGAGAGAGAGAGAGAGGATATTAACTTTAAGAAGCTTCTCCTTTGACAATTGATCAAGCTGTTCAGGTTGTAAAATCGTCCCACAAAACTCGTCACTGCAAGTTTATTTTTAATTTTCCATCACCCGTTTTTCAACCAGGATAGACGAAGGAAGGAGAGAGTCAAGGATGTGGGGTTGGTTTTTTGTGAGATTTGGTGCCAAATTGATTGGTCATCGCTGAGATTTTGTTTTAATAATTCCACAGTGTAGGCTAAGGCAACGATAATATCTTCTTATTCTCGCAATATTTTTTTTAGATGACGAATTTGTGACACTATTTTTTCTACATAATTTTTTACACACTTTTTTTTTATAAAACTCACTATATAAATGTATTTTAAAGGCTCAAATCGTCTGTCTTTTATATCTTCTCTCAAATATCATGTTTGCCAAAATCACCCAAATATGAAACCTTATAATCGCTGGATTTGACTAATTTTTTGTAAGGATGATTTATAAATTATGTTCTAAAAAGCCTCATATAAACGTGTGTCAAAGTTGTATAAAAAAATAAAAACTAACGAAAAGTCTAAAAAAAACTTATCTTTTAACGAAAATTCATTTTTAAAGGTATAGTGAATAGTGCAAGTTAAAGATAAAAATGTAGTTTTTCGTTAAAAGTGAACAATACCGGGAGTGTTTTATTAAAACTTCCTAAAAAAATGATGACATGGATCTATTCTTTTTAAATTTTTTTTTTAAAATGTTATTGAAAGTTTAGGTTTGATCAGGGTTGCTTTGGTTAGTAGGTTTTCCCAAATATGGTATGTTGCCAAGAATTCCTGCCTGCCACCTCAAAATGGAAATACTATTACAATGTTGGTTTTGAGTGGAGTAAGTAGGTCTTCAACCAAAACGAAACCAAACAACAGATAGGTACGTTTTAACTTAATATTATTTTAGATTCAATTGAATAGAAACAAAAAACTTGGCAGATTGAGGAATGTTCATACAAAATATATTAGATTTGTTTTATACAAGTGGGAAGGGTGATTTCTGCTATTGGATATACCGGATAAATTAATGTTCAAACAAATAAAACTGTAAGAAACTGCCGAGATGTTTATAATTTAATTGGTTAAAAAGTATCCATCTTAGCATCCGAGATTTTAGGTTAGGATTTACATTTTTCTAATATCACTTGTACGAGAGAGTAAGTTTTGGTGCAATGAAAAAGTTGTTCTTTTGCGATCGAAAAGTTTCGAGTTATGAAAACTATATCTTTGCAAAGCAAGAGTGAGATTGAATACAATAGACGTTCCCCTCAATCTTCGCAAAGTGGATGTTCTTATTGGCTTAGAGTCATCCTATTTTTTAATATCAATTTTATAAAAAAACTTTTAATGAAATTATGTTTATATACCTGTTTTCTCCTTCAACACTCGTGTTTTCATTTTATTTTTCTCATTTATTTGTATCTACCTCTTATTTATTTTTATTTATTTATTCACTTCAATAGCTAGATAAAAATGAGAAAAGCAACAAGGAAAGAAAAAGGGTGTCAACTACAAGACAAAAAAAATTATATTAGATTTAGCTCAAAGAAAAGAGTGATGCAATTTGTACGTAAGAGTCCAACGAGTCATTCAAAATGTTCAACTTTGGACAAGCAAATGATAAGCGGTGTGGCTCTGATGGGTTCAAACCAAGCTACCTCTCGAACTCAGTTCAAAACTTGAAATTTGGTGTCTGTTAAAACTTGAATCCTCTATATGTGCTGCGTGTAGTAAAGAGTCTCACGCATGCAAATAAATACTAGCTAGCTTATAAATTGAGCTTGTGTGAAGTTCATTTGAACCTAATTGAGTGTCGAAAGTATTTCAAAATATCTCATAAGTAATTGAACTAGGGATGGAAAAATATCTTGAAAATCCCGATCCCAACCGAACCTGAACTGAAATTATCCCGAAATTTTCGGTTTTTGAAAATTTTCGGTTCGGTTATTATACCGAACCGTCCAGTTCGGTTTGGTATTCAGTCTAGCAAGGATTCGAACCCCTTATCTCCTCTTGGGATTCATGGAACTTCACCATTGAGCCAACTCTCGATTGTTGAAATTATAATACAGAAAATGTATTTATATGCTTAATAACCATTAGTTACTTATACTTAACCACTGAGCCAACTCTCTCTCTTATCTCTCAAATGAATCTATGCGCCTCTCTCTCTCACACTTAGACTCTAACCTCTCGGATCTAACCACTGAGCCAACTCTCTCTCTTATATCTCAAATGAATCTATGCGCCTATCTCTCTCACACTCAGACTCTCTCTAACCTCTTGGATCTCTCTACACTCTATCATCTCCTCCTCTGCTATGTCAACATCCTTGGACTCAACCTCGAATCGTCTCTGCACTATCTGCTCTCCTCCTCCTCCCTTTGTCACAAACTCAACACGTCGGCCGTCGAGTCATCAACCACTACACCATATATTGTAGTAGTATAACAAGAAGGAGGAACATTCTACTTTTGCAATTTTATTACGTCATTTATTGACTTTTATACGCTAGAAATGCACGCATAGCAGTCTTATTTGACAACGTGGTTATAAGCTTTTGTAAATATAAAATATCTATTTGACCAAAAAAGAACCTCTGAGAACCATCTGATCAAATTACGCGGTTGGAAGAAGAAAACCCATTTTTCTGAAAAAGTATACAATTGAATTAATTAAGGCGACTGCTTCTTCTTGCTCTTCGAGGCATGCATGGTTTTTCCCATGCTGACCATCCCACACCCTTATAGGCTCCCAGTTAAATTTAGAGGTAGCTATATATTGGACCTTGAGTGTGTGTTGCTTATATTTGCGTGAATGACTTTTAACTTTTAATATTATAATTATGCACTTTATACATCGCATCAATATTTAACGTTGTGACTTATAGACGTGAATGATTGTACTTACCATTTAAACGGCTTTGACTATTTATTATACATTCATTATAATTTTAAGGGAAGATGAATACTACTATTCAAAAGTCCTGTGTCATGTTCAATTTTGTAGATTTGCAATGGCAACGAACAACAATAATTCATACCTCTAGAAATTAAATCGATCTTGAAAGAGATTTTGCAAGTCAGTGAAAAGATTGAGGAAGTTGGGGTGGCTCTGTCAAGTTTCAATGCAAAGAGTTGTAGATGCTACATGATGACACCAAGAGAGTTCTGGATACTGTAATTTTGTATACTTTCATCCAAGGGAGAAGTGAATATAATTATATAATAATATGTATCACATGCATGCATATATACATAAAAGATATTGTAATCATTTTGAAGTTGCAGTCAAGAAAGTTTGAAGTACTTGATGAAGCTAGAACTTTCTTTTCTTCTTTGCCTTCACCACACGAATAAATTATTAAGATCTATAAGTTCGTATGTTCTAGCTTCATCAGAGCACTCAATTATTGCTGAAGATGCACATAAGCTGATGCAATACATATGCTATATTAGTTAGTTCTTATATCATTCTCAAAAGAAAGTCCATATGACTTAATATTGATGTAGTACGAAATGGGGTAAATATCTAGGGGTGTGCTATCTACACACCATTTTTTACTTCTCACATACCCCTTGTTAATTTTTGTCTGTTGATCTTCTTCAATTCATCCGATCTGACGGCCGAAAACCAAAAAGGTGTGGGAGAAGTAAAAAGAGGTGTGTGGATATCACACCCCAAATAGTTATTAGGAAAGGCAAAGAAAAAGAAGCACTTTAAAATTGACAAACCCAAGGGACGTAATAGAAATTTATAGATTTAGAGTCCGAGTTCTAGTTTGGGCCCATGGCACCTTTCTGAAAAGAAAACGACGTCATGGGTCAAGCACGTTGCCATGCAATTAAGTATGACGGATTTTGGCCGTCTGAGGCCGTTTAGGCTTCCAAAACGCCGTTTAAAGTTTCGTAATAAAAATCGGACCTTTTGGTTTTCGTCCGATTATGTTTAATTAATGTCGTTTTAATTCCTATAGTCCTTTGAGTTGTTCCAACATCATGTAATTTTTTATTTTTAAGTCGTTCGATGTAACAATTGTATTCATTCAATCATTAAACAATTTCAACCCTTTGGGATTTCTCTTAAATTCTGGTGGACTCCAGACCCTGTTCTTCAAAGGATTACGTTGATATGATTGGTTTGTGTTGCATCAAATATATATTTACAAAGATTGGAAACTATATGCATTTTCCCATTGGAAGTAATAAATATTTCTACCCACATAGAAAACGCACATAAAATTTTCGTTTCGTTTTTTTATAAGTGTGTCAAACTGTGTGATTTATAAAACATGAACTGATATTTTCATTTTCTTTGTAAACAATAGAATAATTTACATTATATTTATTTAAATTTGAGGGTTGTGAATTCGAAAACAAATGTATGCAGGAACATACCAATGTTCATATACATGTTGTGATCCTTTTTTTTTTTTTTTTTTTTTTTTACAAGAAACGATAGCGGCATTTCATTGATCATCACAAACAAATACAAGGTTGCTAATTGGATATATTGCTCTAGTGACCAACACATTGATTTGGAGTGAATTTTCACAAACAAGCGATTAATTAAAAACATCTACATGACTACCACAAGTACAAGTGCACCAATACAAATGCGTCACAAGAACGATAGACGCAACAAACCTATACCAGTGCACATACCGATCTTCGTTGATAAGCGAGGCCACACAATGTCATTGTTGGAGAGCAAAACCACATAAAGTTACCTTGAAAGATAAGATCACATAATCATCGCGCGAAGGCGAGACCACATCAAGCCGTCGCTCAAAAGTGAAACCACATCATCCGCCAAACACGGCACAAACAAAATCTACGCTAATCCAAAAATAGAATCCACCAAACACGGCAAAAACAAAATCTACGCTAATCCAAAAATAGAATCCACCGGTCCCCTAATCTTAAAGGAAGGCTAAGACACTCTATATAGACAAGACCACCTGCAACTTCACCACCCTAGCTACGAATTTCTTTCCTTTGGCCAATAGATTTTGTGATCTATACATCGTGCTCTTAATTAGTTGGAGGGAAAGTCATACATGCATGTATACATGTCAATGATCTCTCACGATTTCTTAATCTTATTTCTTCCACTTGATGAATGGTGGTTAAGCTAAACACTGACCCTTGATCATGTCAATGATCGTCCAAGAATTTGTGACGCAATTAGTCAATAAATTGTTAATTGCATTACAATCAGGTCCAAACCTCAATAATAAAGAATAAATATGTATGTTTGTACCATACTTAGGGCATCCGTATTTAGATCTCGTATAAATACTCGGGGGACTCAAATGTAATTATGTAATAAAGGAAGAGACAAATATGTAATAAGTGAAGAGCCCTTATTCTATAAAATGACTCCTCACTCTCCTCATTGGGAGAGGCCAATTCTTAGGCCTGAGATCCCCAAACTCCCTCACATTCAGAGAGCCTCATTCTCACATTACAGAGGCTCTCTCCCTCACAATCTCCTCAGAGAAATACAATAATCAGTGTGGACGTAGCCGAAACATTGGGGTGAATCACAATACATCTTGTGTTATTTACATTTCTTGCAGATTCACGGTCGAATTTACATTGTTCCAAGATCTCCGGTTTTGTGCATCAACAATATATATTAATATTCAAGGACACTTAATTGTGGTCATCTTTCAAGGTTAAAATGTGAAGTGAATTTCCAGTTTATTAGACATAAAGTCACGTGACATTATTTTACTCAAATCATAAATGTTAATTGTTCTTTTTTAGTAATATACTTTAAAAATAGGACAAGCATATCTTGTTGCCTACTTTTATTACAACCTGTATTTCTAATGTGCACCCTCGGAAGAGAGATATGGTTGGTTAATATCGTAATCTAATCCATGCATGTAGTAATTAGGTACAAGTAAAAAATGGTTAAATGACCTTCATATCACTGTGAAAATCCACCATATCTTTTACTGTCCAAAGTAAAACTGAGAAAAGAATTTACTCAACTTAATATGCATCAGATATTTTCACATTAGAAATATGGTTTTTCGTTAAAGTGAACAGTACCGCAGACTTTTCGTTAAAACTCCAAAAAACCATCCAAGTGGCCGGTCCCCATCCTCCTAAAGGGGCCGGCCATACCCCTATAAATACTACCTCATTTTCTCCAAAACTCAATTCCAATTCTTTTGCAAAATTCTCTAAATTCTCCAAATATTTTTCCCTCAAAATTCTAACTTTGACATCGGAGGTTTTTTGGCCAAAGCCCCCTCCCCCCCCCCCCCCCCGGGAAATCCATCATGGGCGCATGCAGCTCTTGGCCTTGATCTAAGGTGTTAATTATTTTTGCAAGTGCATTTTCGTTCAAGAACAAGAAGGAAAAAATTTACATTCACATTATATACTAATTTATAATTAAAAGAGAGTGAGACAGTTTGAACTCGATACACAATATGATGAAATTATGAAATTGAAGACTTTAATCATCCACCTCTTACCTTTAGCGTGGACCTTGCCATTTTCAAGTTTTAACAACCCTCATTTTTGCTTGTGTCTACATTACGATGGTTTCACGTAATAAGAAATTTATATTTGAAAAAGATAATCAAGATTACACTGTATAATCACTTTCAGATTAGAGAAAGTCGGTGATGGTTGAGGTGACATGTCATTAATGATTCTAAAGCAAGTTTCTTTAATTTGGTTGATTTACTTGCTTTTTTAAATTTCTATAAGGAATAAAAGACGGGGAAAACGATATGGCAATTAGTAGCCACTGTATTAACCATCTTTTGCTCAAAATTAGTTTGCTTCGACATTATTTCCCTTCTTATCTGTAAGAAGCTATTCTTACGTTTTGTAAATGCAAAATAACCCATTGATTCACATGTCAAATTGTGATTTTTCTGATACATTAGGAACTAATATACCTATAAACATATTTTGCTCAAAATTAGAGCTCGTTTGGATGTGCTTTTAAAATGACTAAAGGTGTTTTTGGTAAAAAAGTTTTTAGAACCAATCCTTGGTAAAAATGCAAGTAAATCCTAAAAAAAAGCACTCAAAGTGCTTCCTGGAAGAAACACAAAACTGGTGCTTCTTGCAGAAAGCACTTTAAGTGTTTTTGGAACCCAAAAACATTTTCTCTAAAAGCGGTTTCAGTCATTTCAAAACCACATCAAAACGAGCCCTTAGTTTATTTTGACATTGTTTGCCTCCTTCATCTGCAAGAGTTATTCCTACATTCTGTAAATGCAAAATTACTCATTGATTCACTTGTCAAATTGTGATTTTTGTTTTGCTTTTGATACACAAGGAGCCAATATACTCTATAACCATATTTTGCTCAAAAGTAGTTTATTCTGACATTGTTTGCCTCCCTTATCTGCAAGAGCTATTCCTACGTTCTGTAAATGCAATAACTCACTGATTCAAATGTCAAATTGTGATTTTTTTGATACGCCAGTATATTCCACTCATATCATAAAATAAAATAAATAAAAAGCTTAAGCAATTTCAAACTATATTCCTTTTGTGGTATAGGAATTTCCCAATCCCAACATTTGTTTTGGATATTTCAAAAATTAAGACCTCACAAAAAAAATCAAAGAGATTAATATCCCACGCAACCCCAACCCAATTTGTTCTAAAAATAGCAAAAGGCATCAAGATTCTTGGAAGCCGTCCACTTCCAGAGGATCCAAAGGCCCATCTTTTTGCCTTATCATCACTGACCCAAAAGTCACCCAACCAACAGTTCAACAGCAAATCACATGAAAAATGCGCAGGAACAGAAAAGTAGACTCGACCCCACCGAATCATTGCCCTTCCACTAAGATCAGGATATTCATCGGACCAAAACCAAGAACACACGACAATATCAATAACAATAACAGAACTCCAGATAACGTTGCCAAGTGTTTCCCCTTCTTCCTTCACTTCACTCTCTCGAATCGTCGGCCCGAATTCGAATTGAATCGAAACCGAAAGCTCGGATCTTTATCGCTAAATGGGTACATTCACTATCCACCGGCTCGATCGTAGCTTTTTATTTGTTTATTTTTTGGTTTTTTGTTTTAATTTTTTATGTTTTGGGGTGGTTTCAGCGGCGGCGAATCCGTTTCAGAAGATACTGACGGCGCTCGAGAAGCCGGACGGCGGCGAATTCGGCAAATACTACAGCTTGCCGGCTCTCAACGATCCCAGAATCGGTTTGTTTGTATCTCTGATCGGTTTTACTGTATTTTCTGTTTGGTTGCCGAGAAAGTGTGGGAAATGAGTAGAAAGTTTGAATCTTTGTGGTTTGTGTTTGTGAAAAGTAGTTGCTTTTGGATTACTGCGGGGAAACAGAGTGTTAATTTTGTTTATTTCACTTGAAAGTGTGAAAGTTTGTGGTGAAATTGACTATTGCATTGGTGTTATATGTTGCAGAGAAGCTGCCATTCTCGATTAAGATCCTTCTCGAATCCGCTATTCGTAATTGTGATGAGTTTCAAGTGAAGAGTAATGATGTTGAGAAAATTATTGATTGGGAGAACACTTCTCCCAAGCAGGTTGAGATCCCATTCAAACCTGCTAGAGTCCTGCTTCAGGTAAATCAGTGTGTGGATTTTCAGTCTTGAAATTTGAAGTTATCACAGTTTAGCGTTACGTGGATTATCAATGTGTTGTTCATCTGGTTCTCAGGACTTTACTGGAGTACCAGCTGTCGTTGATCTAGCTTGTATGCGTGATGCCATGAACAATCTGAAGGGGGATTCTAACAAGATTAACCCATTGGTGAGCTACATATATGCGTGCATTGTTGCTTAACATTGGCAGTTTTTTATTTTTTTTGCTTTTAACTGTTTCAAAGAGTATCAACATTGGCTTCTCATGAATGTAGGTCCCAGTTGATCTTGTCATTGATCACTCGGTTCAAGTAGATGTTGCAAGATCAGAAAATGCCGTGCAGGCAAATATGGAATTTGAGTTCCAGCGAAACAAAGAACGGTTTGGTTTTCTGAAGTGGGGATCAGATGCATTCCATAACATGCTTGTTGTTCCTCCTGGATCAGGGATTGTTCACCAGGTAATTCAATCAATTTGGGAAACACAAATTTTAACCTCTAATATATTATTCCAGGATACTAACCTGCGACATACATTTTGAAATGCTGATTACAGGTTAATTTGGAATACCTTGGTCGAGTTGTGTTTAACACAGACGGCTTGCTTTATCCTGATAGTGTTGTCGGGACAGATTCACACACAACTATGATAGATGGATTAGGTGTCGCTGGCTGGGGAGTAGGTGGTATCGAAGCAGAAGCCACTATGCTTGGCCAGGTAAAGAAGTGCATCCATGGATCCTTGCCAGCTTTTTCATGAATAACTTGATGTCTTCGTTAGATTTTGTTGACCCTAGTATTACAGTACAACCTGAGTTTTATTGCGGCACATTTGTGCAATTTCTTGTCCAGAAATATACATTTACTCTTTTTTTTGTCTCTCTTTTCTTCTATACAGCCCATGAGCATGGTCCTGCCTGGTGTTGTTGGGTTTAAATTATTAGGAAAACTGAGAGACGGTGTGACAGCTACTGACTTGGTTCTTACAGTAACTCAAATGCTGAGGAAGCATGGAGTTGTTGGCAAGTTTGTGGAGTTCTATGGTAATCCCGTACGCTTTAATCATATTATCTAGTTGTACTGGTGTTTCAATGATAGATGCTCCAAGTGCTGCTTGGTTTCCATTTCTTCTCACATCAGATGTTGGCCATTGCTTTCTTTTGCAGGGGAAGGCATGCGTGAATTGTCACTAGCAGACCGTGCCACTATTGCCAACATGTCTCCCGAGTATGGTGCAACCATGGGCTTCTTCCCAGTGGATCATGTCACCCTGCAGTATCTAAAACTTACGGGCAGAAGTGATGACAAGGTAACTGCTTGTTTAAACACTGTTTCATTTATCTTGGCCATTTGTTTGTATGCTGAGATAAAAGTTACCATGTAGGTCGCTCTGATAGAATCCTATTTACGGGCTAATAAGATGTTTGTCGACTACAATGAGGTAAAATATGTGCACCCACTATGTTTGGAACCTTTCTATTTAACATGTTCTGTAATGTTGATTCTGAACTTTCTGAATGAACAATTTTCTCAACACAGCCCCAGATTGAGAGAGTGTACTCCTCCTATCTTGAGTTAAATCTTAATGATGTGGAACCATGCATATCCGGTCCAAAGAGGTAGGATTTCTTGGTAACTCAAGCTAACATGCACACTTCATTGGGTCCAATCTTTTGTGGCGTGACACTGGAATAATATGTTTTCTAGGCCACACGATCGTGTTACTTTGAAAGAAATGAAAGGGGATTGGCATGCATGCCTTGACAATAGAGTTGGATTTAAGGTGAGAAGTGCCGTAATTTAACTCAAATGTTCTTTCAGAACTGCTTGGAAGCTATGGGGCTCATTTGGAAGTTCAAGAATTTGGTTACTTTATAGATTACTGTTCACTTAAGAAAACATTTTCCTGAAAAGCTTATGTTTCTTGCAATGTATTGCAGGGTTTTGCTGTGCCAAAGGAATCTCAAAGTAAGGTTGTAGAATTCAATTTCCACGGAACTCCAGCACAGCTTAGGCATGGGGATGTTGTTATTGCAGCTATCACCAGTTGCACAAACACCTCAAATCCTAGTGTAATGCTTGGAGCTGCTTTGGTTGCCAAGAAAGCTTGTGAATTAGGATTGGAGGTTAGATGTCTCTAATTATGGCTCATTTCTCATGTCTGTGTAATCATTTATAGGATAATAATAATAAATCAATTGAAATAAATTTACAAGAAGATTGGTATACTAGGGTAGAATAGAATGTCATGGACAATGAATTTCGTGTCATATAAAATGCATTTTCATACGCCTGCGGTGGACTCTTCAGAATGAGTCCATTTCCACTTTGCCTGCCGTGTGATTACCAAAATAAGTGCCTGCGTTGCGCAGGATAACTTTGCTGTCCCCCTGTTTGTTAGTCTGCTGATTACTTTTGATGTCACGTAACCGAAAGATTAGTTTTATTTCTGCAGTATATAACGTTGGGCAATATAGTGAATCTTTTTATTAACTGTCCTTGCATCATTTTTGTGCCTTTTATTAGGTCAAGCCATGGATTAAGACAAGTCTTGCTCCTGGTTCTGGGGTTGTAACTAAATACTTGCAAAAGAGGTAATTTTAGAATCTCTATTTTTTGAGGTACGCTACCTTTGTTATTTATTCTTAAATCATGTATTGTTCTGCAGTGGGTTGCAGAAGTATTTGAATCAGTTAGGATTTCATATTGTTGGGTATGGATGCACGACATGCATTGGGAATTCAGGAGATATTGATGATGCAGTAGCGGCTGCTATTACAGAAAATGGTAATTTTCTCTACAGTTTGTGCTCTTACAGATACTACTTCGTGGAGTCTTACATGGTGACTAAGTTGATTTTCTGCACGTGTACAGATCTTGTAGCTGCGGCTGTATTATCTGGAAATAGGAATTTTGAGGGTCGTGTGCATCCGTTAACAAGGGCTAATTATCTTGCTTCTCCTCCCCTTGTTGTTGCCTATGCTCTTGCTGGAACGGTATGGAACTCTTGCACAGACAGTTGTTACTCTCTGTATCATGTTATGTTGTATGCATTTTTATGCCACTCATCAGCTGATTTTAGTCTCGTAAAATTTGACTTTTGGTGCAGTATCTCATTTGTTTGCAATGCTGCAGGTAGATATTGATTTTGAAAAAGAACCAATTGGGGTGGGAAAAGATGGAAAGAAGATATTTTTCAGGGACATCTGGCCATCCAATGAAGAAGTGGCAACAGTAAGTTGCTCTACTATCGCGCTATATAATTCTATAAGATTTTGAAATGATGTGCACAAGGATAGTTTCTACTATTTAAGTCGAGGGATCGGAAATTCATTTTGTTCTTGTCGTGCTGTTTTCAGGTTGTGCAATCAAATGTGCTTCCTCATATGTTTATGGCTACATATGAAGCAATCACCAAGGGAAATCCAATGTGGAATCAGTTATCTGTACCATCTGGCACTCTTTATGCCTGGGACCCAAAATCAACATATATACATGAACCGCCGTACTTTAAGGATATGACCATGTCTCCTCCGGGCGCTCATGGTGTGAAGCATGCTTACTGCTTGCTCAACTTTGGAGATAGTATTACAACTGACCACATCTCACCAGCTGGTAGCATCCACAAAGACAGCCCAGCAGCTAAATACCTTCTGGAACGTGGTGTTGATAGAAGAGACTTCAACTCTTATGGAAGTCGCCGTGGTAATGACGAGATTATGGCAAGAGGGACTTTTGCTAATATTCGGCTGGTCAATAAGTTTTTGAAAGGAGAAGTTGGTCCCAAAACAATCCACATTCCCACCGGAGAGAAACTGTCTGTGTTTGATGCTGCTATGGTAATGCATTTCAATCTCAACTTTTACTCAGGTTATCGAATAATCATTTTAATTCCTCAGGAAGGTTTTCCTCCGTATTGGATGTTTAATGTTGATGCTTTCGACCCTGACCGAGACGTGTAATATTGACTCCTCTACTTTTATTGACAGAGGTACAAAAGCGAAGGACATGATACGATTATTTTGGCTGGTGCTGAGTATGGAAGTGGAAGTTCTCGTGATTGGGCTGCAAAGGGTCCAATGCTATTGGTATGCCCTCTAGCGGTACCTTAATTATGCATTTGATTCCGTTATATGTTTGCCTTATCTCTAATGAAGTCTGTTTTAAACATGACAATTTTCAGGGTGTGAAGGCAGTCATATCGAAGAGCTTTGAGCGCATTCACCGTAGTAATCTTGTTGGCATGGGCATCATTCCGCTATGTTTCAAGACCGGGGAGGATGCTGACTCTCTTGGTTTAACCGGCGAGGAACGCTACACCATCAATCTTCCCAGCACTGTCAGTGAAATTAGACCCGGTCAGGATGTCACAGTGGTGACAGATAATGGCAAGTCCTTCGTATGTACACTACGTTTCGATACAGAGGTAAGACACTCCATCACCCTTCGCTTCTTTCGTATTTTCGTTGCCCGATCAAGCTCGGGTTACTTAAATTTTGGCTTGTTCCGTCTTTGGTGCAGGTTGAGCTGGCATATTTCGATCACGGAGGCATTTTGCAGTATGTCATCAGGAATCTGATCAAAAGCTAGATCAACAACCACTTGACGGGTATCGACAATGCCGATGCAGGTCAAGATTGTACCAATTTTTCCGCTCAAATTAATCGACGTGTTTCAGCAACAATACGAAGTTGCTTCAAATCCCAGCGCTGACGACCCCAGCTACATTATAAATAAAGGAATATTGGTGGGAATATCTGTTGTATTAGAAAAATAATCATGTTTTGGCAACAATACGACGTTGTGAAATTTGGTTTTTATTGGAGGTGTGGAGTGTTTAGGGATGGGCAGCAGTTATGGCGTGTGGGTAACTGCGGTTATTTATCCATAATCGTTTATTCTCATGTCCGCATAATCGTTTACCTGTTGGGTAATTGTCTAAACGGTTATACCTATACCTATACCCATAATCGTTTATAAACGGTTAACCATACTCATAACCGTGTACCCATTTAATTGTAACCGTTTAGTACTGTTTATCCATTTATCATTTTTAAACCTGTTTATCCTTTCATTTTTACCATTTACTCCTTTTTCACCGTCTATGTGTTTTTTTAACAACTTGAAAATTAAAAAAGAAAAATTTGTCATAATTTTCTTTTTCTAACAATTAAACACCGTTATAGGTATATTCATCGTACATTTCCGCATTTTAATTTTTTAAGTTCTTACTTATACCATTCCAATAATTG
Source organism: Malus sylvestris (assembly GCF_916048215.2). Taxonomy (NCBI): domain Eukaryota; kingdom Viridiplantae; phylum Streptophyta; class Magnoliopsida; order Rosales; family Rosaceae; genus Malus; species Malus sylvestris. The sequence goes on along the minus strand of NC_062261.1, from coordinate 9,142,328 downwards.
AAATAATATTTTACAGACGATATTTTTAACTGTTAGCAATGAAGGTAATATAAAATTTGCTAAGTATTCTTGGGTTACGAAAACTGTTAAAAGACAGTATTCTTGGGTTATTTAACTCAGAATGTAAAATATTAACATAATATATATATAATGGACCATGAAATTTAAAGTGATTAAGGAAAGTTATATTATATTAGCTATAGAAATCATGCACTATAGTCAATATCATTGATCTAAGTTTTGTATGATAGGAAACATGATTTGTGTTAATTTTACATATATAAAATAAATGGGTAAATGGTTATACCCATAACCGTTTATTTATCTAAACGGTTACCCATAACCGTAACCATAAAATTTAAATGGGCGGATAACCACGGTTATCCATAACCGATGGGTATTTGCCCATCCTAGCAGTGTTAATGCCACTTTGTTTTCAGCTTGCTACGCATGCACACAAATTTCAAATTTCCTAGTTTTTGTTACTCGTATGTAGGGTTACATGAACTACTGTCGGTCTATATCAAGGAATTATCCGCCAGCGCGTTGGGTTATGCTTGTTACGTAGAACTAGACTACTAGTGCCACACATACTAATCTGTCACAACACGATTGAGACAACAGATACGTATATGTGACTACAATTTATTGAATAGTGAGGTCACATAAAGTCATTGAATAACGAGGTCACGTAAAGTCATTGAATAACGAGATCACATAAAATCATTGAATAGCGATGTCACTTTATTAAATAACGAGGTCACGTAAAGTCATCGTAAAGGAACAAAACCATTTGAAGTCATCATTAGAAGACGGGGCGGCATAACTCGTCACTCAAGACAAAAATCACGTCCAGCCATCGATGTAGTGCTACCACAACACTGGCTAGGCGGGACAACAAAACTAACCTACAATAAGAAGGGACCTACTGGTCAGCTCATCAAGCCACAACTACCTGCAACATCGTCACAACCAACTTGAAGCCCAACGCAGCGGAGCTGCCATATCTGACACACCACTGCCAAGCCGGAGCAAGGGGCAGTGGCGCCTGAAATTTCATTTAGGGTTTTGTGGGGGGAGGGTCGGGGAGAGAGAAAGGGTCCGGGACTGAAAGTTTAGACACCAACCTCTTACGAAAAATGCATCTTAGCGCTTACACCGTCCATGTTCTACCTTGATTCCCCGTGAAATCTGGTGATTAAAGCTAGTCTAGTCGAGTATTATTTCAAACAAAAGAGAGCGGGCAATTGGCTCCGCAGCTGGAATACATAAATCCTTGAGAAACAAAGCAAACATACGTTGCGAAAATCTGCTACTCGCAAGATGGGGCACCAAGAACTTATGTGGAACACTTCTCCCTTTGGGGATAGCATTCTTGCTAACTCATCATCCTCGTTCTCTTGTTTCTATGATCCTGTATTTGATTATTCAATAAAAAAGCTAGAAATAACATAAAAAGAGTTGTAACGATAGTTCGTAAATTACTTCGCTTTATCAGTAATAGGTATATGATACCGCAGTGGATAGAACTTGATCAATGCTTATTTCTCCTCAGCACCATCTCGGAAATCTTTGCCTCATTCATCATGTCTGCAACTCAACTCTGGCGTGTCACGCCATCTTCAGGTTGGGCGTGGGCAAAAGATGTTGTTCGAACTTGGAATATCTGTTAGCTGCAAGACAGGGCCAGAACCCAAGTTGTACACTGCAACTTCTCTAAACATGTTTTTCAACTCATTGCACTCGTAACTCTTGCGATGAAGAGCCTTGTTGAAATAAATGCATTTCCCCTCGACTCCGGGGAAATCTCGAGCAGACAGAGAGTACCAGCCGTCATCTCCGAGGACCAATATTCGATCATCCAAAGCTTGCGCCTCAAGCTTAACCCATTGTTTCTTATGAGCCTCCAGCTTTAAAATCTCGAATGTAAGGTCCTACGGGTTGCCATACCAATACTTATCGACTAAAAGCAGCTCTCCCAACGACTCCACCAACTTCTTCTTCCCGCTATGACGGCAAGAGATATTCGCTAGTGAAGATGCAATCATTTCCATATTCAGACAAGAATCAACCCCTACAGTTCCCCCGTCCCAGCACTACACAGCACAAAACCTTCCTTTGTAAAAAATAACATCTTGAAAATCAGGTATATGTCGTCGAACTTCAAGGGGAAGTTGATGCCCTCTACAACATCACCACCTAGCTCTCCGTAATATAACAATCCGAATATATCAATCGCCATGAAAGCAGGGAAATCTAGATTCAATGCGGCCACCATAAAATGATCATCAGGCGTGTAAGGATCGTGTACTAGAAAATACATTTTTGCCACTTCAACTACCCTAAATTCCAATAAGTTGAATACCTTTGGCATGGACTTGGGCTGCCCTTCAAACAAGCAAGAGAGCGGATGCGACGCTCGATGAGTTTGTTGTTCACCCCGCTGACGATCAGGACCTACTTCTTTGACATTATAATCAACCAACCTCTTTCCGGGGATCGTCATCGGTGGGAGGTGCAAGATGATAGACTGCGCTCTCGATGACGGTAAAGCCTCCGGAATGAGTATATTCGCCGTCCTTTCCGAACGCAACCGACAGTTCTAAGGGTAACTGGAGCAGGTTCTTGAAGGGAGGAATAGAGGACCGCCATGACTTACAGACCGCACGGAATCTGGGAAACATCGGTTTTAGTGTTCAGGTGGTTTCCGAAGTTCGCTAACAGTTCATGTGGGATATTATCTGCACCACTCACCATGTCAAGGATACTTGTATTGTACGTCTTGGTGTTTTCTTGGAGGAGGAAAAGGAGCAGTGTACTTGTAGTCTAGGGTTTTTGCCTATCGTGGTGAAAGCTGAACTTTTATATCCTCGAGTCCTAACGAGAATCGGAAAACTTTTCAATTCAATATCCTAGATTAATTGTCACTCAAGACTCTAATAGTATTCCTCCTCACTTATAAGTCAGATATCTTAGATTCGAATCTTGTGGATAACGAATTTAATACCAAATTAGGTTGTTCATTGTGTGGCTTAGCCGAACCCCTCTCTCCTTAGTGTAAAATATATCGTTGTACTAAAAAAAATCCTAAATTAATTAATATTCATGTTGTAGGCCTAAAGGAGAGGGCCAGCGGCAGAGAGTGCCAGAGATAATTTGAAAATTCTGTGATCTGATTTATCACCCTGTCTTTATTTGTAGCAATAAGGAGAGTCTTGCTCTCCGAGGAATACAAGATGTACAATGAACTATCTAAAAGATGTCATAACGTGAATAAATTAGTGAACACGAATGTTCATAAACATATAATTAGTACTTGTAATTTTCCGTGAATATCTCTTGCTGTTTCTTTTCATCAACTCAACGTTCTAAACCTTCTGAGTTCTTACAGTAGGAATTTCCATTAAAAAAGAAAAAAATCGAACTTATTTCATCGATGCGTTGCGATAATAACAAGAATATAGAAGCTCTTGAACAAAAATTGAATTAGTAGTAGAACAGCTGTCGACTGTAGCACATCAAAATCTAAGGCATGCAGGCGCCGATCCGTATACTTAGTTACAAATGAGACGTGAAGCACAAGTACAAAAGCTCTGGCTTGAGATATTGACAAGTACTACACCGACCTAAGAACTTGTATAACCTGCCAATCATTGAAAAAATGATACATATAATTTAAGTGTAGAAATAGCATATAACAGCACAACCCGAACCAAGCCATATATAAGAACAAGAGCATAGAGCAAGTCAGTGGCAGATTTTGGGAATTTGAGAAACGGAATTTTGTAGCTTCACAGAATGCAGAAACCGTAAGTACTGTTAGTTATCTATTTTGGGTAAAGATAGTTACCTTTTGTATAATAGTTCAAATACTGTACTCGCTGACACGGATCCATTTAGTAGATGACCACTTATTCCCCTTAATCACAGGGCATCCGCCTGAAATAAACATGAGTCGAAGTTAACTCAGAGGTACTACAAGTCAGCATACTTGTGAATAAGTAATAAAAGTTACAAAATTGTAAGCAGAAAGGTTTTAAATATGAACAAAATTAAAAAAGGAAGCACTCATAAACAAATGACATTTTCCATGATGGACAATTTAGGATGACTTAAATCTGGAATTGATGCTTCACAAAGCTAAATATCAAGAAGCTACTAACCATGTAAACTTGAAGGATCTAGACTTGCGTCAGGCCTCATGCTCCAGAAAAGCAGTGCATCGCCCATCTTAGGTTTAACTGAAAGCCCTTTTTTACCGCATTCAGATAGCTCATACCACCAAGGCACAGAACTAATATTCCCCTTGGCAGCAGGGAACACAGTCTCACCCCCTTCTTCAACATCTGAGCTGCGTGCGCCACATGGGAGGAGAAAACATTTGCAAAGGATATAAGTGGGTCTATGATGTAGTGCATCAGAAATGTGAGTATTTGGGCAGCTATGAGAGGAAACTTACAGGTACATAAGAACCGTAGCTATACGTTGGCCTCCATTCTTGGTGTTAAAGTCATCTTGAAAATAGTCAAAGTGAGGTTCATACTTCTGTCCAACTTCATAGTGGAGAACCTGAAGCCCCTCCCCCTGTTCTGTATTTGGTTTAAAAACTAGCTTGTGACTTTTACGAAACACACATAGCTACACTATGAATAGATGAATATCCTAAAGATTGTATCCCACAGAAAGGTAGTATCTTCAACTTCGAAGGCAAAAAGCATTAAAAAGAACAAGAAAAAAATCAATAAGAAGGCGGATATGTGCGCAACAGCATACCTACAGGTAAAAAGGTGAAATTAGCGATTTTTTTCTCAATGTTCCTGATAATTTTATCGCGCCCTCTTGCCAAAAATGTTCCAGAGCTTGTACGAACCCTGCACGCAACAGGTAAAACAATTGTACCACACATGAAGGCGTAAAGCAAGGGAATGAAAAGAAACACAGCAGATTTTCCCTACTACATCTTATAACTGGAATGAAACGAGATAACTACGTGCGAAATAAAGACCTGCTATCTCTGCTCTTTCCGGTTTCACTATCAACTACCGATGACTTGTGCATAGTCGGTTTGGCAAGATCGATTAGGTATTCACATTCCTCCTTGGTCTGCCAACATTAGCCAACCAGGGTCAGATTCCGCCGGCTTTAGATTCCATCGAATCCCGGCACTTATGAAGCATTAATTTCTTCCAAAAGTAAATGCAATGCAATTACCCATTACAAATAAGAAATTACACACAATTATTTACTCACTCTATATACAATGCAAGATATATTGGCACAATTATAACAAAATCCAGGACTCTCATGGATTGCTCAATTCAGTATCTTGAACAGTAATTACAAAAATGCAATCCAAAAATTTCAGAAAAATCATAAATTTTCAATGAGTGGGAGAATTAAAGGCGGCTCAGTTCAGCTCACCAAGAAATTGTGATACACAAAAGCTCTTGGCTCCCAAGAGATGGCTTCGACCCACTGCTCCCCAGCCTCATTTTCCTCATTCCTAACAAACCCACAAAATTCAATATAAGTACCAAATTACCAACCGAAGCAATCAAAGCAAAGAATGCAAACAGACTCGTCGCTCACCTCTCGACGCTCTGCCGCGAGATCGAGCTGAGATCGTTGGCTTTGGGGGAGCCGCCGGCGGAGCCGCTGGGGACGGAGAGGATGCCGAGGGCGAGGAGAATGAGGATGACGAAGGTGAACATGACCAGCAAGGTCAGGACCAGCGTCGTGGACGACGACGACGACGTTTTGCGAGCCGGGAGGCGCGAATACCGAGGCTTGACAGCCATTGTTGCTTCTGGGACAAGGAATTGGGGATTTGAGATCGTTCGGATTGGATTCGGGAATCGGAACAGCAAGATCTGAAGCTCTGTGAGGGGAGATTGGATTAGAGCATCGAATAGTCTCTACAATTTTCTAATATTAAACGAGCTTTTGTTTTTTATTTGTTTTTTTTAAAAGATTATCAACGTATAGTGTTGCATGTCTATATAAAAAACAAAAAAACAAAAAAACAAAAAAATGTTTGACATTTTAATGTGAGAAGATGGTTGTGAATGGTTGATGGAAACATAAACGGTCGATGTTAGCACCAACGTTTCAAAGTCACACTTGCAGGGAGATTGGTACTAATTGTGGTAAATGGTGTATGTCGGTCAATTTGCATCATTCGTAAGCTAATTTGTTTTAGTCATTTAAGGTAAGACGATATATTTTAAGGAAAATTAATGAAAATGATTTGAAAACTTTGAGTTTTAACGATTATGGTGAAATAAAGGGTAAAGTGATAGTATCAAAATTGACTTTTTAGTGTAAAAATATGGTTTTTCGTTAAATTGAATAGTACATTAAACTTTTCGTTAAAGTTCCTTATATTTTATTGTGCATGACATAATTATACTGGGAAAAAGGGATCCTAGGGATCTCGTAATCATAACCGTTCATCGTATATCGTGTAATCAGTTTTCATAATGTACTATTTATATTTAATTTTAAAATTTAATTTTTGAAATGATTTTTGATCGCCGGATCCTTTTCTATTATACTGAAACCTATTGCAAATTGATTGTTATTGAAATCTAAAATATTAATTAATGAACAGTCAAGAAATTGAACAGATTACCTGTAAAACACTCACAGAAAGAGCACAGGAAAAACCAATCATGCATAAACGCAGCGGGAATGGGATACTACACAAATATGTTCACATCAGGTTGTCTTCTGTTAAACCACGAGAATATGACTGCATGCATCAATCCTGTTTACAGCGGAAGTAAGCGGGAGAATGTCTCGGCTAAAGTTCAATCCTGTATATATCGATCCTCGTTGTCCTTGATTTCGCACTCAAGTTCTGTAAATGCGTCCCAAAACTATTTGTTGCTTTGCTTGGAGGAGCGCTGGTGATATTTCTTCTCTTTGTATAAGTTGGCGATCAATGAACGTGTTGATTCCCTTCTCGACCAAAGCCTTGTGTAAATGATCTGTAAAATTGGTTCGCGTATCCTCTCCTCTAAAGCTCAAAAAGACGTCGTATCTCCACGAAGGAGTGCTGCTAAATGAAGAAGAAGAGACAAGTTGATCGGCCATAGGAGAATTAAAGCCAGATAAACTGAAGAAAAACAGCCTCTCAAAGAAGTGGAATATGCAGTATGGTATGGTCAATGGACTCTCTCTTGTGTATATCAGTCCTCGTGTTTTCTTGCTACGCACTACTATCTTTCAATGTGAATGTGGTTAGGTTGAAGAAGACGAACTTTTCTGGCAACTTCACTTCCAAAGTGATTTTTACCATTTTTTTACTTACTATCTTTAAATGTTGAGATGAACTTTCGTGATAATTTCATTTCATCGACAGTGATTTATCTTTCTTTAACGACGCGCTTATTTTTCCATCTCATGGCACAGACACGATGCAATGCAACATGATGCTACTATGTCCATTTGTCAAACCAATCTTGCACTTAAAACGTACAAAATACGCAATTAACTTGAAATACTGTGCACTTTTAGATTATTAAGTGATTTTCTTAACCCCTTTTTTTCTTTTGTACTCGTGGTTTCATTTCTACTTAATTAGAGGTTGGCTTTGAGGGAGTTGCCGAAGGAGCCGCTGGGGACGTAGAGCATGCCAATGGCAAGAAGAACGAGGAAATAAATGCTTTTAACGATTTGAACTAAAAGACTCTTGCGAGAGAAAAAAATTATTCTTGAGCTACCAATCTAATTTTTTGACAAAAAAAAAAAAAAAAAAAAAACTAAGTAATTTGTGTTCTGAAACATAAAAGATTGGCCAAAGTTTTTGCAATCACAGCTCCACACCATAAGTATATTTCACTGTCCAATTAACTTACCAAATATTCATAAATACAAACATTTTACTCAGAAAACAAATATACTTGCAGAGGCTGTAAACCTTCATTTGAACTGAACCATCTGATGATCATCAACTGGTAGAAAACACACCAACAGAAGTAGGGTAGAGCGGCGCAGGCGTGTAAGCGAAACAATTCGGAACAAATGTGGAAGTCCGCCTTTTCGGAGGATCCGCGGAGGACTCTATGGCGGGTTGGTTCAAGTATGCGTACTTGCTTTTCGTCCACCTGCACAAATATTTGTCCAAAATCTCTGTTAAGAAAAATTGAAAACTTAAAATGCTTGACTAGTTGAGAAAATTAACTAACCAGTCCTTGATTCCAACACGAATTCCGTTGTCACTTGCGCTCTTGTTACTATCGTTTGTAGCAGAAGAGCTGTCCTTCTCGCCTTTGCCATTGTCGTTCAAGGACTCCTCAAAACGTCTGTGATCTTCCTCCTATACACCATACCCCTTCATCAAGTTAAGCAAAAGTAAACAAATAAAAATGCTACTAACTGCTCTTTTGCATATGTTTCTGATCCATATGTCTCAGCTCGATAGCACATGACATGTGATGAGTGAGACTGAGAGGGGATATATCCTCGGTTACACTAAAGTTTTTTCTTGTAACAAGTCATTTTAAAGAATCTTACCGAGAGCTTGAGGGCTCGAATACATGCTGCAGCCTTGATAGCGACGAGGAGATGCTCCTTTCGTTAATGTGCTTCTGACACCAGAACCTTGCGATTTCTTGCTTTGTCACGCTCTCCGGAACAGCCTTCTTATCCCAGAACCTTGGAAGTGGCCGTGGTGGAGGTGGCGGCGAGAGTGAATTCCCCTGCTCTATTTGCTTCATCTTCATCAATCTTTTCTGCTAACCGAATTGCCGACTTTCCTTTTCGAAGTTCTATAAGTATAAGATAAAGACTGCAAAGTGGTGGAAGAAATAATACGATTGAAAGTCTTGGATATGGAACTTTCAAGTACCAACCCTCAAGAGGTAGCTACTGCTCCAGTCTAACTTTCAAATGTGACTGATGGATTTGGCTTTCCAGGCACATTTCCCAGTTCTGCTTTCTAATACAAAGGAAATTTGAGTGGTCATTGCACCTTGAAATTTCGAGTAAGACTCTGACATTTTGGATTGCAGCAAGCAACTCCCAACAGAACTATTTGGTAGAATGTTCTTAAATCCATGCATCCAAAAAGTGACCTTCTTTAGTGAAGACTCGAGACATGGAATTGGCTCCAACCAGAAATGTTTAAGTGCGACGGTCACAACTCTTAGCTGTGTTATTATTTTATAAAATGGATGACATAGTCCAAAATCAGAGTATGTTAACGAACAAACTTCGAAAGCTATTTTATTAAAAGAAAAATAACGAAACAAGAATGTCGGGACGATTACAAATTAAATGCTACATTTTAATTAAGTTGTTATCTATAAAGTTACGAAGTACCATATATTTAAAAAACCAAACTAACCCTAATAGATAAGGAAACGAAACTCTAATTATATCAAGTTAGATCCAAAAAACCAACTATTAAAATAAATCTAAATACTTATATTTTTCGCAAGAGATGACGTGTCATGAATCTAACAGCATACCCTAAGGAATGATGTCGTCCCACCGAATATTTGCTTCCGTTGAACAGCAAAGCCTCCCAAGTCAGACATCAATTAAAAATTGAACAACCCTAACAAGCCGGCTACCCAAAAGCCTTCACTAACTAATTAACAGATCTTAACATGAATTTATAAGTTTTAATACGTTAATATCATCAATTTGTGATTAATAACATCTGTATAGTCAATATGAAAATTTTATTGTTCACTTCAACGAAAAACTATATTTTTACATTAAAAAATTTTCAATATAAGAACTTTACTATTCACTTTAATGAAAAGCCATATCTTATCCTTGTCGTTAAAACTCAGAAGTTTTTAATATTTTTTCATTCGTTTTCTTATAATTAATCTATTCCTAATGATCTGTTTAACTTAATAATTGAATTTATGTTCTTCAATCCAGATCAAATTCCAGAGCTCATGGGATTTTTTTTCCAAAATTCCCAGAAAATCCCACCTCAAATTTCACTTATTTAATCACAAATTCGATACAATCTTCAATCACAACAAAAAGTATACAATCAAGAAATTATGGTCGCAACCCATATCATTATTCAGTATACAAGGAAAATCCCAAAATTACACAAAAACTCCACCTAAGTCCCAGACGAAACGCGAAGGGCCTTCGTCTTGAACCTATACCGAGCAGCTCGAGGGATAACCTGGCTGGGCCCCATGTGAAACTGGCCGGGACTGTCAGTCATGGGGGGCCCATCGTCGTAGACGTGGCCGACCAGCCGCCCGCAGCCGTTGCACTTGATCTTCGTCCTCGTCCGTTGGATCCCCCAGTAGTTTCTGGTCTCGAAGAACGGCCTGATCTTGTCCTCCTTCTCGAACCGGAACTTGGTGGTGTCGACCGCCGCAAAAGACACCGTTCCCTTGTTTCCGGCCTCGAAGAAGAAGTCCGGAGGGTAGAGATTCGCGGCGGAAAGGTTCAGGTTGGCTCCGCACTCCGTGCAGGTGTAGATCGTCGAATCGGAATAAGCCATTGGCGGAATTGGGAAATGGTGTTTTTGCTGCGTTTTGGCGTTTATATGGTTTCGTTTCGACTGGAAGTTTCCAAAACCGCGTTCGGCCGGCAAGGAAATTTCAGAATTGTGGAAAATCAGGTGGGCCCCAGCCAAAAATGCAATGGGTGATCCAATTGGAAAATACAACCCGACCCGCTATTGCAGGCAAATAAAAGTTGGAAGCATCATATTACAGCAAATTTTCTAAAATTTGATTAGCAAACATTTGGATCTTTGAGCAAAAATTAGTAAATCTTGGTTTAGATAAATTGAAGTATTTACTTCCCTATCATGCGTTATCACAAGCAAATAAAGCTTTATTACGGACTTGCACAAGCCGCTCAAATATTATGTTCTCGTTTGGGAAATATTTTTAAATAACTGAAAATATTTTTAGATGAAATATTTTTGAAACCAATCTTAGTAAAAATGCAAGTTAATCTTGAAAAAACACTTAAATACTTCATGCAAAAAATATATAACGGATGCTTCTTGTAAAAAGCACTTCAAGTGTTTTTGAAATCCATAAATATTTTCTTTAAAAATGTTTTCAATCATTTAAAATCATTTACCAAACGAACCATTTACAAGTGTTGGTAGTAACATCTTCAACTCACCTCAACTTGGAGTTGCTTGCAAAGCAAGTGAAGAAAAAGAGAACAACAACAACAAGACCCCGACTTGGTCATCAACCAAAAACAAGAAGAAACAAAACAAGAAGACTTGGACGAGCAATGAGACTTAGGCCTGGTTTGGTACTAAGTCGATTCTGAAAAAAACTGGTATAAAAAAAAACTGGGAGCTTTTTTGTGTTTGGTAAACATTTAGCTTCAGCTTTTTTTACAGTTTTTGGTGAAAAAAAGCCAAAAAAAAGAAAGCTGCAAAACCCCAGCTTTGAAAAACCGATTTTTTTTCACATCTGTTTTACATAAAAGTTTACCAAACACTATAATATTGTTTTTTTTTCAAAAGCATTTTTACAAAAAAAGTTTACCAAACACTCTACAACTTTATTTCACAACCGCTTATTCTCACAGCACAGCAGAAACAATTTTTTTTCAAAGCACAACAATACCAAGCCAGCCCTTACTATGTTGATTGATACTAATAAAAAATTGAATAGTTTTATACCTTTTTTTATAAGCATTCCTAAACAACTTTTATGCTTCTTGTAAAAGCATTTCAATAAACACGTATTCAAAATTGCAATCAAATAATTTCTCACACTCAAGAAAAGATCTCTAATTACTTTTGTCAAATGCACAAAAAAGTGTTTTTATGGCTCATTTGAGAAGTGTTTTAAATGACTGAAAGTTATTTTTGAGAAATTTTTTTGAAATCAATCTTTAGTAGTTAATCATGAAAAAACATTTGAAATGCTTCATTCAATATACATATAACCGCTGTTTCCTACTGAAAACACTTCAAATACTTTTGAACCTTAAAACCATTTTCTTTAAAAGTACTTTAAAAAAAAAATCCTTTATCATCGTAATGCACTTTTAGCCGCTGGCAGAACACTTCCGATCAAAAGCCCATCAGACTGGCTTTGCCACAGCCCACGGCCCACATGGAGGCGGCTGAAGCTGTCAACCTCAGAGGGGCAATTTCGTCTTTCAGACAAGTCGGTACCCACAATCCTCCACCTACTTTGCCTATAAATAGAGCCTTAGGGCCTCGTTACCCCTTTGGTTTGTTCGGAGAGCTTCTCCCTCAGAGTCGAGTGCGAAATCGATCTCGCCGCAAACAGAAAAACAAAATTAAACCCAAAAGAAACCAGAAAAAAAAACAAAGAAATCAGAAGACTGTTTGATTGACGACCACCACGAGCTGACTAATTCCAGTTACAGTGAGAATTCTACTCGGAACTCGCAACAAACCCTAGGGTTTGTCGTCGTCGTCGTCGTCGCCACCATGGATATCCGGTTTCCCTACTCGCCAGCCGAGGTGGCGAAGGTGAAATGCGTGCAGTTCGGCATCCTCAGCCCCGACGAAATCGTAATTTTCCACTCCCTCTTTGTTCTTCGTTTTTGCGTTCATTCGGTTATCGCCTGTTTGTTTGCTGAGAAAGATTAAGAAACGTGAATTCTGTTGCGAGATTTCGAATTCGAAAGCTGTTTACTGAGTTTGATCGATTTGGTAGTTATTGGATGATTGCTAGGGTTTAGTGAATGCTGTATTTAGGTGAATCGGAGTGTTCTAAAACAATATTTATTTTTTTGGTGTGTTTTGTTTGCAGAGGCAAATGTCTGTCGTGGAGATTGAGCACAGTGAGACTATGTTGGGAGGCAAACCGAAGACGGCTGGTTTGAGTGATCCTCGGCTTGGTACAATTGATCGGAAGTTGAAATGTGAGACGTGTACAGCCAACATGGCTGAGTGCCCTGGCCATTTTGGGCACCTTGAGCTTGCAAAACCAATGTTTCACATCGGTTTCATGAAGATTGTGCTGTCCGTAATGCGATGCGTTTGCTTCAATTGCTCGAAAATTCTAGTCGATGAGGTACTGCTTTCTTGATATTGACTAACATTGATAAGCTTGTTAGTCTTGTAACTTTGTAAGATAGATTGAAAGGTCATTTGGATGTCCCTAGCCTGTTGTATACCTCATTGTAAATTTGTTGGGTTATGTTTTGGGATGGCTTGAATGGATGCGGTGCATAAAATGAGTCTGTTGCCTCATGGAATCCGAAAACATCAATTTTGTTTTAAAAAAGGATCTTATACTTAAGTATGCAGACAGTTGTTAACCCCAGCAAATTTTATGTGACTTCATTTTGCAGGACGACCACAAGTTTAAGCAAGCTATGAGAATAAAGAATCCGAAAAGCAGGCTGAAAAAAATTTTGGATGCCTGCAAAAACAAAACCAAATGTGAAGGTGGTGATGAAATTGATGTCCAAGGCCAAGATACTGAAGAGCCTGTAAAGAAAAGTCGGGGTGGCTGTGGTGCTCAGCAGCCCAAGCTCTCTATTGAGGGTATGAAAATGAATGCAGAGTACAAAGCCCAAAGGAAGAAAAACGATGACCCGGAACAGCTTCCTGAACCCGTGGAAAGGAAACAGACCCTTACTGCAGAAAGGGTTGGTATACTTTAAATAGACAGATTTTCCTTGTATCAGGCCAGCTTTTCATGATGCTAAAACATTGTTAAATTTGTATCAGGTTCTTAGTGTTTTAAAGAGAATAAGTGATGAAGACTCCCAAATATTGGGATTAAACCCAAAGTACGCTCGGCCAGATTGGATGATTCTACAAGTTCTGCCTATACCTCCACAACCTGTGAGACCCTCTGTAATGATGGACACCTCATCCAGGAGTGAGGTAAGCTTCTTTCGTGCTGTGTTTTTTCCTTTCTCTTTAGAGAACAAGTGGCAAGCTGATAATTTTAGTAGCTAAAGAGAGTAGTATTTATTGTTGTTGGTGATAAGTTGATAACTGACTTCATGTATTTTCTGACTCCAGGATGATTTGACTCATCAATTGGCGATGATAATTCGTCATAATGACAATCTCAGGCGGCAGGAACGAAATGGTTCTCCTGCTCATATCATTTCAGAGTTTGCACAACTTCTGCAATTCCACATTGCCACTTATTTTGACAATGAGTTGCCAGGACTACCAAGGGTATGTATACATTATAATATATTTCTGCATAGTAGCTATATTCATTTATTTTGTGTCTTTCTTTGATTGTAGACTGGAGATACACATAAATTTATGTTAAGCAGTACAACTTCATTTCATGCGTACTCTGAAATTTTTCCTCACTGAAACAGGCTACGCAGAGATCAGGGAGGCCTATTAAATCAATTTGTAGTAGACTGAAGGCGAAAGAAGGGCGTATAAGAGGCAACTTAATGGGGAAACGTGTTGATTTTTCAGCTCGGACAGTGATTACTCCCGATCCAAACATAAACATTGATCAATTAGGAGTGCCGTGGAGTATTGCTTTGAATCTCACATACCCCGAGACTGTGACTCCATATAATATTGAAAGGTAAACTTTATCTTTTTTAATTTTCCCATCTTTGTTCTTTTCTACATTTTTCATTCTCCTATTCAATATTGATGGAATATTATTCAATAACAAACAGGTTGAAGGAGCTTGTTGAGTATGGCCCCCATCCTCCGCCCGGTAAAACTGGTGCGAAGTATATAATAAGAGATGATGGGCAAAGGCTTGATCTTCGTTATTTGAAGAAAAGCAGTGATCATCATTTGGAGCTTGGATATAAGGCATTGCTCTTTCATTCTGATAAGTTTTGATTTGGGTCTTTTCTGTTTGAGAGTAAATTTTGAACTTCTACTTTTGTGGCTTCAGGTGGAACGTCATTTGAATGATGGAGACTTTGTCCTCTTTAATCGACAACCTAGTCTCCATAAAATGTCTATCATGGGCCACAGAATCAAGATCATGCCATACTCGACATTCCGATTGAATCTGTCTGTGACCTCGCCATATAATGCTGACTTTGACGGGGATGAAATGAACATGCATGTGCCCCAGTCCTTTGAAACCAGGGCCGAAGTTTTGGAGCTCATGATGGTGCCAAAATGCATCGTCTCACCTCAGGCTAATCGACCTGTCATGGGAATTGTGCAGGACACACTTTTAGGTTGTCGTAAGATCACGAAGAGGGATACCTTCATAGAGAAGGTAACTGATTCACCCCTATTTTACCCCTTGAATATCGTGTTTTGTTAATATTTTATTTTATTTTATTTTATTTTTACGCAAAAGGATTCTTATCCTCACTAATTCTTTTCAGGATGTTTTCATGAATATCTTGATGTGGTGGGAGGATTTTGATGGAAAAGTTCCTGCTCCTGCGATTTTGAAGCCCCGGCCACTTTGGACTGGAAAACAGGTGTTTAATCTTATAATACCAAAACAAATAAATCTCCAAAGAACTTCTGCATGGCACTCAGAATCAGAGAGTGGGAACATAACTCCAGGGGATACTCTTGTTAGAATAGAAAAGGGTGAATTGCTTTCTGGAACTCTCTGCAAGAAGGCCCTTGGGACTTCTACAGGAAGTCTTATTCATGTTATATGGTATGCAAATTTTCTCTATTCAGTTCACTCTATTAAGTTAAGAAATACATTTGTGTGTATGGTCTTGGTACCCTCAGTTTATGACGCACCATACAATAGGGCCTTTGCTTCCATCTGAGTATCAAACATATAATTTGACCACTTTGGCTTGTTGTGCAGGGAAGAGGTTGGTCCAGATGCAGCCCGCAAGTTTCTGGGTCATACCCAATGGCTTGTAAATTACTGGCTGCTGCAGAATGCTTTTAGCATTGGAATTGGAGATACTATTGCTGATGCAGCCACAATGGAGAAAATCAATGAAACAATTTCCAAGGCGAAAAATGAGGTGAAAGATCTTATAAGTAAAGCCCAATCCAAGCAGCTGGAGGCTGAACCTGGACGAACCATGATGGACTCGTTTGAAAACAAAGTGAACCAGGTGTGCTACTTGGCATTTTGCCTGCAGTTTATTCTTGTTTGCCTGCATATTGTTGAGTAATAAATAATGTATGTGATTTTTCCAGGTGTTGAATAGGGCTCGTGATGACGCTGGAAGTAGTGCTCAAAAGAGTTTAGATGAGAGCAACAATCTTAAGGCCATGGTTACAGCAGGGTCCAAAGGGAGTTTTATCAACATATCACAGATGACTGCTTGTGTGGGACAGCAAAATGTTGAGGGTAAGCGAATCCCGTATGGGTTCATAGACCGGACGTTGCCCCACTTTACTAAAGATGATTATGGACCAGAAAGTCGTGGATTTGTAGAAAATTCATACCTGCGTGGACTAACTCCACAGGAGTTCTTTTTTCATGCTATGGGTGGTAGGGAAGGTCTTATAGATACTGCTGTTAAGACATCTGAGACTGGGTACATCCAAAGGAGACTGGTGAAGGCTATGGAGGATATTATGGTGAAATATGATGGCACAGTACGTAATTCTTTAGGCGATGTCATTCAGTTTCTATATGGGGAAGATGGGATGGATGCTGTTTGGATAGAATCGCAAAAGCTGGATTCTTTGAAAATGAAAAAAACAGAATTTGATAGGACTTTTACTTATGAGTTGGATGATGAAAATTGGAATCCTGACTACATGTTGCACGAACATGTTGAGGATCTCAAAACGATTAGAGAGTTCCGTAATGTGTTTGATGCAGAAGTTCAGAAACTTGAAACAGATAGATTACAACTGGGAACAGAGATTGCAGTCACAGGGGATAATTCTTGGCCACTGCCTGTTAACTTGAAGAGGCTTATTTGGAATGCACAAAAAACCTTTAAGATTGACTTCCGAAGGACTTCTGATATGCACCCAATGGAAATTGTGGAAGCTATTGATAAGCTCCAGGAGAGACTGAAAGTTGTTCCTGGTGATGACCAGTTGAGTGTTGAAGCGCAGAAGAACGCAACGTTGTTTTTCAACATTTTACTTCGCAGCACTTTCGCAAGCAAACGGGTGTTGGATGAGTACAGGCTTACTCGTGAAGCATTTGAGTGGGTTATTGGGGAGATAGAATCACGCTTCCTGCAATCACTTGTAGCACCAGGGGAAATGATTGGTTGCGTTGCTGCACAGTCTATTGGAGAGCCTGCCACTCAGATGACACTGAATACTTTCCACTATGCTGGTGTGAGTGCAAAGAATGTTACCCTAGGTGTCCCCAGGTTAAGGGAAATTATTAATGTTGCCAAGAGAATCAAAACGCCATCCCTCTCTGT
Source organism: Malus sylvestris (assembly GCF_916048215.2). Classification (NCBI taxonomy): domain Eukaryota; kingdom Viridiplantae; phylum Streptophyta; class Magnoliopsida; order Rosales; family Rosaceae; genus Malus; species Malus sylvestris. The sequence goes on along the minus strand of NC_062261.1, from coordinate 9,125,066 downwards.
CTACTTAAAGTCTGAAGCTAATAAAACGAAGGAGCGGGCCAAGAATGTGCAGTGTGCTTTGGAATACACCACTCTGCGAAGTGTAACTCAAGCTACAGAAGTATGGTACGATCCAGACCCCACAAGCACAGTAATTGAAGAGGATATAGATTTTGTGAAAGCTTACTATGAAATGCCAGATGAAGAGGTTAATCCTGATAAAATTTCACCTTGGTTGCTTCGCATTGAGTTGAATCGCGAAATGATGGTGGATAAGAAGTTGAGCATGGCTGACATTGCTGAGAAGATTAACCTTGAATTTGACGATGATTTGACTTGTATCTTCAATGATGACAATGCTGAAAAATTGATCCTTCGTATCCGTATCATGAATGCTGAAGCTCCAAAAGGGGAGATGGTTGATGAATCTGCTGAAGATGATGTTTTTCTGAAGAAGATTGAGAGTAACATGCTGACAGAGATGGCTCTTCGTGGTATTCCAGATATTAACAAAGTGTTCATTAAACACGGTAAAGTTAACAAGTTCGATCAGAATGAAGGATTTAAAGCGGAGCAAGAGTGGATGCTGGATACCGAAGGGGTTAATCTCTTAGCTGTTTTGTGCCACGATGATGTTGATGCTAGGCGCACAACTAGTAATCATTTGATTGAAATTCTGGAAATTCTCGGAATTGAGGCAGTTCGTCGGTCATTGTTGGATGAGTTGAGGGTTGTTATATCGTTTGATGGGTCCTATGTTAATTATCGGCATCTCGCTATCCTTTGTGACACGATGACCTACCGTGGGCACTTAATGGCAATAACTCGTCATGGCATTAATAGAAATGACACTGGTCCTATGATGAGGTGCTCCTTTGAAGAGACTGTTGATATTCTTCTTGATGCTGCAGTGTTCGCAGAGACGGATTATTTAAGAGGTGTGACAGAAAATATAATGTTAGGACAACTTGCACCAATTGGAACAGGAGATTGTGCCCTGTATCTCAATGATGAGATGCTGAAGAATGCCATTGAACTGCAGCTGCCCAGTTACATGGATGGTCTTGATTTTGGTATGACACCGTCTCGTTCTCCAGTATCAGGAACACCATATCACGAGGGCATGATGTCCCCTAATTATTTGTTGAGCCCAAATCTTCGGTTGTCGCCAATTTCAGATGCTCAGTTTTCTCCATATGTTGGAGGAATGGCATTCTCTCCTACTTCCTCTCCAGGCTACAGCCCATCATCCCCTGGATACAGCCCTTCCTCGCCTGGATACAGCCCCACTTCTCCTGGGTACAGTCCCACCTCACCAGGGTATAGCCCCACTTCTCCTGGGTACAGTCCCACCTCTCCGACATATAGTCCTAGTTCTCCTGGCTATAGTCCCACCAGTCCAGCTTACTCTCCTACGAGTCCATCATACTCACCAACCTCTCCCAGCTACAGCCCCACCTCACCAAGCTACAGTCCCACCTCACCAAGCTACAGCCCCACTTCCCCTGCTTACAGCCCCACTTCCCCCGCTTACAGCCCCACTTCCCCTGCATATAGCCCCACTTCCCCATCTTACAGTCCCACGTCTCCTTCATACAGCCCAACTTCGCCCTCCTACAGCCCAACTTCACCCTCCTACAGCCCAACTTCTCCCTCCTACAGCCCCACATCTCCATCCTACAGCCCTACCTCGCCAGCCTACAGCCCAACTTCTCCTGGTTACAGCCCAACCTCTCCCAGTTATAGTCCAACCTCGCCCAGTTACAGCCCTACATCTCCAAGCTATAATCCTCAGTCTGCCAAGTACAGTCCGTCGTCAGCTTACTCTCCAAGCAGTCCAAGATTGTCACCATCTAGTCCATACAGTCCTACCTCTCCGAACTACAGGTGAGCTGTCTTTTGAACTGCACTTATGGTATTAGAATTGCTGCATGCTGACTGATCAGTGCTGATGATTAGAATTAGTACTCTCACAGTTGATCTCTTCAGTTCTAACCCTCTGTCTTGCTGCCTCTCTTTTCCAGTAATCATATTTATTGAGTTGAGGAAATCTATTGTTATCTACTAATTATGTCTTCTTTTATTTGCAGCCCAACCTCACCATCATATTCACCCACATCTCCATCGTACTCTCCCTCAAGCCCCACATACAGTCCGGGCAGGTAAACTTACTCTGGTCACCTCTGTTCTGCACCTTCCTATATTTATTTTCTTGTCCAATTTCGTACTTTTGGAGTTTACTTGGTTTTATTCTTGTGTAAGTTTGTTGAAAAATGTTATCTTGTTCTAATATTTATTCTTGTTCAGCCCATTGACTTCTGGAGTGAGCCCAGACTATAGCCCGAGTTCCCCTCAGTATAGGTAAACTGTGAAACAATCTTTGTTTTTCTCTGAATATTTCTATTTTGATCTTCATTGCCCCTAGATGTGCCCTAATGCTTGTGAATTTTCCTCTTGTCGCTTTTATTTCCGTGCAGTCCAAGTGCTGGATACTCACCTAGTCAACCAGGTTACTCGCCATCATCTACTAGCCAGTAGATGATACGGAGGTATATTTCTTGAATCCTTCATCTTGTGGATGTCTATTTATCCAAATGGAGATTTCAGTTTCTTCTTCAAGCCTTCATCTTTGGGTTATTAGGATTGATTTACGTCACCAGTTATGTTCATTTTCACGTCTCTCAAACATAAAATGCCTCCTCAAGCTTTTGACTCGAGCACTTGTATATCTCATTCATTTATATTCGTAAAGTTTTATAGTTGCATCATACAGTTTTGTAGTTAAATTGTATGTGGTCCTGGTTGTTTTCATTTTGGAAAAAGGAAATTGCGTGTAAGCAAGTCGGAATGGAAAACGAAACGATGTTTTGGTCGGAGGAAAATTTCCGAGTAGGCTCCCAAAATGCACGCCAGTAGCTAGAGAATGAAACTGATATAAAATGATACTTCATTGGCTTTTATTCATGGTTCTTTTTGTCCAAATTTACAGCTCGCCTGCTACCATCGGAGAACAGACTAATTGGAACTGAGAAGTCACGTTCAAGCTGGCCGCTTCATGGCAGGATGTGAGCTTGCCGTACATATTATAATCCCGTTAACAGTGGAGGATATCTCCAGGACTAGTTTTTACTAGCATCAGTTCAGATATCCCGGGAGAATGTATCTTAACTCTGTAACACTTTGTGTTTTTGGTGCCCAAAACTTCGTGTCCGTCGGATATTTTCGTGTCGAGATGAGTTGAAACTGTAAAAAGTTGTACGTTCTCGTCGGATATTTTCGTGTCTTTGTTAGTGTGAGGATGACGAGTATGTTGAGAGTTCTGGTTCTGAATTTATTACCAGTTCATAGATTTATAAAATTGCACACGTTGCTATCATAAAACTGTTTTAAAACCCTTTGCCACTGCTTATCACACAATGAAAGCTTCCACTATTTCATTACACAATCTATGAGTTTGAAGAGGCCAATCTCATAAAAGAAATAAAGTACCAAGCATTGAAATTGACGGTGAACAAGTGCTTAATCTATGGCACATTAGTGCTTAACCTAAAAAATTATGTGGTTTAATTCCCTTCTTGCTTTCCTAAAAGGAATATTTTTAAATAACTATAATTTATTGAATTTAGATGTAAGATGATATACACACTACTCTAGCCAATTAACACAACTAACATAGAATGAATGGTAATATTATTGCGATTCCTGACTTCTCCTACGCCTATTTAGCTAGAATGGGAATTGCTCTTTTGTTGTGTATTAGATCGATGATGCTACGTTCGCATATTTTAGTTCTCTTCGTTACTGAGACATAAAAAATCACGAATTAAATTGATTAGAGTTGTAGTTCATCGCATACTCATTCCTTCTCTTGATTATTTCTTACATTCTTAAATCATGAATTTCCCACTTCGAAGTTAGCATGGGAAAAAAAAAAAAAAACTGATTTTCTTTCTTGTAATAATGAAAAAGGAGGTGTTTTATCTTCAATTTGATCGCAACTTGTATTTTTTTACAAACAGTATCGTTAATAAGTTAATTTGTTAGTTGTTAAAGGGAAGAAAGATCAGTAGAATTGAACACACACCAACACTAAGCTACATAATGATTACTTTCCGCAACTGCGAGTGTCATCTGCGCGGATCACCAACTGTTGTCATTGGGCCTAGGCCTTATATTACCGTACTTTCAGCTAATATCATAAGTCGGTACATGAGGCCGATTTCGTGCTTTGACAAAGTCGGCAAACCCCAAGATTTCCCCTATAAATACCCCCTCTCGCCGCACGATTCCTCATTTTGCCTCGGAGGTTGGCGCAGAAATCGAAGCTCAAAAATTCAAAATCGAAAATTCGAACCAGAAAATTGCAGATGCTGATCGAAGAACAAACCAAAAAATAACAAAATCTGAACAAAAATTTGAAAAATCACATACCCTGGGGTTTCGTTTTGCGTGAGCAGATTGATTGATTACAGTATGGACCAGGGATTCCCGTACTCGCCGGCGGAGACGGCCAAAGTCCGCCGCGTACGGTTCGGGATACTGAGTCCTGATGAAATCGTAATTTCCGATTCCTCATTGCTCTTCTTCGAATTTAATTTTGTTGAGATTCGAAGCTTGTTCTGTAATTGTTTGCTTGCCGAGAAAGTTAGCCTGTGATTCTGCCATGTGGTGCGAGTTTTCGATTTCGAAAGCTCGTTACTGAGTAGCGATTGGATGGAGTGTTAGGGTTTTGGTTTTGAGTTTTGTTTGGATTAAAACTTGATTTTTGGCCCAAGGATGGAGTCGGCCCAAAAGGAGGCCTGGACGAACATAGAAGATCAAAGCCCAGCCAAAACTTGGGAAGGCAGGAAATGCCCTTTTCTGACTTGATACAATTTACAAAGGCCACTTGCCTACCTACCCAAGGACCAAGTGGTGTAGACTGATCAGACTGCACAGCCCATAAAGTACTTTATGGTGGCATTGCATGTAATAAAGCTGACGAGTCATCACCCTCAGACCGCATTCGGGCAAAGTTGTTGCTACAGGAAGCCGAGTCAAGTCGTCTATAAAAGGAAGAAGAGAAGACAGGAGCAACGACACTCAATCAAACAAACAACTGCAAGCCAAAACTCTGCTCAAAGCCAGATTTGCCTTCCAAACGAAGCTGTAGTCAGCCAAGCCTTCATTCCATTCGGGACCAGCCTTTATCCCCCGCGGGATACTCTTTTCTCCTAAACTTTGTAATAGCTCTGCTACCCTGCTCTAACTTGTTGTAGTATCGATTCACCCTTTTGTATTCTCCTTCCCCTCTCCACCTCTAAGCTTTCAGACCTATGACAGAACCACAAAGATAGGGACCTGCAAGACGATCAGCCTTAATTGATAAGGTTTAATCTTGCCCGACCTGCTTTGTTCTGTCTTTGTCTTCTCTTTCTTTAAAGTCTAGCAATATGTTGTATATTTTTAGTTATATGCAAGTCTGTTTCTAGCAAAATCACTATGACAAAGCTTTCTCAGTACTTGGATCTGATTTAAATATATCTTAAATGCTTAAATCAGATCAAAGTCCTAAGCCCGCAGGCATGTAAATCTGATTAGTTTGAAAGTCCTTGGCCTCAAGGCATAAAAAAGAACTTTATGTGGACTTAACCCATCCACGACAATCCTTGATAAACGAGAAGTCCGAAGTTACTTGGGGCGCAAGTAATCGACCTACCTTCTAGTTTTCTTTCTATTATATCATGATTATCATAGAACGCTTAAGTATGGGATGGACTCTAATGGAAAGCCTCAAGGCCTACACCTAAGGCCTCACAAAGGCATCCATTTGGGTTCGTTCTATTCCTTGGATTCGGGTAATCGGAAATATAATAGTTAGAAGACTCCTACAATCACAAGAATAAATATGATGCACTGGTTTAGTTATTGATAGGAAGCCTCAAGGCCTACATTTAAGGCCCCACAAAGGCACCTGTTGTAACTAACACGGTTTCTTGGATACATATATATATATATATATATATATATATATATATATATATACAATGAAAGAACGACAACCATTTTACATCTGCCATGCTAAAGATGGCAGTGGCACGCCTGAGCACCTGAATGTTAACCTTGATTGTGAGCCTCAAGGCCTATACCTAAGGCCCCACAAAGGCACCTCTCAAAGTTAACGCTGTCCTTCTCTTTCAGCCTTACCCGAAGAGCCTTACCCGAAGAGTCTTGCCCGACGAGACTTGCCCGACAACGCCCAGAAACGAAGCAGAAGCCCGACAGCAGCCCTCAACCGGCGCCAACCTCCAGGGAAGCTGTGTGCTCGTCGGCCAGGAAACATCCCCAGCGGAAATTCCTGCCACGAACAAGTTTTGTTTTTTGGTGCATTGGTTGCAGAGACAAATGTCTGTGGCTAAGATTCAGCACGGTGAGACAACGGTGGAGGGAAAACCGAAGACGGGTGGTCTGAGTGATCCCCGGCTTGGTACAATTGACCGGAAGATCAAATGCGAGACTTGTGCTTCCAACATGGCTGACTGCCCTGGCCATTTCGGGCACCTTGAGCTTGCCAAACCAATGTACCACATCGGGTTCATGAAGACCGTGTTGTCTGTGATCCGTTGCGTCTGCTTCAATTGCTCGAAAATTCTAGCCGACGAGGTGCTTTCGAGCTTTAAGTTTTCCCTGCAATGTAGTTTTCTGCGTTGTTTGATTAATGTTGACGAAGATTTGGTTTATAAGCTCGTTAGTCGTTTAAAAAAGATTGAAATGTTTCGAATGTTCGCTTCCTTTTATTTGCCGCAGGAAGACCAGAAGTGTAAGCAAGCTTTGAGAATCAAATGCCCGAAAGATAGGCTAAAACAGATTGTGGATGCGTGCAGAACCAAAACTAAATGTGAAGGCGGTGACGACATTGATGTCCAAGGCCTAGAGTCTGAAGAGCCTGTCAAGAAAAGTCATGGCGGCTGCGGTGCTAAGCAGCCCAAGTTCTCTCTAGACGGTATCAAAATGATAGCGGAGTACAAAGCCCAGAGGAAGAAAAAAGATGACCAGGAACAGCTTCCTGAACCGGTGGAAAGGAAACAGACTCTTACGGCTGAAAGGGTTGTGTGCTTAAACTTAGACAGTTTCGTTTTATCAGACCAACATTTTGCACGTTGCTAAGGCATTGTTGAATTGGTTTTAGGTTCTGAATGTTTTAAAGAGGATAAGTGATGAAGAACTCCAACTATTGGGATTCAATCCCGATGACTCTCGGCCAGATTGGATGATCTTACAAGTTCTACCTATTCCTCCACTAGCTGTGAGACCTTCCGTGATGATGGACACTTCATCCAAGAGTGAGGTACGGGTCTTTTGTCTCTCTTTAGCTGATAGCTTTAGTGTCCAAGGAGAAAATCTAGTATTCGTTGTTGGTGGCGATAAGTTGTAACTGACGTCATATATTTTCTGATCCAGGATGATTTAACTTATCAACTGGGAACGATCATTCGTCATAATGACAATCTGAGGAGACAGGAACGAATTGGATCACCGGCTCGTATAATTTCAGAGTTTGCACAAATGTTGCAGTTCCACATTACGACATATTTTGACAATGAGTTGCCTGGTCTACCACGGGTATGCATACATGGAAACATGTATCAACATAGAAGCTATATGCTTTTATGTTGTCTGTATGCGTACTCTGAAACTTTTCTTGGCTGAAACAGGCTACTCAGAGATCAGGGAGGCCTATTAAATCGGTATGTAGTAGGCTGAAGGCCAAAGGAGGCCGTGTAAGAGGCAACTTAATGGGGAAACGTGTTGATTTTTCAGCACGAACGGTGATCACTCCGGATCCAAACATAAACATCGATGAATTAGGGGTGCCGTGGAGTATTGCTTTGAATCTCACATACCCGGAGACTGTGACTCCGTATAATATTGAAAGGTAGACTACTTTGTGCCTTTCAACTTTTCTTCTTCTTTTCTAGTTCATTCAATCTTTTGTTGATGGAATTTTGTTGAATCAAAAACAGGTTGAAGGAGCTTGTTGAGTATGGCCCTCATCCTCCGCCCGGTAAAACTGGTGCGAAGTATATAATAAGAGATGACGGGCAAAGGCTTGATCTTCGTTATTTGAAGAAAAGCAGTGATCATCATTTGGAGCTTGGATATAAGGCATTGCTCTTTCATTCTAATAAGTTTTGATTTGGGTCGTCTCTGTTTGAGTAGCACTTTTTAGCTTCTACTATTGTGCCTTCAGGTGGAGCGCCATCTGAACGATGGAGACTTTGTGCTCTTCAATCGTCAACCTAGTCTGCATAAAATGTCTCTTATGGGGCACAAAGTCAAGATCATGCCGTACTCAACATTTCGCTTGAATCTGTCTGTGACCTTGCCATATAATGCTGACTTTGATGGGGATGAAATGAACATGCACGTACCCCAGTCCTTTGAAACCAGGGCTGAAGTATCGGAGCTCATGATGGTACCAAAATGCATCGTCTCACCTCAGTCAAATCGACCTGTTATGGGAATCGTCCAGGACACGCTTTTAGGTTGTCGTAAGATAACAAAGAGGGATACCTTCATAGAGAAGGTGACTCTGATACGACCATTATTTTCCCCATGTGAATATCGTGTTTTCTTGTTAGCGACATAGGTGTCTTATCCTTGCTGATTTTTTTCAGGATGTCTTCATGAATATTCTGATGTGGTGTGAGGATTTTGATGGAAAAGTTCCTGCTCCAGCAATTTTGAAGCCCCGGCCATTATGGACGGGGAAGCAAGTATTCAATCTTATAATTCCGAAACAGATAAATATGCAAAGAACATCTTCATGGCACTCAGAAGCAGAGAGTGGGAACATAACCCCAGGAGACACTTTAGTTAGAATTGAAAAAGGTGAACTGCTTTCGGGAACGCTGTGCAAGAAGACTCTTGGGACTTCTACAGGAAGTCTTATCCATGTTATATGGTATGCTGTTTGCTCTACAGTTTAACTATTCAGTTCTGAAATGTTAGAATTTCCCAGTTTGCTCTTTAATTTATCGTGCTGGATCTAAGTTGAAGCATCTGAACAGAAAGTTTTATGGATTGAAACTTTTTGTTGTGCAGGGAAGAGGTTGGTCCAGATGCAGCGAGCAAGTTCCTCGGTCATACCCAATGGCTTGTGAATTACTGGCTGCTGCAGAATGCTTTTAGCATGGGAATTGGAGATACAATTGCTGATGCTGCAACAATGGAGAAAATCAATGAAACAATATCAAAGGCAAAAAATGAAGTGAAAGATCTTATAATTAAAGCCCAATCCAAGCAACTCGAGGCTGAACCTGGACGAACTATGATGGAATCCTTTGAAAACAAAGTCAACCAGGTGTGCTACATGAATTTTTGCCTGCAATTTATTATGGTGGTTTGGCTGCAGACTGCCTACTGTTGAGTAATAATATGTTTGATTTTTCCAGGTATTGAATAGGGCTCATGATGACGCTGGAAGTAGTGCTCAAAAGAGTTTGTCCGAAAGCAACAATCTTAAGGCCATGGTTACGGCAGGGTCCAAGGGGAGTTTTATCAACATATCACAGATGACTGCTTGTGTGGGACAGCAGAAACGTTGAGGGTAAACGAATCCCATATGGGTTCAGGGACCGGACATTGCCCCACTTTGCCAAAGATGACTATGGACCGGAAAGTCGTGGATTTGTGGAGAACTCATACTTGCGAGGACTAACTCCACAGGGGTTCTTTTTTCATGCTATGGATGGTAGAGAAGGTCTTATTGATACTGCAGGTAAGACATCTGAGACTGGGTACATCCAAAGGAGACTGGTGAAGGCTATGGAGGATATTATGGTGAAACATGATGGCACAGTACGTAATTCTTTGGATGATGTCATTCAGTTTCTCTACGGGGAAGATGGAATGGATGCTGTTTGGATAGAATCACAGAAGCTGGATTCTTTAAGAATGAAAAAATCAGAGTTTGATCAGACTTTTAAGTATGAGGTGGACGAAAATTGGGATCCAGACTACATTTTGCATCAACATGCTGATGATCTCAAATATAATATAGAGTTTCGCAATGTGTTCGAAGCAGAATTTGAGAAACTTGAAAGAGACAGATTACTTCTTGGAACAGAGATTGCAGTCACCGGTGATAATTCTTGGCCATTACCTGTTAACTTGAAGAGGCTTATTTGGAATGCACAAAAAACTTTTAAGATAGACTTCCGGAAGACTTCTGATATGCACCCGATGCAAATTGTGGATGCTATTGATAAGCTGACGGAGAGACTGAAAGTTGTTCCTGGTGATGACTTGTTGAATGTCGAAGCTCAAAAGAATGCTACATTGTTTTTCAACATTCTACTTCGCAGCACTTTCGCAAGCAAACGGGTGTTGGATGAGTACAGGCTTACTCAAGAAGCATTTGATTGGATTAATAGGGAGATAGAGTCACACTTCCGGCAATCAATCGTAGCACCTGGAGAAATGATTGGTATTGTTGCTGCACAATCTATTGGAGAGCCTGCTACTCAGATGACTCTCAATACTTTCCATTATGCTGGTGTGAGTGCAAAGAATGTTACCCTAGGTGTTCCCAGGTTGAAGGAAATTATGAACGTCGCTAAGAAAATCAAAACGCCTTCTCTGTCTGTCTACTTAAAGCCGGAAGCTAGTAAAACCAAGGAGAGGGCTAAAAATGTCCAGTGTGATTTGGAATACACCACTCTCCGAAGTGTTATTCATGCCACAGAAGTATGGTACGATCCAGACCCCATGTGCACAATAATTGAAGAGGATGTTGAACTTGTGAATACCAACTGGGAAATGCCAGATGAAGAGGTTAATTCAGATAGAATATCTCCTTGGTTGCTTCGCATTGAGTTGAATCGCGAAATGATGGTGGATAAGAGGTTCAGCATGGCCGACATTGCTGAGAAGATTAACAATGAATTTGGCGATGATTTAAATTGTATCTTCATTGATGACAATGCTGAAAAGTTGATCCTTAGAGTGCACATAATGAATGCTGAAGCTCCACAAGCGGAATCAGGCGACGATTCTGAAGATGAGATTTTCTTGAAGAAGATTGAGAGCAACATGTTGACAGAGATGGCTATTCGTGGTATCCCGGAGATTAAAAAAGTGTTCGTTAAGCACGGTAAAGTTAACAAGTTCGATCAGAACGAAGGATTTAAAGCAGAGCAAGAGTGGATGCTGGATACAGAAGGCGTTAATCTTCTTGCCGTCATGGGCCATGAAGAGGTTGATGCCAGGCGCACTACTAGTAATCACTTGCCCGAAATTCTTGAGGTTCTTGGAATCGAGGCAGCTCGTCGGTCACTGCTGGATGAGTTGCGTGTTGTCATATCTTTTGATGGGTCTTATGTGAACTATCGGCATCTGGCGATCCTCTCTGATCTCATGACATATCGTGGACACTTAATGTCAATCACCCGCCATGGCTTCAACCGCAATGTCACTGGTCCCCTGATGCGCTGCTCATTTGAACAGACGGTTGATATTCTACTCGATGCGGCCATGTTTGGGGAAACAGATTATTTGAGAGGGGTCACGGAAAATATAATGCTAGGTCAGCTTGCACCGATCGGAACAGGAGACTGCTTTGTTTCTCAATGAGCTCGAGCTGCCTAGTTGTATGGAGGGTCTTGAGTTTGACGCGACACCATTTTGTTGTCCAGCGTTGGAAACTCCATATCATGACGATATGATGTCTCCGCTGTTCAGCCCAAATTATGCTGCCCATCACCCTCCGTCATCAGTCTGGCTTCCCCAGCCTACAGTCTGGTTTCTCCGGCCTACAGTCTGGTTTATCCGGTCCACAGTCCAACTGATCAGGAAGATTCTCCCACCAGTCCGGTGTACAATCGGACTACATCCACTCGCAACCTAACCTCGCCCGCTCACAGCCTGGCTTCCCTCGCTTATAGCCCGAATTTCTCCTACAGCCCCATATCGCCATCCTACAGCCCCATCTCAACCGCCTACAGCCCGACGTCCCCCTCCTACAGCTAGCCTCTCATCTCCACCTAACAGCCCTACACCACCCGCCTACAGCCCGACAACCCCCTTCTACAGCCCCACATCCCCATCCTAGTATCCTACAACCTTACCTCACCACCCTACAGCCCAACTTCCCCGGGCTACTCTTCAACCTACAGTCCTCCATCTCCAAATTAAACTTGAGCCGTCTTTTCGTACATTGCTTGCGGCACAAGTGTTGGTGATGGCGTGCTTGACCGACCAATGCTGAAAGAGCAGGGCGTAGAGAAAGTAATATATGATAACGAGCTTGGTTTTGAACTTGGAACAAGTTTGTAATTTTCGAAAATTTTGACTTAATGCTGAAAAACAACAATTAAAAATCACATCCAACTTAGAAATTTTTACTTGTGACAAGAACACGAATCATACATCACGTGTTTTTATGCAAGTGGTGGAAATTTTTAATTTTTAAGTTATTAACCTTTTAATACACATAACCCATCATTTCTATAGACGATCGCATTGAAAAATCTCTCATTTGGAGATTGTCCTGGTTGCCATGTGGAGGGGGCAATGCAAATCCAAGTTTTTTTAATTTTTGCCGGCAAAAAACCTTTTTCCGTTCCATTCACAATCTGTTATTGTGAAAAAGGTCAACAACATTCTCATTCCCTTTCCGGCTTCCCCAAAAGCCCCTAAAGACATTTTTGCGTATATAAATATATAGGAAGCTTTTAAGGGAATGAATTTTTTTTTTAAATTTATAAGAGCAATTCCACCCCTAAAAATTTTGCGCCAGCACCCAGCGCATTTATCCACTCAAATGAACAGTAATAGACCACAGTGAACAGTAATAGACCAAAACATCTCCACCCCTAACAAAAAATAGCCTAGTCAATTTTATTAAAATATTATTAATTTTTACTATAAAATAATAATTTGGTTTTTTAATTTCTGACTTTTCTCTCCGACTCCTTTTTCTCTGACTCCTGTCGTCTTCTTCTCCTTCTTCTTCTTCCCACTTGCCAGAAATCAATGGCAGCAACAACACCATTTGCCCCAACACTCAACTGAGAGAGGGAGAGAGGGAGAGAGGCATAGGCGCATTAGCATTTCCCCTTTTGATTTTATTTTGCTGGTGAAAAATGGATCCATGCCCATTTGTGCGGGTCACAGTGGGCAATCTCGCTCTCAAGATCCCCGTCGCCTCCAAGCCCGCTCGCTCCATCGTTCACCCTTCCTTCTCCCCATGCTTCTGCAAGATCAAGCTCAACAACCTCAACCTCCCCCCTCGCCTCCAAGCCCGCTCGCTCCATCGGGATGGGTTCCAAGGATCGGGATGGGGTTCTAGGCGTCAAATGGGGTTCCAGATGAGAGAGATGTGGCCATGACGTTAGCATGGCGTCAGATGAGCCGTCTCCTTCCTCTGTCGATTTTAGGCCGGCCTATGGACTGGCTTGGGCTGGGTGCCAGTCTATTCCACGGGCTGGAGTGGATTGACAGGGTCCTAGCCTGGTTTTTTGACTGGGTGCTGGGCTATTCCACCTCCGATGGAACTGCTCTAAAAGGGGGAGATTAGTTGTGGGGTTCACACCACATTTAAGTTTAATATGATCTAAACTGTCTATTTTTCAAGTTGCTTCCCATAGATTATCCTTGCAAAATATTAGCCAAATCGGAAATATTTAAGACATCTAATTGGGTTTAAAGAAATTAATGAATACTTTGTTATATAAGAAACAATGAAATTTAATCTTGATAATTAAGTAGTCAAATGGTTTCGGATTCAATTGAATTTTACAAGGATGATCTATAAATCAAGACTTACAAAATAGACGATTCAGATTGTTAAAGTTCGATATGGAGTGAGTCTCACACCTAATCCCTATTTTTTTTTCAAAAATAGGGATCTCTTTGCATAAAGGGCCTGTAAATAAATAAATATATACACACACGCACTTAATAAGGACACACACTGTGTGTAAATATAAATTAATATATATATATATATATATATATATATATATATAAGAGGGAAGTTAGAGAGAAATGCGAAAGAGGGAGAGAGAGCACATAAGTTTTTATTTTTTAAATTAGAGACGTGATGCGATGACAAATTTTTTGTATGTAAATTACTTTAATTTCTATAAAAAAATTCTATTATTTTATTTCAATTATGCATGGAAGGGTAATACTATTTTCTTTAATTTTTGGTTGAATGCTATTAATAAGTAGGGTAATACACCGGATATAAGTACACAGGGAGAAACCATCTAAACAAATGGAAAAGATCAAATGATTATCACTGTGGAGCAAACGTTTATTCTTGATTAAAAAACGTAATGTCAAGATGTCATCTGTAATGTGTTTATATCATCATTTTCATTGCCAACCAAATGTATCAACAAATTATCAATACATTTTCAACAATATTGACACAGAAAGAACTAACGTCCCTACACAAAATCGATACAAAAAGTTCCATGTTGTCATAGCAGACAATACAGTTAAGGGGTTTCACTTATCTACACTTTATATGAACCAATGGATAAGCTAGGTCATGAGCACTAGAGTGACTTGTGACACTTCTTGGCACTCCAAATCATTCTTGTTTTATCAAATACTAGTCATCCAATCTCAGAAAAAAAATCAATTAACTTAATGACTAAGTCCAAATAATCACGGAAAATGACTCATCTTCCTTTTCGACATGACATCCTTGACATTTCAATCTTTACCGTCTCTTCCTATCTATCTCTTGACATCTCTAATCTTTCTATCGTGTCAGGAGAGAGATAAAAATAAACTTCTTTTTCGACATGACACCCCAGACATTTCAATCTTTACTCTCTCTTTCTATTTATTTCTTGACATCCTCCTATCTCTCTATCGTGTCAATAGAGAGATAAGATAAAGGGTTCGTGAAACTGGAGTATGGAAGTCTCTCTCATGCTCAAAATCCTAAGGTTCGTTTTAACTTCCAATATCCACATAGTAACAGTTTCTCCTACAACTTCAATTAGGAAATATCGAGTTATTAAACAGAAACATAACCTACAAACTCAGAAAATGGAAGCTCGAGTGCAACAGTCTTGGGTAAATGCATTGAATCATTCTTCATTGAATCCACGGTCAACGTGGCGACCTGGTCTGAGTTATCTTTGGAAGAAGATGAGGCCAATGTCAAGATGTCGTGCATTCTCCATCCCCCAAACTCTATCAGGCCTAAGATCAATGATCTGATCTAGTGTCTCAGTCATGACCTGAAAACCCGCATCCTCGATCAGAGTCAATTCCTCGAAAGAGGTAACGGGGAAAGATGCGATACTACCTCTTGAGGAAGAGCAATTAATATTTTTTTCAATATTAATGAGGAAATACATAATAATATTTTCAATATTTATAAATAATAGAAAAGTAACAATTAGATAAACCTACATGGAGTTGTTCAGCCGTCTCATCCCTGGGTTAAACGTAAACTTCTTCAAACATGTTGATCTCCGGAAACTTAGTACCCTCATGAAAAAAAAAAATTGTTAAGTAATTCGTTATTAATCCTAAAAAAATCAATATCTATTAAAATTTAGAAATAATATACTTTTACCTCACGCCCATTCCTCTGGGCGCTCCGCCAATTCCTTAGTGCAGCCTTCTGCTAAAGTGGTCTCCATCTGAAAAATTCTCCGAATGGTGGTGAAGGTCGCTCTTTCACTCGGCGTACCACTTTGTAAAAAGATTTTCGACATTATAGGTCCACTGCAAATATAACAAAATGTTAAAATAGTACTAAATTATTTATAAGAGTATATATCTATTCTATTAAGAGAATAGCCCTTGTCAACTTTTTTCCCTGCTTTTTCTAATTTTGCCCTCACTTTTGAATACACAATATTGACAATGAGGAGGGCAAAATAGTAATTGTATACCTTTTTGACAAAATGACAATCATATCCCTATTTTTCCTATTTTTACTTTTTTTTAGTGCTACTAGACCCACCCAGTATCTTATTTTCTCACCCACATGATAATTCCACCCACCATAGAAAATTAAAAAAGTAAAATGTTATTTCCCCACCCACCATTATACCCAAAATAACCATAATATATTTTTTTAAATAACTCTAATATATCTTTAAATAATATTATAAATAAAAAAATAAAAAAAGAAAAAAAAAAGAAAGAAAATGCAAGACCTAAGACCTAAACATTCATCATCTCCTTCACACCTAACATCGTAATGCAGAGACCCCGGATCCCCAAACCACTCTTCTTCCTCCTTTTTTGTCAAAACCGCATATCTCACGCCCAATTCTCTTTTTTCTCCATTGAAGTTTCTCGCCTTCATCTAGCACACGCCCATTCCTTCCTCCAACATTTCCGTCGATTCTAACCCAAATCTTTCCCAATCTCTTTCCACCAAAGATATCACACCCCACCCACCATTATTTATTTATTATTTTAAATTATTTTTTGTTTTTTCAAAATTTTAGTATTGAATTAAATAGGGGTTTAAGAGTCTTCTTTTAAAATGATAAATATGTTATTAACATTTCCATTAAATGGTGGGTGGGGAAATAAGACACTGGGGTGGAAATATCACCACTCTTTTTTTTAGGACAAATTAGGTTCTCATCCTTACTTTTGCTACTCCATTGATTAAAACCTTATTTCTTTTCAATTTTTGATCAAGGTCCTTGGTATTAATAACATCATTAATTATTTCAATAATAAAATATTTTTTATTTCTAAATATATTCATTTAATGTTAAAAATGTTACAATTAGTATATTTATATTTATGGTTAAATTTTTATCATATATTTTTATTTTTATTTTTAGTTTGTACCCATTTTTAATTTGTACCAATTTTATTTTTAGTTTTAATTTGTACCCATATATTAATTTCTTTTTATGCCCATATTTTTTAAAGTTTTATTTGTATTTGTACCCATATTTTTTTATTTATTTGTACCCATTTTTATTTTTGCTAAATGTACACATGCTAATTATATGTACCCATTCATGTAATTTTTTCAAATTTTTAATCTTAAAATGTACTCATTCTTAAATATACCAATTTGTTATATGTAAAATGTACCATTTTTTATATATATAAAATCTATTCAATTTTTTTCTAATCCATTTTTAAACTTATATGGGTACATTCTTTTTTCTTTGATTTGAGAATGTATCCATTTTAATTTTAATCGAAGAAATTTACTAATATTATTAAGCCTAATATCTCTCTTTTTTTTTGGTGTGATTTTGAAGAATGTACTCATGTTTTGATACAATAATTTTATGGTTAATTTTGATGAATGTACCCATGTTTACACACACACACACACAATAGTATATTTATATTTTAATATTTTTAATCCCACAAATTCTGGTTTTTTTATTTAAAATCTCATTAATATAAACAAATATAAATATAAAATTTTAATTTAAAAAATATAGTAATGTATATAGAAATAAATTATTAAATTAATTTCAGAGACTCAGATCAAAAATCGAAAACCAACAAAGTTTTAGTCAAAGAATATTCATAGTTAGGGACCGCATCCAAAGTCTCCATTTTTTTAATAAAATGACAATCATATCCCTTTTTTCCTATTTTACCCTCACTTTTGATACACAATATTTATATTTTTCCATATTCTTTTCCAAATTTTAAAAACTAATTATACTCCTTAATAAAAAAACAAAAAATAAAATAAAATTGTTCACACACCTAGTGTGTGCTCATCGCTAATACTTAATTATAAGAAGTACTATTAAACTCGACAATACTATTAAATTATTAATAATAGTTTTTTTCTTGACAACTAGAGATGTCTGAAATGATTGATACTTCAATCAGTTGTCTGCCGCTCCATAAAGAACTTTTACACGCAACTGCTTATTTTAAAAAAATTATTTCATTGAAGAAAAATGTTATTAGCATTTTAAAAATTTCATTCTATACTCCTTAAAAATGTATTTTTCTTTCTTAATATATAAAGTTTGGAGTGTAAAATAAGATTTTTGGAATGCTAATAATAATTCTCTTATTAAAAGCACATTGAATTTTCATTAAAAAGTCAAATGCTTCTTTTAAGCATTTTTTGAACCACAAAAACGCTTCCAAGTACTTTTACAACTCCGAAACACTAACATTTTGGTCATACGTTGTTGGAATTAATTTTGGTTACCTGAAAAGGAATTGGATCCCCTCCTGAGCAAATGGTGGGGATCCTCATGACCACACAACACAGACCGTTGAATTTTGATCAAACGGCTACAAACAGGGAGTCCTTTTAAAAATTATACTAATTATAACTGTTGGATCAAAATCTAATGGTTCATGTTATGTGCTCATGAGGATCCCCACCATTTGCGGATCCAATTCCATCTGAAAACACTTATAATAGTATTTCAAGCATATCCATATTTAATTGGTTAATAAGAGCCAATTCACTACCATTTGAAATCTGGTGGTAGGCTAGGTTGGGTCGTGGTAGGACTGGTTCAGTGGTTTATTGGGCCCAAAATTGAGGTCGGCCGGTTGAAATTAAATTTAATGAGTTTTACTTAAATCTCAGCTTTTCTTTTCTGTGAAGCACAGGAGAGTAAGGCTCTAATTCTTTATAAGATACCAAAACTTCCACAATAATCCTCCGCTGGATAGCCTTTGCCACTGTCCGCAAGGCATCCGTCGCAATCAAGTGGGGGATTCCTCGGAGGAATTTCCTCCATTTGGAAACTTGAATTTGGAAAACATGATGGAACCGTTGATGTTTTGGACACTAGAACACACCGTCAAGTTTCCTGTCAAACATACGATGTATAAGTTTACTCTACTATGACGTCGTTCATTGACAAAAAAAAAAAAACTACAACGATAATGTTGTATAATTAACGTGAAAAGTCACAATGACAGTATACTAACGCCATGGTGATGGAAGCCGATAATTGGGGTTGTTTGGGCATCAAGATAGTGTTTGTGATAACAAGAGTGAGGTTGGGACAACTTCCCAACTAGACTGATTGGGATCTGTGGGCCGGTAGGGTAAGCTGTAAGCAAAATAGGCTGTTTTTTTGTGCTTTTCAATGATGCTTTCACGTTTGGATATTGAGAAATTTGGATCAAGCTCAAAAGGAGTAAGCACCCAATCAACTTTCTGCTTTTGCTTTTGGAGGGACAAGTTGCTAAAAGATCGCATGTGAAACTATTCCTAGGGTATGCCGACTGCATTCTGAATTTCTGATTGGCAAGGGGAATGCTTAAGCTTAGCTAGCTTGGAACGGCTGCTCCCAACATATATGGCTGTCTCCTCTTGGAGAGAATCTAACATGCACCAGGATCACGAAACCATGGGCTATGCTCCACTCTAAAAATGTAGTACCCACTAAAATAAAATACCTAGTACCTCTATTTGTACTTGCTAGTTCCGTCATTGCATATGACACAACTAATTATACAATACGCATTAGAATTATTATTCTCAGGATAAAATTTTGAGTGTAATCATTTCACTATATTCTTTTCTCCATCTCTCTCATTTAATAGACGGAATCATGAAACACTTACATAAGACAATATCTGCCCCTCCTAATTCTAAAACCCTAATTTTTATTGTGTGTGTTGGAATTAGGCAAACACGCACAATTTGCAAACGTTGTTTGTTAAGTATATAGATTCTATGCATTTAGTAGTTCCCATTCCCAAAGCAACATAGACTTGTTTGGAATTGCCTTTAAAATAACTGAAAGTGATTTCGGTGAAATTGATTTTGAATTCTAAAAGCACTAGATATGTGCACTTAAAATGTATTTTCTAGGACGCACTTGGTACTTCCAAAAACATTAGATTTTACTAAGGATTGGTTTCAAAAATATTTTCACCAAAAACGTTTTCGGTCGTTTTAAAAACACTTTCAAATGAGCTCACACACATCGAAGAAACAAGTAATTTAAGCAAAAACATGATAAATCCGATGAAGTTAATTACCTACCAAAATTATTAAAATGGATAGGTATTGATTGAGTAGTTGGACTATTGGATCCACAACTCACCAAACATAGGGAAGAGATACGATGACGTGGATTCATAAATCCCATATGAAGTTATTGTGAACATGCTCAATCATATTCATGGGTCTCACACTCCATCTTTCCAAATCCAACAAGTTATTGCACACCCCCACTCATTTTTACTAATTTCTAAACTTATTTTGATTTTTCTTATCGATTTTTAATTTAGTTATTTAGTCTTAGGTAGACTTTCAATTTGATTATTATGAGCTCTTAATATAAAATGTAACAATTTACTTATTATAATTAGTCGTGTCAAATTTTTCCGTCAAATTAATATTTTACATATTATAAATTGCTATAAGAGTAGTAAATATAGTTATTCAAATTCTTAACTTCCTTGTGTTTACTAACACATAAAAGAATATACAAGTCAGGTCTTCATATTCATAATCAAATAGTCCCAGAATTAGAAATTTGATCACTTATTAAGGGATTAGTTGATTTGATTTGATTCTCATTCTTTATTTTCTTATGCTTAATTCGATACTAAATTAGGCTGATCATTGTGTGGCTTAGCCGAAATCTCCCTCCTCCTATTGTAAAAATATCAATGTACTAAAAAAAAGCCCTAGTTAATTAACATAAATTTAATTGGGCTTAAAAAATGTGACATTTTCAATATATTCGGTACTTGTTTGAAATGTTTAAAAGGTAAAGACCAATTTAAAATGACGCTAAAAAGTTTGGAGTTTTAAGTAATTAATCCTTATTATTTTTATTTCATTTAAAAAGAAAAAGTGATTTGAGCTAAAAAATAAAAAAAAGGTCCAAATTGTGAAGTAAAAAACAGATAAATGGAAAGAATTAGACAGTTAACGGACACCAACTCCCTCTTCCCACTCACACTCCTCCTCCCTCCCTCTTATCCTCCGTCGCTCAATTATTATTATATCTTTTTCTTCACGGAATTTAAAATTCCCCCAAATCCTTCCCTCCGAGGCGCCACGAGTTCCCTCTGCAACTCCGGTCTCCTCTGCCTACAACCACCGCCAACGCCAACGCCACCGCAAACCCAGCAAATCTCGCTTTTGTACGCTGCCCGCCCACGAAATGGCCGAAACGGAGTCGGAGGAGCGGATGATCTACCTGCACGGCGACCTCGACCTCACAATCTTCGAAGCCCGCCGCCTCCCCAACATGGACATGTTCTCCGAGCGCTTCCGCCGCTGCTTCACCGCCTGCGACACCATCAATATCTCCTCCACCCCCTCCGCCGAAGACGACGGCGGTCACGACGGCGGAGAACGCAAGAACCACGTTCCTCACCGAAAGATCATCACCAGCGATTCATACGTCACCGTTACGGTCCCCCAGACCACCGTCGCCCGGACACGTGTCATGAAGAACTCCCAGAACCCGCAGTGGAAGGAGCACTTCTTTGTCCCGCTGGCGCACCCTGCAATTAACCTCGAGTTTCACGTCAAAGATGACGACGTCTTTGGCGCTGAGACCATCGGAACCGCCGAGATCCCGGCGGAGAGAATCGCCACCGGAGAGCTCATCTCCGGGTGGTTCCCCATTTACGGACCCTCCGGGAAGCCCCCGAAACCCGACTCGGCGATCAAGCTCGAATTGCAGTTCACGCCGTTCGAGAAAAACCCAGTGTACAAGCAAGGCATAGCGGGGGATCCGGAGCACAAGGGCGTGCAGAACACGTACTTCCCGCTCCGGAAGGGAAGCTCCGTGAGGTTGTACCAAGACGCGCACTGCCCTGCAGGGCTGCTGCCGGAGATACAGTTGGACGGTGGGAAGGTGTACAAGGCGGAGAATACATGGGAGGACATTTGCTATGCGATTACGGAAGCGCACCACTTGGTTTACATTGTGGGTTGGTCGGTGTTTCACAAGGTGCGGCTGATTCGGGAGCCGAGCCGGCCGCTGCCGCGCGGCGGCGACCTGTTGCTCGGCGATTTGCTCAAGTACAAGTCGGAGGAGGGCGTGAGGGTGTTGCTGTTGGTGTGGGACGATAAGTCCTCTCACGACAAGTTCGGCTTCAAAACGGTCACATTTCTAACCTGCATTGTAGTTATGAATTGCTTTTTTCTGCTTATATAACTGATATGTTAATCTATACGTTATGTCTTTGATTGTGATATTCATGTGCAAATTGGATTATTTAATTTGATTTCGGGTAACGGGGTGTTAGAAGTGGTATTTAATTAGTTAAATCGGGAGGTTTCACACCTTCAAAACTTGCCTAGGAAGTTTGCCATCATCTCTGAACTTTAAAAGTGCATTGTGTAGTTGTGGAATGCTTGTGTTAGTTTAAATACGATGGTCTGGAAATTGGGTCTTAATGTGAAGTTGGATTGGATGCAGGCAGGAATGATGGGGACACATGATGAAGAAACCCGGAAGTTTTTCAAGCATTCATCTGTAAATTGTGTGCTGTCAACTCGCTACGCTAGCAGTAAGCTTAGCATTATAAAACAACAGGCAGGTTTCATTATGACATTTTGTTGTTTTGTTTATTGACATTTTTTTTTCTTTTGCTATTTGCTCATTTGTTTAATGCAATCTCCATGATATGGATAATTGGTTGGTTTGAGAATAACTTTTTCATTGCAAGCCACTTACTGCTTTTATAGGAGATTTATTTTATTTCAGAATAGTTTATGGTTTACTTACGTTCTTTTATCTGAGGTGATCAACTTGCTGAATTTAACAAGCATTGTATGGGTTTGTACAGGTTGTTGGAACCCTTTTCACCCACCATCAAAAATGTGTTCTTGTGGACACACAGGCTGACGGTAATAATCGGAAGATAACTGCATTTTTAGGAGGTCTTGATCTTTGTGATGGTCGTTATGACACACCCGAGCACAGACTGTTTCGTAATCTTGACACTGTATTTAAGGGTGATGTTCATCAACCTACTTTTCCTGTAAGTGATTGGTGATGGGGTTTTTTGTTATCTGCATTGCTTCATCCTCTGTTTTTTGTATATTATTTCAGCACCTGTCATGAATTTCTTATACTTTTCTTTCTTGCAGTTCATTCACAAGCATCCTTTGTATATGATATTATGTTTTTTCAACGACCACTCATCCATAACTGAAAATTCTATTGTGCAATTCAACGATAATAAAATGAGACTGCTTTAATGCATATCTTTCTGCATTTTTGTGTTTTATTCTTGTGATAGGCTGGAACCAAGGCTCCAAGACAACCATGGCATGACTTGCACTGTAGAGTTGATGGGCCTGCTGCATATGATGTTCTTATAAACTTTGAGCAACGTTGGAGGAAAGCAACGCGGTGGAAGGAGTTTGCACTACTGAGTAAGAAGGTTTCACATTGGCATGACGATGCATTGATAAAAATTGACCGCATCTCCTGGATACTAAGTCCTCCCCTATCTGTTTCAAAGGATGGTACAACTATTCCAGAAGACGAGCCTTTGTTGTGGGTTAACAATGAAAAAGATCCCGAAAATTGGCATGTTCAGGTGGAGATGCAACTTTCTTGCCCTCCTTTCTGTTGTTTTCTGTTTCTTATAATAATTTTACATAGGTGTGCATACACAGTACACACACAGATGTTCTATTGTTTCTGTAATAAAAAGGAAAATCAAGTTGGTTATTTTCTTCTTTATTTTGTAGATTTTCCGGTCCATTGACTCAGGATCACTGAAAGGATTTCCCAAAGCTGGCCGTGCTGCTGAGGCCAAGGTTTTTTATTGATTCCCCCTCTTGTCCGCCCTGTCTTCCTTTTTATACTTTCAAATGTACGGACTACATCTGATCATACCTCTTGATTGTAACTGCAGCATCTTATTTGCTCAAAGAATCTGGTAATAGATAAAAGCATTCAAACAGCTTACATCCAGGCAATCAGATCCGCCCAACACTTTATATATATCGAAAATCAGTATTTTCTTGGTTCATCATATGCATGGCCAGATTATAAAAATGCAGGTAAGATGACAGTGTGTAATGCTTGATTTCTAGGAATTATTGTTTATATTTTTGAGAGCAAAATTTTAGTTTTGTACAACAGTACAGTAGCTGGTTATTTCATGTGTGCATAGTTGCACTAGGAATTTATAGTTCAAGCATTTTGTACATGAGAAGCAGCTCAATTTGCTGTCATATTATCCATAATTGACTAGAAATATTGAAATTTTGCATCTCCATTTTGTTTCATGGTGGTTTTACATGAATTATAGCCACAATGACCCAATATTGTTGCACCTGCCGCCTAACCAGTAACCACTTAGCTTATGTCAAATTCACCTTCTTCTATTTGCAAACATTTAAGAAAACATAGTGATTAATTGATGGTAAATATCTCTTTTCTTGTGATTCAAAATTATCTGAATATTTTCTCTCATTTCGTAAGCAGGAGCTGATAATCTTATCCCAATGGAGTTGGCATTAAAAATTGTTAGCAAAATTAAAGCTAATGAGAGATTCACGGTGTATGTCGTCTTACCTATGTGGCCTGAAGGTGATCCAAAAACTCTCGCAATGCAAGAAATTCTCTTCTGGCAGGTATGTGAATATCTATTATATAAATATACACGGAAAACACATGGTTGTTATTCGTTAAACAGGAATACTAAATTGGATGTTATGATAAAGAACGATGAACTTTTTGCTTCAATGTCATTGATTCTATTTGCTAGCAGCTTGAATATACGCCACTCTATGTTGCCTTGTTGAGAATCAATGAGAATTTGTTCATGGAAATTATTGGCTCAGAATTATTTATGTAATGTTGTTCACAACAGTGTTGGTATCTAATCTTAGATGTCTATGATAAGGGACTTGAGAAGGGCATAAGAAATAAGAACCGAAAGGATACATGAAAGTTTCTTTCTGACTTGTCTATGTTTGCATTTTGCAGAGGCAGACAATGCAAGCAATGTATAGTACTGTTGCAGCGGCACTGAAATCGGTGCAGATTCAGGACTCACATCCTCAAGATTACCTAAGTTTCTATTGCCTTGGTAACCGGGAAATACTTCCTGAGGATACTGCAAATGACGATGCGTCTTCGGTAACTATTCGAAAATATTTGTCATCTGCACCATTTTAACAGTCTAACTCATTGAATTCTAGCTTCTTTGGTTGATCTAAGTTAAATTGTGGTACCTTGATCCCTATGGCTAGTAACAAAAGAACGAAATGGTTACTAAATGGGTTCGAAGGTTATTGTCAAAATCTGTCACCTGTACATTATATTTTGGAATGGATAAGATATCTTCTTCAGTTAGATATTTACTTTAATTTATTATCTGCGACAAACTCTTTAGATGTTCTTCATAATGAATTTTTCTTTCAGATTTCCGATTCACAAAAAAATCAGCGGTTTATGATTTATGTTCATGCCAAGGGTATGGTAGTAGATGACGAGTACGTAATATTGGGATCTGCCAATATCAACCAAAGATCAATGGCTGGTACAAAGGACACTGAGATAGCTATGGGTGCGTATCAACCCCATTACACATGGGCTGCGAGGAAGAAACATCCGCATGGTCAGGTCTGTAGCTTTCTGTATTTCTCTCTTGCTTTTTGCAACTTGTAATTTTAGGATTCTTTCTTGGCTGAGTCTGAGGAGGATACTTATCCAACAATGGCCCACTACCTTTAGCGTCCATGAGACTTAACTAGCACTAGATGTCGTAATTGTTCTTGTTTTGGTTTAGAGTAGCGGTTCCTTCTTGCCCCTTTATTCCATTATTTGCAAAGAATGAGTTAAATTGCATTTTAAGCTAATTATCTTACAAGTTTAGAACTTCTGGTTGTCTCCAAACGGAAGGAAGTAGTGAAATACATGCTTTAATGAGGACTTCCAATCTTCCATTTATGCAGATATATGGATATCGAATGTCACTTTGGGCCGAGCATCTTGATATGTTGGATCCATGCTTCGAAGAGCCTGAGAGTTTGAAATGTATGAGGAAAGTAAATGAGGTTGCAGGCGAGAACTGGACGAGATTCACATCTCCAGAGTTTACACTACTGCAGGGTCACCTTATGAAGTATCCTATTGACGTAGATGTTGATGGGAAGGTCGGCCCCCTGCCGGGACATGAAAACTTCCCTGATGTTGGTGGTAAGGTTCTTGGATCTCATTCCAACAAAATTCCTGATATGCTCACTACATAATCTCTCGACACTCTTATGTTCATACGTGATTCGTGCAATAAAATTCGAAGCGAAACGTCGCTTCGTCTTTGAGTTAACAGATGAAAATAGTGGGTGTTCTTTGTTGTTGATTAGGTTTTGTAAATTTGTACTGTGAAATGATGGCGATTTGTATTGTATCTCTGCACGGAATTTCGACGGTGTGAATGGTGAAGTAGCATTAATTTTCTTTTTCTGTAGCAGTGATTTTTTATTTACTTGTTTGCTGTATAATTATATTTACTTACTATCAGTGCTTATTTCTGAAGTTGAAAATGAATTAATTTGAATTTTAAAATTTGAAAAAAAAAAAATTTCAAATTATATTTTTAACGATATTCCTAACTATTATAAGACATTGTGTTGAATCTGTTGACCAATTGACCTAACTCATACAGAACGTTTATTCCACAATCCAAAAACTTATCCTTCAATCATGTTTTCGATTTACCCAATTCATGAAAAGTATTAATTTACAGGATAATTGATAAGTTGGGCATTCTCGACTCATTGGGTGAAACCGGTGGATTTTCTGTCACGATTGGCTAAAGCGAAAGTTACATTAAAAAGCGTTTTCACGGGTAGAACCTCCTCATGAATATAGGTTTTCTTGAGGCTGATCTTGAGCCGTCATCGAAGCACGAATACACTTCGCTTGAGTGAATATTTTAGGTGTAGAAAGTTTTAAATTCAAGATCTTTCGATGTACGAGTTTCCTGAGAAACAAAGTTATAGGCACGTAGGTTCAAGTTCAAACCTACTACTCCTAGAGCACTCATCTATAAAGCGGTTACTGATACAAATAACTGATGTTTTACGATAATTTATGTAACTAAGAGAGCAAATTCAATCATCTAAATCATTATGTTTTTCCACTCAGTACTACGATCTGGTGGTATTCCTCTTCACTTGGAAGTGAGAGGTCTTATGTTCGAATCTTGTGGATGACGAATTCGATGCCAAATTAGGTTGTCAATTGTGTGTCTTAATCAAACTCTCCCTCCCTCTAATGTAAAAATATTGAAGTATTAAAAAAAAATCATTTTGTTTTGGTCTCAAAAACTTGTTATGTTTGTCTTTAATATAAAGAAAAATCACACCCAATAAATATGTGCCTCGCCGTGTGGGATCGTGTCTCGAACATATATAAAGAGTAAACTGTCGATTTGCCTCCTGAACTATCACCCAACTTTCGATTTGCCCCCTGAACTTTTTAATTGGAAAATTAAGGACTTAAACTAATTTTTTTGGTCGATTTGCCCCCTGCTGTTAATTTTTCATTCATTCCATCCAAATTTCTGTTAAATGGAAGCATATGCACAACATGTGTGAGTAGTTCGGTCACTTCATTCTTTAAAATAATTGAAAACCTTAGATTTCTAAAATATAAACCTATGCAAATATGTGTGATTCTATAGCTTTTCTGTCTGAAGGTCTAGTGAAATGACGCTTTTGTCCACAAATGAGAGTTACGTGGTTTGCACATGATAAGAGTTAACGTTAATTTGGATGAAATTTATGAAAAACTAACGGTAGGGGGAAATCGGCCAAAAAAATTAGTTTAAGTCCTTAATTTTCCAATTAAAAAGTTCAGGGGGCAAATCGAAAGTTGGGTAATAGTTCAGGGGACAAATCGACAGTTTACTCTATATATAAATGTAATTTCCAGTTCAGCGCTTTCCCTTGCAAGAATGCTCATTGACCCCAAACCCTAATTCCCTCGATTCTTCTCTCTCTTCTTTCTCTCTCTAGGGCTCTTCGCCTTTGCCCTCTGAAAATGGTAATCTCTCTAACCATATTCTGCAGCTGTTGCATGCTCGATAAAAGTTCAAATTTTTAATGCGATTTTTATTTTTTGATATTTTTGTGCAGGCGGATTCTCCACGCAAAAAGTAAGCCCTAAAATCCCAATTCCTCTGTTCGATTTCTGGTTCCGAATTGCACCCTGACATGTTTTTTGACAGAAATAATTGCACTTTAACATGATAGATGCATTGAAGCTTTCGATCTGATGGAATTTATAATTTTCTGTGGGTTTACTGTTTTTTGGGTGATGGGAACAATTTTTTGCTATGTTTGTCCGTTTGATTGGTTACCTCTCATTTTTGTGAATTTTGTGTCGAATTCGATGCTTTAAGGCCCCTTCCTAGGTAAATATAAGAAAGGAAGCACACAAATTCCATGTTTTAGGAGCTTCAATCTTACCTGAAAGTTTTCGAAATACAGTTGATAGATATGCGGGAGCGAATGTGGCGCATGTTAGAAAATCATATGGCTGTGCTTTATGTACCTCGCCGTAGTCTATGAAAGATATTTCTATGGGAAAATTGAGGGTTTATTTGGGATACCGTCTAATGGCGCAACTGTTCTTACACGAGAGGATTTGTGTTCCCCGTCTAGGTGCTGTAATTTTAGCATAGTTGTTTGTAATTCGCTACTAGACTTGGAAGTTTTCACTTTTGAGTTATATTGATATATAGCATGAAGTGACCTGAGAGTTTTATGCTCTTTGATTATTGGTTACTTTTTCCGTTTTGTTCACTAGGATGTTATAAATATGGCCCGTATAGTGGGGCTAAATGCCCAATTATGAATTGTTACACTATTGAATCTGGGAAGCTCCAGTTATGCGGGGTCTCATATGATTCCATTTCGATTGGTTTGTTGTACGATCCACGTGGCTTGCTTTTCTTGCTTGGAACATTCTAGGGTATGTTAAAACCACATTCTAGGGTCTGTTAAAACCACACTATAGGCAAACGTTATTTTGTATGGTATATTGGCTTTGAGTTTGTCGTCTTCATTATGTAGATTCACTATGCAGACTGCAGAGGGGTTCAAATCAGATTATCAATGGTTAGTTTTTATTTATTTGATGTTTCTCATGTATTTTATTTCATGCTTATGGATAAATCAGGTATTCTCGATCCCCTTCTCCATGGAGAGCTCAGTCCAGGTCCAGGTCTAGGTCTTGGTCTAGGCCTCGATCAAGGTCGAGATCATGGTCTAGGCCACCAAGGCAGAGGTCTCGCTCTAGAAGTCGTGGCAGGTTGATGTTCATCTTTGGCTTAAATGAATTTTTCACTATATTACTCATTGAATTTAATAACTTT
This sequence comes from Malus sylvestris, assembly GCF_916048215.2. Lineage (NCBI taxonomy): Eukaryota > Viridiplantae > Streptophyta > Magnoliopsida > Rosales > Rosaceae > Malus > Malus sylvestris. The sequence continues at coordinate 9,095,783 of NC_062261.1, read as the reverse complement.
AACTTCCATGTGCCACTTATATTTCTGATACATGGTTGGCATCTTTTGGTGCAGATCAAGGTCCAGAAGTCCTGGCAGGTTGGTGTAAGTTTTGGTTTTGCTTTTGAGTAGTATACGTGTTTTTAAAGTTGAATCTTGTCAAACCTTCTTTCAATTTATGGCACTGATATTTTTCTGTGCTGGCCACATGGTCTGACGGTGCTGCTAGTGCTCAACTCAGTTGTTTTTTTGTGTGGTAGGCCTGCTGCTATAAATCCTGGAAATACACTGTATGTGACTGGCCTATCTACAAGGGTCTCCGAGAAGGATGTTGAAAGGCACTTTTCAAAGGAGGGAAAGGTGCTTCTATTTTATTGTTTTTTTTTAATTTACTTGTTTTAAAACATTTTACTAAATCTTGGTTTAATGACAATTTGTTTTCATTTATAATTCGTTTTTGTTTTTCATTCTCAGGTAGCTTCATGCTTTCTTGTTATGGAACCTAGGACTCGGATTTCTCGTGGTTTTGCCTTTGTTACAATGGACTCTGTTGAAGATGCTGAACGCTGCATTAAACATCTCAACCAGTCAGTTCTGGAAGGTCGATACATAACTGTTGAGAGGGTAATGTGATTTTAATATGGTGATAAACTTTAAACCATTTGGTTGGTTTTTCCTTTTCTTGACTTGGAAGTTTTCTGGTTATATTCAGAAGTCATTGCGTCAGCTATGTTGGCAGCAATCACAGATGATGAGTTTATCCACATCAACTTTAGTGAAACAGCTTGATCAATGGCAAGCTTAAACAGCATTTCAAATGCGCCTGATCAACTAAACACAACTATATTCCAACAACCATACAACTTCAGCATTCACTTTCAAATTTCAACCCTCAACTAATCCACCGACATTACGAACAACTTTCTAATCAGGCTTTTATGGTATTTCATAACTGGCATTTGTTTTATGGACACTAATCGTATCACGTATATGTGCCTGGATATCCTGTTGTTGTTTCTGTATCCAGATTTACCACTTCATTTCGATAAAAAATGAGGTCACTTTGTGGATTATTATTTCCGTTGTTTTTCCAACTTTGTTTATGATTCTCTTTATTCATTTTGAGATTCTGTACTGGATGTTTCAGTAATTGAGGATTTATAATTATTTCAGTCTCGGAGGAAGCGACCAAGAACGCCAACACCTGGGCATTATCTTGGGTTGAAAAATACTAGAGACTATGGTATGTTTGATATGCCTTTCATAATAAGGTAGCTGTTCCCTTTCTGTGATTTGTTTGGCCCCCCCCTCATTTTTAAATATCTGCATGTGTGACAGGCGACCGAGGTGATCGTGATCGTGTTCGAGATCGTGAACGTGATCGAGATCGTGGTAGGTACCGCGGGGGCTCAAGTCGTGATGACTATGGATATCGGAGGTCACCAAGGCGCTCACCCTATAGAGGTGGCCGCGATTATTCTCCTAGGGGCGGCTCACCTTATGGCGGAAGGTCAAGAAGAGAGAGGTCTTATTCTCCATATGGCAGCCCGGAAAGGAAGTATGCCCGCGGCTCCAGATGAGTATATGAGCTGTATCTCCTGTCCGTCAAGAGTTACTAATCTGGAAACATGATGTAGCATTGTATTGATCTGTCTTGGAGTCTGATGTTTGTCTTGTTTCGTTTTCTCGTGTTTTTGTACTGAGTTGTAGGATTGCTGGTTTTTTACTTTGAATATGGGATTGAAATAATATGTGGCTTGTATGTCGTCGATTTTGAGTGATAAATCACACCGCATTCGCAGACAGCTACTGATGTAGCGTTAGGCACGAGCCCTTACCATCAGCATGCTCCAACAAAATTAATAATTTGTTAATCTTTTAGTTCTTACATTGAAGGGTTTACAATAATGTTGTAATAATGTTGTGAAAATGAGGATATATGTGCAGTAGAATATAAAGTAAATGAGACAGTATTTACGAGGTTTGATAAATGTGTTTACGTCCTCGGAACAGTAGCAGTAGTCTCTCTCAAGAAAGGACCGGGGAAGGGGGGCGGGGGCCAATTATGCATGTGCTTTTTATCAAATAAAAATTACAAACCAATAGAAACAAGGAGATTGTATGTTTTTTTCTCTATATTGCTTCTTGTACATTTGTGAACTAATATCTTTATATAGAAATTGTGAGATGTGTTGTTTAGGAGAATTCAGTGGAAGTCTTTGAAACTGTGTACGTTTTTACTCACTTTTTTTTACTTTGTCTATGCATAAAGGTCTATAGTGTCATTCATTTTTACAACAAATATAAATTTTTCATTGAAATTAATATTGTTTTTTGAACCAAAATATTATATTGAGAATGTAATTTTCTCCAACATTTTCCATGTGTCTTTAGAAGTGGGGCAATGGAAAGTCAATTTCTTTTGGTTTTTTTAACGAAAATCATTATTTTGTCTCTATCACTTGAAAGGTTTAGCTCAACACTCTGACTTCAATGATGGGAACCACTCTCGTGCCCCGACGCATTAACAAACAATAAGTTTCTGTCTTACTATATTTAGAATAGTGGTCGGGGCTTTTTAGTGCAACGCTCTATAGAACAATGAAGTACTGTATCCATACAAACTTTGACTCTCAGTAGCTAAAAATAAATAAATAAATTAAACTTGTATTATAAATAGGCAAAAGTTAGAGAGATAACCTTTATTAAGGATATGAATGAAGCGGGTGTAAAATATCACATTATTTTGTTTCGTAATTATAACATAAAATGGTTGTAGATAAAAAGAGGAAGGGAGAGATACTGATATTGTTACTTTCAGTTCTTTTCTCTTTCAGTTGTGTGTTGAACACTCACATAATGCTCTATTTATAGAGTCACATCCGTAAGTTTATAGAAAATGAAAATCACACAAGTGACAAACCAAACAATCATTTTTGATAAATCACTTTTGAAAAAGTACAATACAACAAACTATTTTCTACTATTCTCATATGGGCATTCAATTTCAATCATCCTCACAATTTTTACAACTTATTCATTTATGTTACCTTTTAATACACATGCATCATTATAGAATCTCAAGTGTTCATATCTTAAAAAATCTGAACTTTTCTTAACTAAACTTTAACTTTAAATAGTTACAGTAACACTTAATTTACTTGCAATGACACTTCAGTAATAATACTGTAGAAACACTTGCATTTGAATAATAAGAATGTAGAAACACTTGCAAAGTTGCAAAAACACTTGACAAAAATCCTTAATTAAATAATACATGAAGTTGCAACATAAATGTTGAGGAAAAAAAAATATGAATATTAAGTTTGTATAAACATTTAAAACAAGTAATGCTGTAAAATTAGTATGAATATCCACATAAAATAAAGAGCCATATATGCTTAAGGATGAAAAATAAAAGAATAAAAGTTTATTGTAAATCAATGGATGCCCACTTAACAAAAGGGATCCACACTCAACGGCTGTCCACTAAACAAGCAAAGATGTCCTCCCACTAGGAGTGGTTGATACTTGTTTTCATTACCCTTTTATTTTATATAAATACAAGACATATGGAATGAAGAAAGTGTGAACAACAACTCAAGCCACACGGCTAAGAAAAAAAAAAAAAAAGAAGGCTCATGGCAGAGAGAGGAAAAAGAGAGGAGAGAATAGAGAGAGTTATCTTTGTAATCTTATTATTTCAGATTATAAATGAAAGCATTACTATTGTCCCGATGACGTACTCCAATCACACTGACTGTTGAGGAACCTCGTAAATTTTGTGTCTTGTTTATTTATTCCACTGCACACACTGTCAATTTTACAACATGTTATCAGCACGAGAAGCTCTCGTATCAGTGGAAAGCACAACGCTACAAATCAGGTTCACCTCTGTCGCTTGGAATCTCACAGATAAGAAAATCCTTTCATTTCATCCTAAAATCTTTGTACTACTGATTTTCTTGAAGCAAATATATATTGTTGTATGACTATATATCATCCTTTGCAGAAGCAAAATAGTACAAACTCAAAATTCGTAAAGAATCTGACAGCCATGTAAACATCCTCGAACGTAAACTTGCAGAACTCGGATTGAAATATTTTCTTTTTCAAAATTGCTCGTCTGCCCAGCACCTACAACATATCAAATTTTCAGAAAATTCCAACAGTGTGATCATCAAAGATGCCTGAAATGCCAAACCAATTTTCAATTTCTGTAGAAAACAGGCACCTTATGAGTACCAAAACTCCATTTTGGTAGCTCTGATCGAAATTGTTTCTTCACAAAAGTTGTTCGGTATCCTCTTATCCATATCATACTAAAATTTGAGCTAAATTTAACATTTGGATCTTCTCATAAGTTGCAAACACTCTTAACTCCAAAACTTATGGGAACCGTTTCGACTTTTGATCTTCTCATAAGTTGCAAACAAAAGATGAGGACTTAATCATTGCATTTTTCTGTTTTGGCATATTTATGTGCATGGTGTTGGTTTAAAGCCCTATCACAAGTTTTGTTTATTTACAGTGGATAGAATTATTAGATTTTGCTTTAAAGCTTTGATATTTATGTGAATGGTGCTAAATCAAAGCCCTTGTCACAAATTTTATTTACTTAAAAGCAATTTATTTACCACGGCTGGAATTACCACCTATTACTTTAATTTATTTATTGTACTTGTTTTTGTTACGATAAGTACATACTGGACCCAAAGTTTCTTGATCAGATCAGAACCTGAAGTTTCTTGATCCTCATCACATAAAATGATTAGACCCGAAGTTCCATTATGCAAAAAGATCAGGAATGAAGTCCCCAGATCCTCAAGATTGGACATGAAGTTCCTTGATGAGTACCTTAAGTTTGAAGAGCCGAAGTGCCACAACTTAATTGTAATAAAGGCCATGAGAATCCCAATTCATAGACTATTAAATAAGGACCAGAAGTTCATTGATTTATGTAAATTATGATATAATGCATATTTAATGGAGAGTTTACATCTCAAAGTTTTGATGATTATTGCATGTCATTGGGCACTGATGTTGAACATCATCTTCTTCATGTTCATACTCAAAATGATGTAGCAGAGTATTTATTAAGCGGATGAAATTGATTACCCGCGCTCTGCTCATGAAAAAGAAATTGCAAGATAGAGACATACCATTTTACATAATTCATTATTAAGCTCGGTTAAGACCAGTTGCCAACCATCAATATTTCTCAGTACAATTCGTGTTTAGGCACCAACCAAACATTACACATTTACGAGTTTTTGGTTATGTTATCTATGTGCCTATTACACTGTCATAACGTACTAAAATAAGGCATTGATACAAACTGGGAATTTATGTTGGATTTGATTCACCATCTATCATTCAATATTTGGAACCCTTGAGTGGGGATATATTTACCACATGATTTGCGGATTATGATTTTGATAAGACAGTTTTTTGGCCATTAAGGGGAGAAACTAACATCATTCCAGAAGAACGATGAGAAAATATCATTCCAGAAGAATGATGAGAAAAGACCGTTCCAAAAGAACGAAGCGAATTTGTTTTATTTTGATTTATGAAGCAATCAATATAAAAACGAAGCGAGAATGATTAAATGATGTAACGATATGCAAGTCAAATGCCAGATGCATTTAATGATGCAACGAAAGTGATAACATCACATATACTTGCTACAAATGTGCCTACAAGAATTGATGTCCATGCTGGACAAAATAATGAAGCAGTAAATGAGTTATCTGTTGCACGTCTGAAACATGGCAAACTCTCAGACTCAAAATGTTCAGTCATTCGAAAGAAGAAGAATATGGTACTACTGAATTATTGCATTCCCGAAGCATAATTGTTGCATGTCAGAAGCATGACAGTCGCCGCATGGATACACGTCCCAGAAAGGACAATCCGAGGACATGAGAATGTTGATGTCTCATGTATGAAGCATGATAGACATATAGGTTCCAAATGACTCGACCCCTCAAAAGTGGAGATTAAAATCCAAGCTCTATAACGCAACAAAGTAGGTTATGATCCACATTCTCTAAATTATAACTATCCTGGGAGAGATAGTATAATGCTCTTGAAAAGGCAATAGATATCCAAAGAAATGAAAAGTTTATATGCATGCGCATGCACATAAGAATATGGGATAACAGATTGATGATAACCAATGATAATTTTGGTTTTTACAAGTAGCTACTAAATTCATCAAATGAGCTGTGTTGATATTGAGTCCCGTTCTTTTTTTCATGAAAGGAAAAATTATTGGCCAAAGATGGAGAAATGCAATTCCATTACAATTTTGTAAGAACGTGGAAAAATAGACCTATATACTTAAATACAATACAAATAGCCAAAAGATGTTGAACCTAGAAGGTTATATATGTGCATTTGTAATACAGTGAAATACACTCGCATTATATGACACAAGGTTACTAATTAAAACCTGAAATTATATTCTTGTAAATGAGTTCATATGAATAGAGAATTATATACGAAGGGTTGTGAGTCATCCATATTATATCTCCATAAGTAAATCCCTCAAGTATACATGGGAGCAAATTGCTCTGTATATACTCCTGAAGAGTCGATGACATTAAATTGGGACTTCTGAAGAGTCTAGAAAGATTATAAAGTGTTGAGAGAAATAATGTCTCAAACTGTAGATCGAACAATATGCCAACACGAATCTTATCCATGATGTTTATGATATTAAAAAATCATATGGATTGAAGATCATGAGTTGAACACTCAAGTGGTTATTAATATTTAGACACTAAGAAAAATCATTCATCCTCGTGAGGGAAAAATTGAATTGATATTTGGTCCAGAAGTACCACATCTAAGTAAAGTATATGCTTTATTGTATTTAACGCAAACATTGAATGAAATAAAACTTATCTATTGATATCTCTGAGAAATTACACATGAGTTAAAATGAACAAACAGGAGGTGAAGGAGAACGAAGGGGATGGTGTGAAATCGAGTGACCGAGTTGCGCCGAAGAATCCGAGGTGGGCAGTTTATGGGAAGGGATTGGAGGATGTTGCAGAGTTCTTTAACAGTGGGAATTATGAGCCTAGCGTTAAGAAATCTAAAGGTAATTGCTTATTTGTACTGAAATTTTGGATGGGATTGTGATTTTTTTTTAATTTTGTTTGTGCCATACTTAAAGTCTTCGTATTTAGACCTCGTATAAATACTTAGGAGACTCAAGTGTAATTATGTAATAAATAAATGGGCAAATATGTAATAAGTGAGGAGCCCTTAGTCTATAAAAGGGACTCATCACCCTCACAATCCTCAAGCCTCACATCCCCAAACAGAGGCTCTCATATTCAGAGCATCCCTCTCTCAACTCTCTTCCTCTGTGAACCCAACAGAGGGCAATACCCTAAAAAACACAACAACATTCTGTAATCCATACATACAGTTATAGTGAAACAATATTAACATCAGTGTGGATGTAGCCCAAACATTAGGTTGAACCACAATACATCTTGTGTTCTTTACTTTCTTGCAGATTCACGGCCGGATTTACGTTGTCCCAAGACCCTCCAGTTTTGTGCATCAACATTTGACGCCATCTGTGGGAATCGACATGAAAAGCTATGTTGGTTCTCTTTCATTTTTTCATCTCACCACTGTGAGACATCACCACACACCACTGTGAATCTGCAAACCCAAGAGACAACCAAAACTCTCTCTGCCTTGCTCTTGCTTCTGATCTCTTTGACCTCTTCAAACAAGAGACCACAAATTCTCTCACTCTCTTTCTCTCTACCATCATTTGTCAGTTACAATCACTCTTTTCATGATGGAGGAGGATGAGAGGAAATTCCCCAATCCAATAAAAAAAAAAAAACCCTAAAAAATCAGCAACCCTAGAACTGGGTCTCTTCCGCCAACGACATGCTCTCTTTGTCCAGCTTCAATCTCTCCAACGACATGCTATTTTCTGCCAATGCACCCGCCTCGCCTCGATATTACTCGAGTCTGAAACCGTTACCTATCTCCTTACCCACATTAAGCTCATCCTCCACCGCCGAACCACCGTAATCACTGCCCTCGACGCATGCCTTTACTCCGAGGCAATCCACCACTTCTCCAAAATTATGGATGACTGCCGCGGAGCTCCACAGGGATTCCTGGCAGAGTGCTACATGTAGCTCGCCTCTGCTTTCCGAGCAACGGGGCAGATTGCCTACATGACCTGGAGCACTTGAAGCTTTTGTACAACTCCATCTTGAAGGATCGGAAGCTGCTATGGCCGGCGTGGAAGCAGCACAACGTAAGGTACAAGGAGATTCCAGGGAAGCTGTGTTTGCTGACGACCAAGATATAACAATAGAAGCAAAGGGTGGCTTCGGGGGAAACATGAAATATGGATTACTATGCTTTGATTGGGTTGCGACGAGGGTGTTCGAGGTCCGAGTTGGAGAGAGCGCATTTGCTGCTCTGTTTAAGGCACAAGCCCGATAAGGCCACTATTTTCATTGACTCATGCGAGCTGGTGGAAGATCGGGATGTTGATTCAATTAGGGATAAAGCGAGCCGGTGGACGGTCGCTCCAAAACAGGTGGTCGGTTCAACCAGCCGGGTCGGACCCTAATCCAGTGCATCGTCTGGAACCTCCTATCTGTTCTAATCCACCGCCAGGGCTTCTTCATATTCGTTCCTCTCCGCTACATCTTCGACATGCTCCGCTACATCAAGGTCATTTGTACGGATCCGGTTACAGACCTGCCACCGGGCATGGGAAACCAAGCACCGACCAATGATCAAACTCCTAGGGATGCAGTCATGTGCTCACATGTCGTAAAAGTAGAAAACAAAAAAAAAGCAAAAGAAAAGCAGAAAAGAAAAGAGAAAAGAAGAAACAGAAACAAAAGTAAAAGCAAAGCAGAAAGGAAAAGAGAAAAGAAGAAACAAAAACAAAAGAAAAGAAAAAAGAAAACAAGAAACAGAAACAAAAGCAAAAGCAGAAAACAAAAAAAGATAAAAAGAAGCAAAAATAATTACGATGGTGATGGCATGATTGCAGAGAAGGGAATTATAGGCGCGACCCATCGAGCAGGTCCTGCGCCCCCCCCCCCCCCCGGGCGGCAACTGTCAGCTGCACATGCTATCCCATTATCCAACCATCTTCATACCCACCTTCTGCATCAGTTTTTTTTTAAATGATGTGATTTACTTTTCTTATCTTTTGCAGACATCTGTATAAACCCACCAGAGGGTAATCATAAAAAAAAAAAAATACGACAAGCCCAAAATAGTGGGCTAAAATGTTATGTGGAGGGCGAAGAACCATATGGCCAAAAGAGCCAGGCCGTATGGCTTCATACTCCAACCTCTATCCCTCCACTTAAGGTTCACCCGTTATTATCACCCACCAGGTGATCAAAAGTACGTATAGTACTCCAAAATTATTCGGCAGCCTGCCGCTATTATCACCAACTAGGTAATCAAAAGTATATCCAGTACTTCAAAATTATTCGGCAGCCTGCCACTATTATCACCAACCGGGTGATCAAAAGTACGTCCAGTACTCCAAAATTATTCGGCAGACTGTCGCTATTATCACCAACTAGGTGATCAAAAGTACGTTCAGTACTCCAAAAATTATACATGAGCATCACTTATGTCAATCATACATAAACATTCATGAGCATCACTCATGTCAATCATACATAAACATTCATGACCATCATTCATGTCAACATTCATGAGCATCACTCATGTCAACATTCATGAGCATCACTCATGTCAACATCCATGAACATCGCTCATGATTATCAACATAAACATTCATAAGCATCACTTATGTCAATCAGCTTCGAAAGCTTCATTTACAGAGCTCCAGCTTCGAAAGCCTCATTTACAGAGCTCCAGCTTCAAAGCTTCATTTACTAAAGCTCCAGCTTCACGTACAAAGCTTCAATGCATGGTATACCAAGACCGCCTCCGAACAACAACCACTTCGGCCCATACATGGATTGAATTTGAAGTTTCCAACCAACAGACTCTATTGACTGAAAACTTGATGGACTACACTATGTACCATATATTGGGCTTCCGCAACTGGGCCTCATGAAAAATACTTGGGGGACTTAGCCCATTATTTATGTACTGAGGAACGAACCCTTATTCTATAAAAGGGACTCCCTCACTTTCATTAGAAAGCACCTATTATTCATGTATTGAGGAGTGAACCTTTATTTTATAAAAGGGACTCCATCACCATCATTAGAGAGCATCGCCGCCTGCTGAACAACCGCCTCGCCGCGACCATCAATTCTAACCCATCATTTATGTATTGAGGAGCGAGCCTTTATTCTATAAAAAGGACTCCCTCACCTTCAACGCCACAAGCCGAGCCAACCAAGGCAACATAAGCCACAAGCCGAGCAGCCTCACAACATGTGCTACTTCTAGTTAAGCATCATTTCACATTGAGCACCGCCTCATATCGAGTATCAGTTCTAGACGACATCTAGTTACTTTGGCTCACACATGGACTGAATTTCAAGTCTCCAGCCAAAAGACTCTCTTGACTGAAGACTTGGGGGACTACTGTTTGTACCATACTTAGGGCCTCCGTATTTAGACGTCGTATAAATACTCGGGGGACTCAAGTGTAATTATGTAATAAATGAATGGGCAAATATGTAATAAGTGAGGAACCCTTAGTCCATAAAAGGGACCCCTCACCCTCACAATCCTCAAGCCTCACATCCCCAAACAGAGGCTCTCATATTCAGAGCATCCTTCTCTCAACTCTCTTCTTCTGTGAACCCAACAGAGGGCAATACCCTCACAAACACAACAACACTCTGTAATCCATACATACAGTTATAGTGAAACAATATCAACATCAGTGTGGATGTAGCCCAAACATTGGGGTGAACCACGATACATCTTGTGTTCTTTACTTTCTTGCAGATTCACGGCCGGATTTACGTTATCCCAAGACCCTCCGGTTTTGTGCATCAACAAATTTAAATTGCAAATGTGAGCTTTGAGTTTTATTGGAAAAGTAGAGAACTTTGGTGTGTAGGTGTAGGATAATGTGGGAAGGTATAATTCTTTATATGTTTTAGATGATAGTCAAGTGTTCAAGCTCTCTTTTTAGCCGATTTTTCGGCGTGGATAACTTTTTTTTAGGTGGGATTTGAATTGGTTCTTGTGGTTTTATTTATTTGATATGGTCTGTGAGATGTTGTTTGTTGCTTGGATGAATAGGACCCCGTAAGTTGCTTTCGAAACAGGAAAAGGCTCTGCTTAATAAGCGAAAACCTGATATAGCTGTTGCTACCTCTGCAAGTGTCCCTTTTTCTTATGATCATCATTACATGGTTAAGAAATTGTACCTCAGTGAAATCGAACCTTAAATGTTGTACCACCTATGTAAATTTGCACGGAGACGACTGTCCCCTCACGTAATCACATTGTCGTAATTGTAATTTGATGAACTTGAAGCTGTTAACTATAAAGTGTGTGTAAACTCTTTCAGAGCAAATGGCTACCCCTGCATGCTCTTGCTGCATCGGGAGAATTTTACCTTATGGATGCTTTATTGAAACATAATGCCAATGTCGTGGATAAGGTATGTAAATGGCCGCCTTTTACATTAGAATGTTAAATGCAGAATATTGTTCTTGGCTTTTCGATACTGATTTGAGATTTGGTTCATTTCTTATCCAGGATGGTTGGAGCGCTTTTCACAAAGCAATTCTTGGGAAAAACCAGGCCATCACGAACTATCTTTTGAGAGAATCAGCTAATCCAGTTGTTCGTGATAAAATTCACCTAGTGTATCGATGTATCCAGTTTGGTATTGGTGTGAAGATTATTGTTCCAACTTCCAATTAAATGTTTATGGTGAAAACCAGGATGGCGCCACCTTGATGCATTATGCCGTCGGAACAGCTTCCAGTCAAGCAATCAAAATGCTTCTGTTATATAATGCTTCTCATCTCCTTGATGTGGAACCGTAAGATCTGCGTATATTACGATAATTGATTGCAAGTCGTCTGCTTTCTTGCAGGATGGTTTAACCCCTCTTGACCTTTGCCTCTACTCTGGTCAAGACACGAGGACTTAGGAGCTAACTAAGCTGTTGAAGCTTCTTCCGAAGCCGCATTAACGGATTGATATTCTAACCGCGTATCCGCCTCGTCGGTGTCTCAGCTGGCCAAATGATAACGGCAAACCACGGTTTGATCTGCCATAACTTTTACTTCAAAGTCTCAGCCGATACTGTTACAACTTCAAAAATGCCAACCGGAATATCGAAAGGAGAACATTTGAATCTCAAAGTCATTGGCTTTCTTACTAACTGACTTTGTAATTGTATGTAATTACGAGCTAACCAATCATGTCACGTTGTGTTGACATGTAATTTTGTTAAGGCTCAAAATTTGGAGGTTAACAAATTAGAACAATTAACTCTTGATGGGTTCAAGTTTAAAGCAGTGAAATAATGGACTCAAGATTTAAGTTGTTCACCGTTCAAAATTGGGTTACATTCACTATAGTGCTCGGGATATATTAATTTAATGATTACAAGAAGCGCTCGGTCATAGTTTAAATAGGCCCTTAGCGAGTCCAAAAGGTTATGGGTTCACCTACTTTATTTTTTTGCCATTAAATGAGCTACCTATGTAGGATGCGTCCTAGCTATTCTTTTGTATATTTGTTGACATGTTCTGTTGAGGTGATGGTAACTCAGTCGGGATTACATGTTTTTCTAGCCAAACGTGTACCGAACACAAGCTCAGCCTTGACTAGTCACCAGTGTTCCTTCCTAGCAATGGTTTGGCAACCTTTACGTTTCATCCAAGGCTTCTATCTTCGCTAATGACTGACACATGGCCTAAGCTGCTATCTGAGTAGGCTTGTTCTTAGAGCTTTGTACCATAAAGCTGTCAATTTGCCCATGTGCACATGTTGGTCAAAAAGTACTTTATATTACTTAGTCGATTCAGATTGGTGAGTGATCGGCCATAGCGCTCATAAATGCTCCTTTGTAATTTCATTGGGCCCTGGACTTCTTTTCCTTTTTTCGACCTTGACCTTTCTTGGACTTTTCTCGACCATTTTTTGGGCCTGTACCATTTTAAGGGTCAAAAGGAGAGATTTGGATCTCATCCGGATTCAAATTGTGGGGATCTTAAGAATCCTCATATCCTAACCGTTTATCGTATATCGTGCGGTCAGAAATTATTTAAATTTTATCATTTAAAATTAAACATAAATAGTACCTAACGAAAATTAACCGTACGATGTATGATGAATGACCGTGATATGAAGATTCCCCACAAAAGGGGATCCGAGGAGGATCCTCGTCCAAAAAAAAGACCCTATATGCACTAATAAACTTGGAAAACCTTTAAGGGAAGGAATCCTCATTTTCCAAAAAAATGGAGACACTCTCTTGACCGTTAGATTTGGTTTTAATGAAATTCTATGGTCTGTAATTTAATCTCAACCATAGAATTTTATTAAAATTAGATCTAATGGTTAAGAGGTGTCTCCATTTTTTTTTAAAAAATAGGGACCCTTCCTCAAAGGACCTGAATAAACTTGTTATGCTAGTCGACATGTCGAGAGATAATATTGTCAGGCCCACGGAAAACGATCGAGTTGAGTTAATTTATTCGGGGAGACATGTCTCTAAGAGGGAGGATAAGAGCAAAATTATAAAATAATTAATCATTAATTAAACTCGTTAATCACATTGATTAGAAAAAGATTTAAAAAGGCAGCCGCAAATGAAATATGAAAGCGCCTAGTTGAAACCGAAGCTAAGCTCAACTCTCTCTCCCCTCTCTCTCTCCTACCGTTCTCTATCAGACGTTGATATTTTTGTTTGGTACAATGCTCGGAGCCAGAGCTCAATGCCACGGCCCGGATCGCTTAGCTGCCATCCGTCCGATTCCAAACACTTCTTCTTCTTCCTCCTCCTCTTCGCGCCACTTGGTCTGCACGGTTCGGTTAGGGTTTATCAGATCACCAAAACGGTGCCGTTCGCTCAAATCGCTCCGCATTACCTGCTGCAACTCTTCCTCTCGCTCCAGATCCAGCAATGCCGACGATCATCACGATTTCGACTACATCCAAGCTTCCCTCCTCCTCTCTGGTCCCATCTCTCTCTCTCTCTCTCTCATCGCATGCATATACATATTTATATGAATATACGGATACGGACATTTCTATGCATTCGTGATTATCGAATTGATTTTGATTTTATTTTGTTGAAATTCTTGCTACTTCGTCCGAAAGATGAAGTCTTTGTTACCTAAATTCTGCAATTTTGTCCTAAAGTGGAGTAATTTGGTGCTAATTGAGTGTGATTAGGTCTTTTAAATTGTTTATTTGTGTTTAATTACTGCAGAAACTATATCTCACTACCGTATGCAAAGGCGAGGATTTCAAGAAGAGACGAAATGGCAGTCATCTGGTAAAATGCGTCCCTTTTCCGTCCGAGCCAGCCGACAACATCATTTTTTCGATACGTTAGGCCGAAACTTTGTCCAGCGTTTCCAAAGTCCGACGATTTTTCTGAAGATTTCTTGTGATGGAGACTTTTTGCTTCCAATTGTTGTAGGTATATTAAGTTATGCGTGTCATACGAATGAATGTGAATGTAATTTGGAGTACACATCCTCGGTCATTAAATTTCGTTATCTGGTTTTTGTTTTCAGGTGAATTCGCGATCGAAAATCTCATAGACGGCCAATGGGGAGATGAGAATGGGGTAACTGCATGAACTTTGTAATTCATTTGGTTGCATTGATGCCTTCTTGTGTAAAATGTGTATTGATCCCAGAATCGGTCTTGCTGCAGGACTCCCCGGATCAATTTCACTTTATGAGAAATCTCGTTGACAAACTCGGCTATCAAGTATGGAGCTAATTTTTTTCCATGTATTAAGTTTATTGTTTGAAGGGCCGAAGATAATGCTTTGGTCGTTTGTCCTTTTCTTGCTTTAGCTAGTCACTAGTCTCACTTATGTTTATTGCATGTTCATAAGAAATCTAATGATACCAATAAGTAGATTTAGCAGTGAGTGTTGAGAAAGGACTGCAAATATGTAATTTGTCTGACTTAAAAGGACATCCATAGTCTTCAGATCCCTAATGGGTAGTGTTGCATTTTAATTGTACTAAATTAAATTTCCAAGTTCAAGGTGGCATGTAACACCATTTAGATCATTGTCTTATTTATGTCAATTCTTCAATTCCAGGTGAATATGGTGAGAATTACGGAAAGAGTGCGGAATGCTTACTTTGCCAGATTGTACTTAAGCAAGGTGGTAAAAGTTAAAACCCTGATGAGTTATGTCCTAATCTTTTAAAGAAAATGAAGCAAGCTTTTGACATTGAGGTTCCTGTTTTGCAGCCAGGGGAAAATGGCTTTCTTAGTGTTGAAGCACGCCCGTCAGATGCCATAAATTTCGCACATAGATGCAAGGTATCTATCTCGTCTTCATCAACACAAATGCTCATACTTTGTCAATAAATATTCCTGCTTCTTCATGTGCAAGAAGAAACTTTCTGTTTAAGCATGATCGTGTTGTTGAAATTGCTGTTAAGTTCGACTGTTCGAGTGACACTTGCCATGTGCAGGCACCCATATATGTAAACAAACAGATTGTCTTAACAGATGCGGTGAGGATCAGTTATGGGATGGGCGGAGGGCGTGAGACAAAGTCTTGTTATGACGTATCTCTTGACAGGTACCGCCAACTGAATTGTATTTTGGGGGCCTCTATTTTGCTTCATCATTCTTTTGTGTACGTCTGATCATATGTTATATTCTTTTCAGTGCTATAGAGGGCCCAGATTCTTTAATTCAAGAACTTGGTTTGGTCAAGAATATCAATCAAGCTATCAAAGAGGAAAGATATAAAGATGCAGGTATTTTATCAGGACTTCAATTCACTGCTTTTCTAACATATACAATTACCAAGTCACGTTATGATTTCCCATCGTTTTTTATTTCATCAACTTGCTTTGGATTGCTTGATTCATGTTTATATGGTTATTGGATAATTTGCAAATTAACGACTTGTTCCTGCAGCCATATGGAGAGACGAACTATTCAAGCTTCGCAAGTCAATTCAAGGGCCATGATCACTATATAAGGTTATTCCGATCTAATGAGTCGTTTCTTCTACGAATATGCCTTCTAGACCTCTGGCATAGCTTTTCATTGTGAAGATTATGGTGCAAGGAAAACATTTACGAGTTATTGGATGACGAGGGAACTTCTATAATATTTAATGTACAGCCACCTTAGAAATTTTCCCCAAATATGTAAATATTAATCGTGTATCGAGTTCCCTAAAGGCGGTCAGTTTTCTTTGGAGATGCATATCCACAACTCCACTGTCTGTAAATCTTACGAAACTGTTGTATTTAAACAAGGATCAATAGTGTTTGCCCAAATTTTTTTGAATCGAATCGAAAGAATCTTCCTTCTTTCAAAAGATAATGGATGTTTCTACTGAAATTTACGTTCTTTCGACTCTAAAGTTTGCGTATTAGAATCCTTGACAACGATAGCTGTTCTTTTGTGTTCCAACAGAAGTTACTCGTAATTTGAATCATAACGCTTGAATTTGGATTCGTAGTATATTTGTTTATCTCATTATTTTTCGCCAAATTACAAAAGATGTGTGACGTGAACATAAATTTCATGTCCCGTGTACTCCAGTAGCTACATTCTTCACCAGTATGAACATGTGCACTTTGCAGACGAGAACAAAAAGATGAACTGAAATGGAAGCCAGCAACGAGAGTTGCTGCATGCATTCTTTGAACGATAAAAAACGGGGAGGTACTGCTAAACTTATTACATTTCCAGTACAAGACTTCGCTCCTGCCGTCTGCAAATGGAAGGAATCCGAGGATTCTGCCATCGAATCTGTGTAGACATCTTCTCCCCGTCTCCCCACAGAGCGTAGGCTTCTTCCCCATGCGCAGCATCGTCACCAATGTCGAGGTCCTCTTCCTTCATTCGAAGATCAACAATGCGGCTGATCAAAATACAAATCAAGCTCGTGACAACGGCGTTCCATACGATGATGAAAAGTGCTCCAACGATCTGGTACCCCATTTGTTGGAGGCCAACTTTTGTTTTCCCATCATGGATGCAGTACATTAAACCAGGACCGTATGTATTGTACGGGTACATCATTCGGAGGAGGTTGGGTCGGGCAAAGAAGCCCGAGAGGAGTCCCCCCAAGAGGCCGGCTACTGCGTGCGTATGGAAGGCCCCCAAAGTGTCGTCGACGCTTTGGAAGAAGGCTGACCTTCTGTGCAATATCATCATGGTGTACCAAGGTATTGAGCCAGACATTACTCCCATTATTACTGCTGCCCATGGCTCCACAATCCCTGCTCGATCATGTACATATTATTGGTGGAATGCTGCAAAATTTCTTGTTTTTTTACTTTCTTAAATAAATCAAAACCCAGTTCATAAACATTCCTAACCATCATGTTCTTGTTTTTATGACACCAATGTTTAGTTGTTTAAGTTAATGTATTTTGTTAGATATATGACGTCTTATGTTGTCAGATTGTTTGACGCTCGACTTTAAAACAAGAATCCACTTGATCAACGAGAGGACGTTTACATTGGTTTGGTCAATTGAGCAAGGAGTAGATTACCTGCACCAGGGGTGATGCAGACGAGGCCGGTGATCATCCCCTGGACCGCACCGATCACAGAGCTTTTCCGGTAGCCCAGCATGTCAAGGGAAACCCACACCAGAAGGCTGGTGGCAGTGCAGATATGAGTGTTCAAAATGGCCAAAGATGCAATCATGTTTGCCGCAAATGGAGATCCTCCGTTGAATCCTGTCCATCCAAGCCACAAAAAGCCTGCACCTCCCAACATGTGAATTATGTTGTTTGGTGGAAAATGTTGCCTGTCATGCGCTTGCCTTGGTCCTACCTACATGATCATCACCATACCACTCCATCATGCCAGGAAAATCTAACACGAAAAACATACGAAAGAAAGAAGTGAAATATCACAAATACAATTGGTTATTGGTTATACAGGCTGTTTATGAGAAGGGATCCCTATTTTTTTTTAAATGAAGATTAGTTATGGGGCCCACTTACATCGACTTTCATTTATCAGAATCATGTATTTTTCAAGTTGCACCTTATAAATCATCCTAACAAAATATTAGCCAAATCGGAAATATTTGAGGTATCTAATTGAGTCCAGAGAAAGTAACGAACATTATATTCTAGGGAACTTTAACGAAAAGCTTTCGGTACTGTTTACTTTAACGAAAAACCACATTTTTATACTAAAAAATCAATCTTGGTACTATTCACTTTACTCTTTATTTTGTTCTTATCGTTAAAACCCAAAAGTTTTCAAATCATTTTCAATAGTTTTCTTTATATTCTAAAAAACATAGAAATTTCATTATGAGAATTAAATAGGCAAATAGTTTCGGATTGAATTGATTTTTTGCAAAGATTTTCTATTAATCGAGACTTAGAAAATCGACAGTTGGATCACTGAATTTCGATATAGAATGGGTTCCAAAACTAATTTCCATTTTAAAAAAAATAATAGGAATCTCTTCCCTTAAAGAATCTAATTGGTTATAACCATGTAATAAAAAAGACAACTGAAGGCGCACCAAACAAACAATATAGATGCACCAAACTATTGTTTATTATTTACGGCTCACTGTCTATTTTGTGTTTCTCGGTTCTACTCTTGATAAAATTTGTAAGCGATTTCGTTTGTGCATAAAAAGCATAACTAATGATAACGTATGGCATATTAAGCATAGAGTTGGGTGTCAAGATCAATTACCCAATAAGCAGCAGTGAAACCAGCCACACCAGAAGAAAGATGGATCACAAAGCCACCAGCGTAATCGATGATGTGCTCTTCAAGAAACCCTCCCCCCCAAATGGTAAAGGCACCCACGGTGTAAGACAAGGTGAGCCACATTGGCACAAACAGCATCCAGGCATAGAAGTTCATCCTCCCAAGGAGGGAACCACCGAGCAAAATCACAGTAATGGCGGCGAAAACAAATTGGTAGTACACATAGTCGGCCGTCGGAATATAACGCCCGTCGTAGTCCGACAAGAGAAACTTTTGGCTCAGGGCAAAACCGGGTTTTCCCAAAATTGAGCAAAATTTTGCACCGAATGACATGTTGTGGGCCCACATGACCCAACATACTAGGACCGCGGCAAAAGCGTATAGGGCCATGAACGCTGAGTTCACGGCCCATTTCTTCTTCACCATGCTCCCGTAGAGTATCACAAGGCCAGGCACACTTTGCATGCCTACCATGGTGGTTGCTATTAGCTGCCACCCATTGTCTCCTTTGTTCATCCATTCCGGCGACGCTTGGTCCGGATAGAGATTAACTGGGCCGTTAAGAAGCGGATAACCGTCGGTGTTGTTCATCGAAAAGAGAAGAAGAGAGGAGAGAGAGTTTGTTGAAATTTTGGAATAACTTACCAGCAAGGGAAATATATAAAAAAAAGTTTTGAGCTTTGGAGTTTTGCTTGATGTTGTTGTACTTTGTAACAATCTACAGGTTTGGATTTTTGTGTACAAAGAATATACACAACATTCATTGCTGGCTGATGTTACAGATTCAATTTGAAATTCTTGAAGCAGTAAGGAGGTTGTACCATAATTTGGGTGCAATTAAATTAAATTAATAGAATTTTAACGAAAAACTTCTGGTACTGTTTATTTTAAAGAAAAATTATATTTTTACATTAAAAAGTCAATCATGATACTATTCACCTTACCCTTTATTTTATTCTTATCACTAAAACTCAAAGTTTGCAAATTATTTTTATTAGTTTTCTTTTAAATTAACTCAATTGGGTGCTAATTTATGTTTGTTCTCTGTGATTTGACATGTGGACCAAATTGAAAAAAATGAGATATTGATTGAATAGCTGCAAGCGTCTTTTTGAGTTTTGTGAATCCAAGGGGTTATAGTTGGGTTGGTAAAAGTGTTGCAATAATAATCACTCGATGATCGTTCTTAAAGTAGAACATGATTTTTTTTTCCAGATATTTTGTATTTGGATAGTGTGGATCAAATAATTTCAACCGTTTATGTAAAATCATGCTATTGAGATTACTTTTCATTTTCAACTTTCTCACTCTCTCTTTCTTCTCAACTTCTTTACCTTCTTCTTCGATGGTGTGTTGAGAAAGAAAAGAAGAAGAAAATGGGAGGGGGTTAAAGGTCCGACACTGTTTACTTTAATAAAAAATTATATTTTTACACTAAAAATTAATTATGGTATTATTCATTTTATCTTTTATTTTATTTTTATCATTAAAACTCAAAATTTTTAAATTTTTTTTATTAGTTTTCTTTTAAATTAACCCAATTAGGCGCTAGTTTATGTTTGTTTTATGTGATTTGACCTGTGGACCAAATTGAAAAAAAAAAAGAGATATTGATTGAATAGCCGCAAGCGTTTTTTTGAGTTTTGTGAATCCAAGGGGTTAGTCGGGTTGGTAAAAGTGTTGCAATAATAATCACTCGATTTTCGTTCTTAAAGTAGAACATGATTTTTTTTTATTCAGATATTTTGTATTTGGATCGTGTGGATCAAATAATTTCAACCATTTATGTAAAATCGTGATGTTGAGATCACTTTTCATTTTCAACTTTCTCACTCTCTTTCTTCTCAACATCTTTACCTTCTTCTTAGATGGCGATTGACGAAGCAAAACCTTTGAGAAAGAAAAGAAGAAGAAAATGGGAGGGGTTAAAGGTCGGAGAAATATGCACTGGAAATTGAGGTGGAAGGGGGAGGAGAAGATGAGTGACGGTAGGGAGGTCCGTAGGTTTCAGATGAAAGGGGATACAAAGAGGATCTGTTCCCCATTAAAAGGGTTGGCTCTCAAGATACTTATTTGGATTTAATGGTTGTGCGAGTTGTAAAGTATGTTCGTCCAATCGAGATTTGATTCTCTCCTTTTTACTATACATGAACTTTGAGGTTCCTTAAGAGCAGTTCCATTGGGGCTTGATAGCCCGACGCCCAATCCAAAAAATAGACCGGCCTCCCTCATTTATACTCCACCCCAGCCTAATAGGCTGGCACCTAGCCCAAGCCAGGCAACAGGCTAGCCCAAAATCGACAGACTTGTTGATTGGCCCATCTGACGCCATGTTGATGCCAACGTGGCGTCATAGGCCGTTTGAATTTTTTTTTTACGCCAGGTACATAGGAAGCACGCGCAACTGGGCGCGCGTCGCCGACAAGAATCCAGAGCCGGGGCCCACTTGCGCAGGCGCACTCAGCTCACCAATAGGGAGGCCATGTGGCTGGTCCTGGCTATTGTATTTCCAACGGTAAAAAAAATTTGAATTTGAATTTTGATCTGGACTGTCCAATCACAGATCAACGGTCCACATTTTTTCCCAATTTTTTTTTAAAAAAGGCATAACGGTCTGAATTATGACCGTTGGCCACGTGTCAACTTATAGGCTGTTGGATTTGAATATTTTTCAAATCCAATGGTCCAAATTAATTACCTAAATTAAAATTTATAAAAAAATAATTAAAAATTGTTAAAAAATACATTTTTTTTTTAATTCCTATAAATACCAAACCCTCATCTTCCACCTTACACCATAATTCAATATTTTCAACACTTTCTACCAAAGCTTTCATATACTTTTTGTGTGAAAAAAAATACCAAGAACCTCATCCTTTCTTTTTTTGTCCATATACTTTTATTATGATAATGACACATGGCGTGATGAGATTGGTTAAAAATCTTATCCGAAATTAAAACAAATTTTTTATTTTTTATTTTATAAAAAAATTAATAATATTTTAAATGGGTTGGGTAACAGCGCATTTTGTAGGGGTGGAGATGCATTTTGCCTATTACTGTTTATTGTGATCTATCACTATTCACTGAGTGGATTAAATGGGTTGGATGCTGGCACATTTTTTTAGGGGTGAAGTTGCTCTAAGAATGTGGAGTAGCCAATTACTTAAGTTCGATTTCCAATCAATTCTAAAAGAGCCAGTTCTTAAGGCGTTTGTCTTGGATTAACTGTTGAACAAGTTACAAAACTGGTTGGTGCGACCAAGGTTTTGACTCTTTCTTCTTTAGTGTGCTGAATTTTTGAGGCTACTTGAGGGTGCCGAGCAGGTAGCCGCCTAATTTTGGTACCCAATCAACTCTAAAAGGGCAAGCTCTCAAGGCATTTGTTTTGATGTATCGGTGAATAAGTTGTAAAGCCAGTTCAAGCGATCATGGTTTTGCCGCTTTTCTCTTTAGTGGACACAAATTTTGATGGTTCTCAAGGCTGTGGAATCGACACTCACTCAAGTTCGATTCCTAATCAACTCTGTAAGGGTCGGCCCTCAAGACATCTGTCTTAATTTAACTGTTATAAAAATTGTGAAGCCGATTCGTGTGATCAAGGTCGTGTTTTGTTTTCTCACTTGTACATAAACCTCCAAAAATTTTGATACTATCTTGTTTCCACAGTCCACACATCAAATAACTCCAAGAAGTGGAACAATGTAACAATTAAAGCACACCATATGATTAGTTAATGCGATTATGTTGTGTTTTTGGGTGCAAATTTATATGATTAATTAAAGTGAATATTTTGTCTCTGCATTTGAATATTCATTTTTGTTTCATCTTTTATCTCGTTCTGGGTGATTCATTAGCTGGAGCGTAGAAAGCCATGGCCCATGGTATATTCTGCTTGGACTTACCTTGACAAAAGATTCTTATGGCCACACAACAAAGTTCATTGGTTTGTGTATTGAAAACCAAGTGATGCTAATTAGATAGGTCAGGAGTTAAAGATAGGCCAAGTGAAGGTTGGGTTAATTTTACTGTAAAACTAATTAACAATATAAGTACTTCAAACAAGAATCATCTCCGGATCTTCTTTGTGGAGATCCGAAAATCAATCAATTGTGTACGTTCATCGTACATCGTGCGGTCAGTTTTCGTTAGATACTATTTATATTTATTTATAAATTAAAATTTAAAAATGATTTCTAACCGCACGATGTACGATAAACGGACATGATTGATTAATCATCCGGATCCCCACAAAGATGATCCTATTCCGAGTACTTCAACTTAATTATAAGTTTTTCATTAATGTGAGATTTATTATCAACACGGCTGCTCATGTGTGGCGAATTTTCAAGCTAACACGTGGACAACATATAGGGGGTGACGTGAAGTACGCGTGGTTGTTAGGCTTCACACGTGAACGTGAGACAACATGCTCTGATACCATGAAAAAAGTTAAAGTTTCACCATAAAAACAGTTGATAATTTAAGAAGTAGCACAACTTACATATAAGCCTAAGATCCCTCCCCCCTGTCAATATTAGATTCATTATCAACATCAAGTAAGATAGAAATTCTAGGATGGCAGGTCGAACATCCGCCTGAGGATTTACATGGAAGGAGGATGTCAAAGTGGCAATGTCCTTAACCATTGATACAATGTCATGTCAGACAATTAAAACATACAACCTATCATGGGTCTTAAATTCCCTAAGGTATAGGTAAGTCGTTTCCCCACAAAAAAGGAAAGAAATCTTCTCCAGATTCCTTCTTCTTAATTCATCAAATTAGAAAATTTGTGCCATTGAAATTTGATCTAATGACTACAAACATGAGCCCATTTTAAAAGTTATAATAATTTTAGCCGTTTGATCAAATTTCAATGATACGGATCCACTAATTTTGTGAATTAGAAGGAACGGATTCGGAGAGGATCCCTTTGGTATCATTTGGTACGTGGGACGGGACGGGACGGAACGGGACGAGCCGTTCCATCCTACGTTTGGTGCGCCTAAAAATTGTGGAACGGGTTGTCCCATGGGACGAAATTTGGCTGATTTTTCGTTCCATCTCTTCCCCCTGGAACGACCCGTTCCACATCCGTGGAACACAAATTTATAACATTTTATGACAAAATTTCTCCTTATTTTTTTCAATATTTACATCATCCGTTATGTCCTGTTCCGTCCCGTCCCGTCCTGTTCCGTCCCGTCTGCGTACCAAACGGTACCTTTCTGCACAAAAACATCCCACCCTAGCCCACCCTTTGTATTAATCAGCCTATGGCTTAACTACCTCGTAGTTAGGGAGTTCCTAATAATGAAAAACGTCTCTAAGTTGGGGTTTCGATTTCCTTTAATAGTCTAAAAAGTTAATTGGCAATCAATTTATTATGTACTTAATTAGTCGAGATATTTTATTAATTGGTAATCGATACTAATCAGTCACTTATTTGTACATATAACTTAATATGTTTTTGTTTGTAAATTTGAGCGTAGCAATATTGATTAGAACAATGAGAATTACTATTCCTTCTTGTAACTTAAATTATAGAAAAAAATTAATTTCTCTCAACAAAAAATATTCCAAATTTTGAGATAAAATTAAGAATAATCAAAAGAAGGAAAATACCTTGCCAACCATGAATTTCATGATCATGAAAAGGGAAGACATATAGCTTTATGAAATCTACTATTTGATGAAAATGCAAAACCTCCATTGATTTAAACATGAAAATAAAATAAAAAACAATAGAGAAAAAAACTAAAACAATATCAAACAAAAAGAAAAAAAAAATAGAATTGAAGTTTCATTAATACTTGCCATACTTCTGCCAACAAAGTAGCATCACCACACATCTCCTAGCAATATAGAACCTGGACCTTTTCTCTCTTATCATGCTCCAACATCCTTGCCCCACTGCACACCCAGCACCGCCGCCTCCGCCGCCGCTGCCTCCAGAAGAAGAACAACTTGAAGAACCACCACCCAGCCCTCTTCTCTTCACTTGCCTAGATATGCATTGACCCATAATCTGTCTCCAAATTCTCAAAAATAAAAAAAAAGATTGAAATATGATACAGAAGAAGAATCCCCTTTATCTAATTAACCCAAACCAAAACAGAGCAAACCCAGCAAAGATTTTTCCATAGGCACAGCCAAAGCTTTACAAAAATATGGTACAGAAGAAGTTAAACAATTTAACCCCAAATAAAAACAGAGTAAACCCAGCAAAGATTTCCCATATATTTGTAACAATTCACAAACCCAGCAGATAAAAGTTCCAGTTTGCCCACAGCAGCCAGACTTATGTAAACCCAGCAAGAAACGCCTCCCTGGTTTTCTTCACGTCATACACTTGTCTCTTCCTCTCTGACTCTGCAATTTGTCTTCTCTGTATTTATTTATTTATTTCGTGAAATATTTTGATATTTTGACGAAGCAAAAGGTTGTTAAGTGGTTTATGATATTTGAGTTGTTACGTTAATTCATCATCAGACGGTGGAGATTCAATCGAGGCCATTCGTAGCGGTTTTGTCGTCCACGTTTCGTGTTTTGAGTGGTTGACATGTACACTCCATCGATGTATTAAGCAAAGGAATGTTATATGCCTCGAATAATAAAAAAAAAAAATTTGTCAGTTGGAAATTAACAATTCCTGGATGATTTTTAATTTTTTTGAATTGGAGGATAATTAATAATTTTGAGTTGCACAAATTAATTATTTAATTTGGTTTAGGAGCAATCTATAATACTTTGACCATATTAATGAGTTGGCTTTTGTAAGTCTTCCGGCCACCGGAATGATGGACAACCTTGACAGAGTTAATTTTTTAAAAACAAAGACAACAAAATTGTGGGTACAATTTGTTTTTAGCTAAAAAATTATTGGGTGGAACGGTCTTTTGTTTGTAAGATAAACGAAAGTATAAACAATATCACACGTCCAGGCGAGACACTGGCACATCTTAAACAACAATACCATATTTATCAAAACTTACTAAATTTATAATGTCAAGATGTGTGGTAAGTGACATTACACCCTACTTGAAAAAACAAAATATTGTTACATCAGTTAAGATTTGAAATTCATACGAAACCGCACTCGTAATCTTCGATTTGCTTATATTCCGAAAAGAGTAAACAATGTACATAAAAATTTTGGGATTAATTAGATGAATATTTGAGTTTTTCTTGCATTTTTAGATAAATTTTTGAAGAAATAATGATATAAGAGAGAATCAGAGGACAATTGATTGGGTGAATAGGGTCATCTCACTGAGTTCAAATCTAATACATTTTGTGTGTGACTTACATTATTGATTAACACGTATTAATAAACTTAACCGTCTTTAACCTTGTTATAAATTTAACACATATCAATCAATGATACATACCACAGAGAGGTCACACATAAAATGAATGTAAAAGATTTGATCTCTATCACACCATGAACCATCGCATAAGAGCTTAATTCGTTCATATATGGTGGTTCAATCAATAAAATATAGTGCTATTAACAATCATAATTGGGATTTCATAATTTTTTTGGTTAAATATAATGAAATTTATAAAACAATTTTAACAAAACTCGAGTACATAATCTAGATAATAGACTTTTGTTTCAATTAAAAAAATATATTAACTTTTGTTCTAAGCAACATATTGTATTCACGTTTCAATTGTCAAAGACATTTCAATAATCCCCGACAAGGAATTAAAAATGCCAATTAGCAAATAGCTTCAAAGTTATGCATTGTGGCATTCTCAAGGCTTCACAAAACCAAGTGTGAAAGTAACAACAACAAACATGAGATCATCACACATCACCTAGCGGTCATCACGATGAAAGGGAATGGACGTAAAATTATCTACAACCATGCATGGTCATTTTTCAAGTTTATTGCTTCAAACTACTAAAACATTGTCACTAGCAAGTATGTTTGGCAGTTTCCTGCACGATCTGCTATTCTGATACAGAATGGCATGAAAATAATAGATTTCAGGTTACTCATTAACGTTTTGAGTCGTCATTCGGTCATCGTTTAAGAACCCAATAAGATATCGTTTGTCATATCTAAATATTAGACATGACATGTTCTTGCATGACATGTTAACCCAAAACGAAATGACACGACCCATTAACAAATTGGGTCCTTATTAGGTCATCTGTTAGAAACTCGTTAAGATAACGGGTTTGACATGACATCATCTGTTAAGATAATAAATACGACACAATCACGCCGCAAAACATGACAAACACGACTCGTTTGTCATAGCTACTAGCAAGCGGGCTAATTAAATTCTAGACATCACCTATTTAGCAGGCCAAAGAGCTAATGGGCTTGCAAAATATAGTAAAATCCTTGTGAGAGTTCCATAAAGTGCATTAAATTTCTTTCAATCACTACGCATAGTTTAAATCGTGTACGATCTACCACTCAGTACTACGATCTAGTAGTATTTTTTTTTACTTGAAAGTCAGAGGTTTTAGGTTTGAATCTCGTGGATGGCGAATTCGATACCGAATTAGGTTGCTCATTGTGTGGCTTGACCGAACTCTCCATTCCCTTAATATAAAAATATCAATGTACTTAAAAATCTTGTACGATCTAAAACATGCACATCAAATAAGATATGATTTATCTGAGAAACGTCCATCGGCGGATGTGGAAGAATGAGCACGTGAGATTGTCATATGAAATTTTTTCTTCGCAAACGAGCTATTGGCTTGGACTCGACCAAGTCAATTTTAAGGCCCAAAAATAATTAACGGTGACGAATAATCAGAGGAAAAAAAAAAAAAAACTTTCGTGTCACGGTCTCATATTTGGACAGGACCATCACTTTTAGTCATCTTGTCGACGGTTTCATTTCAACATCTCAACATAGAAAATATCTTTATTTTTTTAGTATTGGAAATAATTTCAAGTGTATCCATAGTGTCATATTCTAACCCACTTGCCTTGATCCGACAAGAAAATTAACAATAGCATTGTCGTAGGTTAAAAGGAACAAAAACGTTATATGTGTCATTAGCCAAACGCATTAAAAATCTTATTTTATATGTTTAAAAAAATGGTACGTGTCATTTGAAGAAGGAAAAAGATTCAAAGCAAAGGTTGCCAGTATTCTCCGTTTATTTATATTAAGAGCGAAGGAAATGGGGTAAGCCACATAATAAATATCCATGAGAATTTAACTTAATCTAAGACTTTCATTTACAAGTGAGAAGAAAGTCGCACTTTACGAAAATCGAATCTATAAACTCCGACTTACAAGTGAGAAGAGTGCTGGTAAACAGTATTTTTAAATGATTTTTTTTTGTCAAATAGTTTTAAAAAACAATTAGATGGTACAATAAAACCTCTCTAATGTTATACAGTTGGGACCAAACCAATTTTATAACTGTAATGAAAGTTATTACTTAATATAGATGTAGTTAAAAAAAATATAATTTATAGACTTATTTATCCTTAATGAATGTAACCTTTCCTAGATAGAATGCCTTGGGTGCCAAGTATTTTATTTCTTGTATATTTTTTGTACACATTGACAATAATAACCATGCAGATGCATGTTTTCATATAAGATGGGACTAAGAAAGCGCCAAACAAATTAGCAAATGACAATTTTAAAGAAAAAAATTTGCTAACTCCTTTGAAGATACTTTTGAGAATATATATATATATATATAGGACGATGTTATCTACACTCTTCGTTTACCCTCCACACACTTTTTATTAATTTATGTTCTTTAGTACTCTTTAATTAATTCAATTCAACAACAAAAAATTAAGAGAAGTATCTAAAATAAAAAAAAAATAAAAAAAAAAGGTGTAAATAACATCACCATTTATATCCGATGGCCGAAATTTTAAGGTGTCCAGCTTCAAGTACCAGGGCATTTAATATAGTAATGTGAGCTAAGCAAGCAGATAGAGATAAAATGGAGTATGTACTTTATGAGAAAAAATTTAAAAGTGACGGAAACACAAATGGTAAATCATGTGTTTTAACTAAGTTGTGAGAAATTTTATTTTTTAAGTTGTTAACTTTTTAACATATATATCTCACAATTTATATAACGACATATGATGTATCATTCCATATGACGGTTACATCGAAAAATCCGAAAAATCTGTCATACTTTATATTGCAGAACGGGTTAGCAGTGCTTGTCCCCGAGGCTGGCCCCCATGAGAGCCTCATTTTTTGTGCCACTCAACCGACCGATACGGCAATGCCTGAGTTTTTGGTTATCATCAGTTTTTGTTGTCATTCATGCGACGCAAATGACAGTGAATCGTTTATGCGTTGTGTTACTCTCATTCGCATTAAAGGTTCACATGATATTTATTAATTACGAGTTTACATGTTAGTTTTTCAGTTAAAAAAAAGTCTCTGATCTTGTCATAACTTCTAATTTTAGATTTTGACAAAAAAAAAATCAATAAAAGTGGTGATTAAATTTGTTTACAATAAATTATTTTTGTCATTATGTAAAAAAATTATTAATATCCTTACTGTATGATCACTTGAAGGACTATGTGACCACTTTTTTAAGGCTAGTTTTTTCATAAAAACCCTTCCATTTAACAAGGATATTGACAATTTTCACAGAATAACCAAAATGATTTACGATGGATGAAGTCGAGTATCACTCCTATCGATTTTCATTGTCATAGACAAAGTAAGAAATTATATCAATCTCATGAATTATTTTATTTAAAAAAAACCTACAAATTTTGCTACCATTAATTGTTTGTGTTTGAATGACTATAAATCGTTTATTCATTAGAGAATCGACTTGGATTAGCATCTAGACAACTAATTTAAAAACAAAAAAAAATCAACAGTTTTATTTGGATAGCCATGAATTTTTATTTTGGTATTAAATAACCAGGAGGATCCTCTCCAGATCATTTTTAAGAGAATCCTGAGGATTCTCAAATCGTGTTCGTTCGTTCATCATATATGGTGCATCCAGTTTTTGTCAGATATTATTTATATTTGATTTAAAATAATTGCTAATCGTACAATATATAATGAATGGACACAATTTAATGATTCCTAAGATTCTCACAAAAAGGATCTGAAAAAGGATCTGAAAAAGATCCGAAGAGGATCCTCGTTCCAAAATAACTAGTGTAACAAGTGGCATGATGGATAAGCCACCGATGACTCAGCAGGTGGTGGGCCACCGTCGCTAAAGGCCAAAAATGCCATGACGGAAGCGATTCTCTCTCCTCCTTCTCACTCTTCACCTTTTTCCAGTTCAAGCTCTCTCTCTCCTCCCTCTTTCTCTCTCTAAAATCTGCATCTCACTCTTTCCGAGCATATTCCTCTGCTCTAATCTATAAATCCACACCTGATTTATTTCACTTCTCTGAAGCAGCAAGCTTTTCCCGAGCTCTTCCAATGGCTATCGACGAGGACGTGGAGAGCTGCGGCAGCCGAGCGGTGCTGTCGTCGCAGGCGCAGCCTCGCCACCACCGGCAGAAGCTGGAGGTCTACAACGAGGTGCTCCGACGAATTCAAGAGTCCAATTTTGAGGAGGCGAATCTTCCTGGATTTGATGATCAGCTATGGCTTCATTTCAATCGGTTGCCTGCTCGGTACCTCTTCTTTTAACCCTAGAATAATGTAATTTCGATTTGTATGTTCGGTAATTAGCTTTTTGGCTTTTGGCATTGCTTGTTTGGTTGCCGGGAAAGTTTGGGAAAGTTGAAGAAAAGAAAAAGTTGGAATCTTTACTGATAACTTTTATCGCAATTCAGATGATTACTTGTTTCATATTTATAAATTTTTCAGTTTTCGAATTCATATTGCTGGAAATAGTGATAGTATGGAGAAAAAGATACCAAATTGGCGCAGTTTATTAATGTTTGTATAATTGTGTCATTGTTGTTGTTGCTGCTATGTAGTTACGCGTTGGATGTGAATGTGGAGAGGGCAGAAGATGTTCTAGCACATAAGAGATTGCTGCAATTTGCAGAAGACCCTGCTAATCAACCTGCCTTTGAAGTTCGCTCTGTGCAGGTGAACACCTATGCATTTGTTGGAATAGTTCGGATATTAGCTCGATGTAACTCTGTTGGTGCTTAATGCTATCCGTCTTTGTGTGTGGGTGCATGCCTGCACTTATCCCTGCATCATGCGCGTATGTATAATGGTTTGACTGTGGTTCGCATTCTTTTCTAGTGGGAACCGTTCGTCCAACTTGTGTTGCCTGAATAGTGAGTAGAGTTTTCTAGTCTTTAGTTGAAGACTTGGACTTATCTATTAAAATCAATGTAATTTATTTGGGCAATGATGCGTGACTACTGGCTAATCATGAAAACCGTTTTTCTGATGGAGGTTCATCCTGTCTTCAATGGAAATTCTGTTGACTCGGTCCATTCAGATTCTTTGATGAAAGAAGATGCACAAAGTTCTTACAGTTACTCTAACGGACGAGGGTATGTCACATTATATAGTGTATATCAGTTACTTGTATTCTCCATCCTTCTTTTGCATTCAATAACCTCACTCTGCATTTTGTATTTTAATCTTATATGTGCTAATCATTGAATTGTTCTGTCACCAGGATTCATGCACCTCCCACCTTTGGTTCATCTCCTACTCTTGACGCACTGGCACTTCAAGCCAATAGATACCATGTTGAAGATGGAGGTAGTGCTATGAGTGCAACACCAGTCTTTTCGGGGTAAGAACCCAATCTTAAGTAGTTACTCATCCACGGAGAAATGGCTTCTCCCCTTCATTTTATAGAGGTGTTTAGTTTGATAACTTATCTGCTACTTTGTTGTTCTTTCAAATTATCAAAATACATAGAAATAGAAAGAGAGATGCCCGATGGATTATCCATTTAACTAAATGATAAATCTGAGAAGTTTCCCATGCGCAGTGGAATATGTTCAATAGGACTTTTAGTTAACATTATGTTACAAATATTCTATGCCATAGATTTCTTTTACAGTTTAGATTGTTCCAGCTTTTCTCTCTCTCTATCTTCTTGTCGGCTTTTCGTAGTTTATAGTGTTTTGTACTTACTTGCGAAGTTGGGGGCTACATACTTTAGGCTTATGCTCAAGACGCTTCTATACTACAAAGTATAGTGTTTGTTATTGTTTACCACGGATACAGACAGACACAATGTTGGTAGTAATTTATTTGCATTGGTTGTTTGTAAATCTTGCTGTTAATTATTGTTGTTAATTGTGTAGGCCTATGCATGAGATCACGTTTTCAACAGTTGACAAGCCCAAACTTCTTAGTCAGGTAGTCCTCATCTGTATATCCACATGTATGCTATTGACCTTTAATTTCTACCAATTTTTATTCAATGCGGTACACATCTGATTCTGTTCATGGGTTCATAGCTTTTGTGCTTTAACTGGAATTCATATATTTGTTTACTTTTATAGAAAAGGGTTTTTTATTTTCCTAGAATATTATGCTGTATTAGGAGAGCCTGACTCTAGAGTCTTGATTTCTGTATTTTCAACCCTGTAGCTAGTAAATGTTTGGAACTCTATAGCTCAGAGTTACTTATCTTTTTCCATGAGATATGCTTGGTGGAACAGTTCCTAGGTTATTAACATTAAATTGTGAGTTTTCAAGAATGTCTTATGATTAAACAGTTC
This sequence comes from Malus sylvestris, assembly GCF_916048215.2. Classification (NCBI taxonomy): domain Eukaryota; kingdom Viridiplantae; phylum Streptophyta; class Magnoliopsida; order Rosales; family Rosaceae; genus Malus; species Malus sylvestris. Next base: position 9,063,276 of record NC_062261.1, on the reverse strand, counting down.
TATGGAAAATTTTCTGTTGTATTTCTGTCATTTTTCCACTGGAGTCCTGGCCTACTCACTTAATTAATGATATCTATTAGTGATTAATTTTCCAGTTAACTTCATTACTTGCTGAGATTGGACTGAATATTCAAGAAGCTCATGCTTTCTCCACTGTTGATGGATTTTCTCTTGATGTTTTCGTGGTTGATGGGTGGAAATACGAGGTATGAGTTTTGTATGTTTCTTCTTGGATATTTGGTTCACATGCTTCTTGTTCATTGAACAAAATGTTCTTGCATGTAACAATAGGAAACCGAGGAGCTCAAAAGTGTTCTAGAAAAGGAAATTTCAAAATTTAAGGTAAGTTTTTTTCTCCCTTATTTGCTTAATTATATAGCTGTATCTTGTAGAACAAAATTTAAAATGTCTCGTTCTTTGAATAGACTCAGACTAGTGTGGTATGGGAATACTCGGGATGGTTTCTTAAAATCTGTTAATCTGGTGAATCTTTGTTTATCTCATGAAAACTGGATACCACCTGCCATCATGCTGAATATTTGAGGTTCATTGTTCCCATCTAATCACATGATTTACTGTGATTTCGTATGTTAGGAGCAACCTTGGTCAAAACCACATCCAATCGCTGCTATTGGTGAGGACAATCAAACAAGGGATGAGTCCTTCCCCAGTTGCATAGAAATACCAACTGATGGAACAGATGTCTGGGAGATTGATGCAAGGCAGCTGAAATTTGAGAACAAAGTTGGATCTGGGTCATTCGGTGATCTGTAAGTTACATTTTGAATCCTGTGTTGAATTTTATGCTGGTTCTCGTTTGACATGCTGCTTTCAACTTCTTTTAGGTACAGAGGCACTTATTGTACTCAGGAAGTTGCCATAAAAGTTCTCAAACCTGAGCGTGTCAATGCAGAGATGCTCAGGGATTTTTCACAGGAAGTTTATATATTGAGGTGCATCCATATACCTGCTTATACTTGTTGATGGCAGTTGTCATTTTCCATGCAGCTTTGTAAACTTCTTGATATCATGACATTTGTCAGGAAGATTCGGCACAAGAATGTTGTGCAATTTATAGGAGCATGTACACGACCTCCAAACCTATGCATTGTGACAGGTTTATCTTAGAGAATATATATATATATATTAATGATTCTCATGTGCACAAGTATCTTATTTCTTGAGTAGTCATGATTTCTATGGATGGGTGCCGTACTTTCATCTTTGTTATACCATGTCTAATTGGTTACAACTGAAGAGAATAGTTATATATTGATTGTCAACACTTACGAATTTTAATTTAATGCGATTTGAATTCACTGATGACCACCTTTTGATGCTCATGTTCCTGCTTATCAGAATTTATGTCCAAAGGAAGTGTATACGATTTTCTGCATAAGCACAAGGGTGTGTTTAAGCTTCCATCTCTACTCAAAGTAGCAATTGATGTCTCCAAGGGAATGAACTATTTGCACCAAAATAATATAATCCACAGGGATCTTAAGACTGCCAATCTTCTTATGGATGAACATGAAGTAAGTATAATTCATGACTATTCAATCAATGATTCATTTGTCTGTCACACCTGTTTTCCCTTTGCATTTATATAGAAAAAAATTCATCCAAAATCCTGTGCGTCAATTAACTATTTTTTAGCACGTTTGTGGATTTTTAATGCTTAGAATCATATATCCTTACTGTACAGGTCGTTAAGGTTGCTGATTTTGGGGTTGCCAGAGTGCAGACTCAATCTGGAGTGATGACAGCTGAAACTGGTACATACCGCTGGATGGCTCCTGAGGTAGTAATCTCCTTGGACATCTACTTTTATTTTGTGGATAATATCAGAAAGAGGAACAACTTCCAAGTGATTTAAATCAGAATTTGTTTAAAGTGATAGAATTCATAGTTTAATTATTCACATGGTTCAACTCAATCCCACTAAACATTTGTCCTGAAGGGGAGTTAGAGCTATTGTGGGGCTTTTTAGGCCTGCTATCATCGGGTTCAACAATAACTATGTTGGTTGGTAGTTTGTGCTGACTTCATTTAAGGTAACCTATCTCTCAGCTTCTTTTTACCATGGTCTTGTGAAGGTCATCGAACACAAACCATATGATCACAAGGCAGACGTTTTCAGTTTTGGAATAGTACTGTGGGAGCTTCTAACTGGACAAGTAAGTGCCTACTTCTCTTTGCAAGAACAAATGAGATTGTGTGCACTATGCTTGCTTCTGCATTTGCTATTCAGTGCGTCAGTTGATAACGGCATTAATTTCAAAACTCATGGTCTTCTTTATGGTTTATTTACCAGATCCCCTACTCATCCTTGACCCCGTTACAAGCGGCAGTAGGTGTGGTGCAAAAGGTACTTACTCCAAACAATTTGGCATAACTCTGCCACACGATATTCTTATGGATTAACATTTATTTGGCATGACTCAGAGCCTACGACCTACAATTCCCAAGACCACTCACCCAAGATTTGCCGAACTGCTTGAGAGATGCTGGCAACAGGACCCGACTCAAAGACCCCCCTTTTCCGATATTATAGAAATCCTGCAGAATTTGGCCAAAGAGGTACTTTCTTGCCCAACTGTAAAGCTTCTTGCCCGTTAAACATATTTAAATGATTCAATCCTAATCTTAACACAGGTTGGTAATGAGGGAGAAGATCGACGCAGACCTGGTGGTTTTTTCTCGGCAATTAGATGGGGCAATCACTGAGCACGGTTGAGAGAAACCTGATCTTGCATGTGGACCATTTCCATTGCACATACTTTTTGCATTGTACAGTTTTTCCGAGCACTCACAGTTGTTTTTATTGTAGTTTGTTTGTGTTTTCCTGGTGGTCTTCTCTTCAGAGACTCAGTTTTTCATCGTCTAATTTAGGCCGGCTGGTTAGCGGTAATTACTAATGAGCCCGTCATGGACCGGTAATGTTCACTACCCTATAGTTATGTATTAAATCTTTTGTTTGAACCACACCTTACTGTGTTGTCGTTGATTCCCAGCGAATGCATTCTCAGTGTGAATATTTATTTTCGACATTGAACTGCAAGAACTTTACAGGCCACTTATCTTCCCGGTTAGCCGGAAAAGTTGGTGAAACGATGTATACAGCAGAAGATTTTTTCCTGAGTTTAAACTTGAATTACAGTCATTACCACGAAATTCTTTGACTTCCAAAATCTTTGTTACAAATTCGTAAAATCATACATTACTAGACTTGTTCAGCAAACAACGGTTAACTTCGATGGATCTGCCATTGCTAGACACGCTGAGTAGCTGCCGTGCGCGAACCTTGACCTGCAACCGGACGATTGAGTCCATGCAATGCAGAGCTATACGTGCCTGTTTCCGCGCACACACTCCACGAACCAACGCCTGCAGCTTCACCAGGCTCCTCAGTGCTCGAAACGCTTGCCTGGCCTGTCAAATTGTTCAAATCATCACAAACCTAAGGGTTTTCAGTTTTTGTGCAAATTCAACAATTATTATGAAAGCAAAACTTGACGTTGAAAAAAGAACCAAGTTTGGGTAATGTACAAGGTGCCCCCGGAAAAAGGCTTGGAGCCTGATGGCTGCGATGTTTTCCTTGGTGAAAATTCTCTTTTCGAACGACGAAGATGATGAAGTGATGTCTTCGAGCTCTTCGTACCTGGCCGATTCTTCGTGCGTGCTCGGGGTGGTGTTGGTGTAGACCACGATGATATCTCTGTTGGATGATCTGACTAACTTTCTCCGGATTGTTCTGAACCACTTGCGAGTAGTTCCCATGTTCTTGTACAGTTTGGTTGAAAGAAGAATGAGAGTTTTGTTGGGGCATTTCTCCATTTAAAAGCAGATTCAAAACGTGACGTAAAGGGAGGAGATGTGGCCACCATGTTTTCTCAGGGGCAGAGAGAGTTGTTTTCTGCTTGTCTGATATTGAGAACGTGGAGGGATGAATATTTCTCTTCCAACAGATCTGTGTGGGTTTGTTTGAAGCATTCTACGGTGAACTCTCAACCAACGAAACGAACCCAAAGTCTCAAATACATAAAATAAAAGGAGTTTTAACAAACACTTCCGGTACTATTCACTTTTAACGAAAAACCACATTTATACATTTCCCTGATACTATTCACTATACCTTTAAAAATGGTTTTTCATTAAAAACGAAAATTTTTTGGACTTTTCGTTAGTTTTCCTTAAAATAAAAGGCTCAAAATTAAAAAGATAGAACAACGTGCACCTTTCATTTGGAAACGATGTCTTTTTTTTGAGTTTTAGCACTTTCCACTAACAAAACGATACCACTTTTCGGGTTTTTGAGAATTGTTCGAGTTCTATGACATGTTTATTTAGTTGAAAAGAGAGAAATCATGAATTGATGAGGGAAAAAATGATGAAAATGGGATCAACAATGGGATCGTTCCTTTGTATCCTTGATTTCTAAGGAGATAGGAACCCCAAGATATCATTCATGATTTATTATTAGATTACAGATTTTAACGAGACACCGGTATATTTATTTATTTATTATATATATACATGTACACACTAAAAGTCAAGAATTAGAAAATTTTTACTACTTAAATATTTGTAAACGATTTCAAAAATCAAGAATCATAATAATTTCAATTCAACAGAGTATCAATAGTGAGGGACTATTAACATGGGATGCCAAGTTTGCGGTTGTAAACTCCAAAAGCATAGAGCATACAAAATTGTAAAAGTAGAGCATTTCCTTTCCATAACTTCTTTACAAAACATTTATTTAATAATTTTCTTTTGCTTGTGACATTTTATGTTGCCACATTTTCACCATAAATTCTTTGGAACCAAGTTTCCATGTTTCTGCAGGGCTCTACTGCCACTTTTTTTGTGATTTCTTCCCTTCCCATAACCTTGATTCCAAACCTCTCTCTCTCTCTCTCTCTCTCTCTCTCTCTCTCTCCAGAATCCCATTTCATATCTCTGTTGGAAGTCCAGACTGTGTCCAAGCGGCATACCCACCAGCTATATCTGTAATGCCGGTGAAACCCTGCAAAATTAAGATTAAAGAACAAAGCTCCAGTCAGCTTTTATCAATTCTTTGATTGCAAGGATGGAAAGCCATTGAGATATTCAACCATGTTTGGACCCCAAAAAAAAAAAAAAAAAAAAATCTAAAAAGGTTCTTCACAACTAAGTCTCTTGTAACTCCATTTCATAGTAAAAAACACTTAAAGCACTGATTTGAAAAAGAAAAAAAAAACCCTAGACCGAACTATTCTTCCACCCGACTATTAGTTTATCCGACATTAAAAATTGATTGTTGAAGGCTTTTTTTCTTCTTCTAATTTTATTCTTGAGCTATTTCTCAGTAACATTAACAGTTGGATCGAACTGCAATTACGCCACATTATTATTACTGATAGGTAAGGGCATGTATCTTCTAATTTTATTCTTGAGCTACTATTGCACCAGCCTATTATTTGACCGGTACATTAACAACTGATAGGCAAGGGTTTACTTTATTATTTTTATTTATAATTTGATTCTCAAGTGTTTTTCACTATCATTAACAGTTGTGAGAAGGCTACGCTAATTAAGTATCCCAAAAAACAAAGCATTGCATCCTTTTCTAGCCAATAAAAAAAACGATTTTTGTCATAAATACGCGATTAAACGACACATTCTGGCTTCGGCTAAATTCTTTTCGGAATTGAATATGCAATACAAGTTCTAAAAACTAGTTGATAACGACGTTCAACCCAAATGTGATCCATATTTTTCAGCTTCTTCAACCATAAGTAATTACTTAATGCCAAAGTAAAAAGCTGTGGAGGGTAATGTCCTTACAGAAGCTACAAGATCAGTTGCAGCCATCATGGATCTTTTCCCAAGCTGGCATCCCTAAAAGGCCAAAAGATCAAATTAAACACTTAACTGGGGTAGAAATTTACTGAAAATAATTGGAAAAGAAAAAGGCAGCAAAAAATGTACTTAGTAATTTGAACTCACAACTATAATCTCATCATGTTTTCTGAAATGTGATGACACTTGTTCTAGAAATTCTTGGTTCTTTGTCATCCCTGCATACAAGAACAACAGGATTACATAAAAATGGTAATTAACTAAAATAATCCAAATTAAAAAAAAAAAAAAAAGTCAAGAAAAAGATGTGGATCGGAAGAACAAAAAATGAACCTGATCCAACTTTGTACAAGTAGGGAATGTTGACAGCCCCAGGGGCATGTCCTGCACTGAACTCCTCAGGAGTCCTACACAAAAACAAGAACAGTTAAACAAAAAGTAGACAAAGTGCTTAACTTAATAAAAGATAATTAGATTACCTGACATCCAAATATTTGTGTCCAGCTTGAAGAAGCTCATGTGCCACACGAACCGGCACCGAAGTTGGGACCCCCACAGCCTCCAAATTTCTCTTCTGAGCAGCTTTCACACTTTCCCAGTTGCCAAACAACAAGATCCCAAGTTGGTGAAAAACATAATAAATAACGATCTGAAAGTAATCTTGAGATTTTCACACTCCCGTTTTCTCCTCTTTCACTCAGTTGTTAGTTCATCCTTTTTTCTTAACTTTGGATGAAATAAATCAAAAAGAAAATCAAGGGACATAAAGGACAACGCAGACGGAGAAAACGAGAGCCTGAAAATCACTATACCTAACAATATTATCATACTTGCATAAACAGAATTTTCACTTTTTTTTAAACTTACCAGGAGTTGAAGTTCTTGTTTTGGAGTCCAGTGCCGAGTCTCTTCCCGTTTAGAGAAAGCGAAGATTTGTGGTTGAGATTTTGAGAAGAAAAAAGCGAAGGGGGTTGAATTGCAGCAGAGCCAGTAAGGCACGAAGAATACACAAACGAAATCGCCACCATATTTCTAACTATATACGTTTTCGATCGGTGTTTTGGTATCTGAGATTTTCAGATTGCAAATGCAGTGTTTCAGCAGAGAAATATGGAAAATGGTGGTGGTTAGTGTGGTGGAAAATGGTCTGAGGAAGTGTGTAATATAAATTTAATGGGTGTGCGTCAGCAGAAGAAGGCAGAGAGATGATGCCACGCCGAGTCTTGGTGTTCTGGTTTTTTTTCGGATAATAAACCCAAAAGACGAGGCACACATACTTTTGCATGGATAAGTTTCAACTGTTTCAACGTTTGTCTTAATCCTGATGAGTCAAAATTTATAAAAAATAAAAATAAAAAATAAATAAATAAACAGCCAACGTATGATGCATGTGAGTCTACTGCATGTATGTATACACCTTGGTGGATGAGACTGCTGACAAGATTTTTTTTCAGTGTTCTGGAGACTTTGATATTATCCAACCATTTACAATCTCATATTATTATAAAAACCTTACAATACACCGTTGTATTATATTAACTCATGCTTGAATGATTAGATTGTAACTGTCAAAATTTGTAAATTTAGTCGTACACTACAACGGTACATCTCATACAATGATGCATTATAAAATTTTAAATTTATTGAAATATTTAAATTTTTATATAAACATCTAAGGTGAATATAAATATGTGATTAAGAGCAGGTTGATCCAACAGCTACAAACAGAGGTCCACTTTAAAAGTTATAATAACTTCAGTCGTTGGATCAATTTTCAATGATACGAATTATCTGATTTAGTGGATTAGAAGAAAGGGATCCTCTTTCCTAAATATGTGTGATTAAGAGCAGGTTGATAGACGGACAAGGTGTTTATAAATGCATTCTTGAATGCTAAGATAATGAACCCATTCACAGTGCAGCAACATACGTGTCATGATGCCGTAATTCTTTACATACACATTTCAATATCGTAGCACACTCTTGTTTAATCATCTTCATTTAATTTATTCAGTATGATGGTAAAAATAATCAAGTCACTTAAAAGATAGACAAACGTACGTACCATTGCTTATATAGTTGTAAGATAAACAACCCCCAAAGTGTGGTGGGGTAGGATAAACAACGACAATGATTATGTATTATCTCGAGAAATCTTTTTACGTGATGACAATACCACAATTTTCAACATTACATGTTACAAACTCGAGATCTGCACAAATATAAGACCTAAACCCAATGTGCATACGATGACCACTGTCCATATAACATTATATAAGTTTTCACATTTTTCTAATAAAAAATATCTGTTATTGTAAAACTATATTAGATCGTTTTACGTATTGATCAACCGGTAAATTGTGTAACACTAACACAACAGAAATATAAACGGTAAAACTGAACACAACCGTATTGATCACCCGCCAAAAAAGACCGTTGAGAAATTTGGGTTGGACTTAAATACAAGGCCTAAATTGAAGGAGCTATTACTTGGGCCCATCCAGCCCAGATTAATCCCCGCGAATCTCCGTTGATTTTTCAGGTGGAATGTGAGAGCAGAAATGGCGACCTTGGCGTTCACGGGCCTAACATCTCCGCCGTTCTCGACGTCGCGCCGGTCTCCGTTGACCCACGGAAGATTCCAAATCCCCTTCCTCCATAAAACCCTGAAATGGGGTCAGAGATCTCTGCTTCTTCCCATAACATGCTCGTCCACCGAACCAAATCAAAACGCCGACGATTCCGAACCCAAAACGGCGTCGTTGGCCCCGTCGTCTTCGAGTGACTTGACCTACAAACTCTACGCAGGGCTCGGAGGTGTTGGGTTTCTCGAGACGACTTACTTGACTTACCTCAAGCTCACAAATTCCACTGCATTCTGCCCCACTGGCGGCGGCGGCGGAGGCGGAAGCTGCGGCGACATCCTCAGTAGCGATTACGCCGTCGTTTTTGGTACCCTCTTCAACTCCATACCGAACTCAATTCAAATTTTTTATTATCCCGAAACAAGAAAAAGTGAAAATTTGGATTTGGATTTGGGTTTTTGTGTATTGGAAATTGAATTGAGTTGCATTGCATTGCGCGCAAGGTGTTTGACAAAAGTTCCCTTTTGGATTTCCCAGGTGTTCCTCTTCCGCTGTTCGGAATGGTTGCTTATGGGTTAGTTGCTACTCTGGGTGTGCAGCTACTGACTGCAAAGAAGTTGCCTTTTGGAATTAGTGAATCTAATGCTCGCTTAGTTTTGCTCGGGACTACAACTTCCATGGCAGCTGCTAGCGCTTGCTTTTTGTACATTCTTAGCACCAAATTTTCGGGAGCTTCTTGCTCGTATTGCTTGTTATCTGCTCTGCTCTCTTTCACCTTGTTTTTCACCGCCTTGAAGGTGAGCTTTTGGATATTGTTCTTTTTATTTTCTTTGATTTGATGTTGTTAATGGCAGTGATTTAGTATTTGGTTTTTCTGAATTGTAGGATTTTGGGTTGGAAAAATTACAGAAGGAAGTGGGTTTGCTGTTTTGTATAGCTAGCTTAGTGGTTGTGACTCTCAACAGGTCATATAGTGCTCTTCCACCTGTGCCCTCAAGGTGATAAACCTCGCTCGTGGCTTTATATTTTTCAGTTTTACGGATATGTTAGTTTGGCAAGCTATTTAATGATATGGACCTATATTCTGCTCTGAAGCTCAATCTTCTAGGATTATGAGCATGCCTTTCCAACTAATTTGATAGAGGAAATCGAAATGTAAATATTTTAAGAATGGCAGTTTGATTCGTGGGAAATATTGGAGACTGAGAAACATAAGTGTTTTAGTTATTTTCAAATTTTTATGTAAAGGAGATGTAGGGAAATCCAATGTTCATAAACATTGTTTAGGTTTGAGTTTGATGCTCTAAGCATTCACGACCATATATTACGAGGGTCGCTGTGGCTTTACATCACTTTTATAACTTTTATTCTCAAGCAAGTATCTGTGACCGGAGTTTAGTGACCCTTGATATGAATTGATCGCTCTTTGATCATGTGGTACTTGGCTATTTGTGTGGAAGGAAATAAGATCAGTTTTCTGTGTGTACTGACCTCATCACCTTTATCTTAAAATCCCAAACCTGTCCCATGATTTTTTTTGGATCTGATTCACCATGTCATTATTTAACAAATTTCAAAGTTCACAAATATAATATTTGGTAGCTTATGCTAGTTGGTTACTTTTTTGTCAGTTTTGCGTGCTTATTGCCCTGATATTGTTTCCTTGTTACATTTCTTTTGTTAACAGCCCATCTGAAATTGATCTTCCATATTTTTCAACTGAGATAACAACACCATCAAGCCCGTTTGCAATAGCTCTTGCAAAGCATCTGAGTGCTATTGGTGCTAAAATGTATGGGGCTTTCTGGTGCTCACATTGTGTCGAACAAAAGCAGGTACTTAGATCTTAGATTCCTAATTAAATTTGATTCACTCATGATGCTTTTCTCTCTATCATCTTTCCTAAGTTTTCCCTTCGGTTCTTCTAACGAATAATGTTATCCATTAAGTTGTACTCCCAACCAGTGTTTTCAATATTTTAGCTGTCCCACGTGAGTAATAGAAAACTATGGTCTATCAATAGAAATTGGCCCCCAAGTTCACCTAAAAATGATGCCTAGCGACTTAAGTTAACATTACATAAAATTCTATGGAAACTGGAAACTTTTATTTTGTTGGAAGAAACTAGAAACGTAGAAAGTAACCCATGCCTACGAATACAAGCCAATGTTTCATATTCACGTATGATAGGCTTAATTGCAAAATATGTTATATAATGATATACATACATCCTAAATTTAATACAAAATATCTTATTTTACGTATTAAATATCTTCTCGAAATATCCGTCGATATATGAGCTATCGATATTTCCGTAAAGATCGATTTTAAAACCTTCCTCCCAGCCAATCATTTCAGACTTCATGAAAAACATTTTGAATGAACATAGCGTTCGTCTGTTGTATGTTCAGACTTCTGATGTATCCTGTTTGTTTTGTGCATCATGTAGATGTTTGGAAGTGAGGCAGCAAAACTGTTGAACTATGTTGAGTGCTTCCCTGGTGGATTTAGGAAGGGAACTATAATGCAAAAAGAATGCTTTGATGTCGGAATTGAAGGTTTTCCTACATGGGTGATTAATGGGCAGGTGATAAATCTCCTCATGGATGATTCACTATCTTCATTTGGTCACCTTGTTTGTATGTTGTCATGCACACCGTGTTTTAATATCAATACGAAACTCTAGCTGCAAGTTCGTCCCATCTATTACGATTAACTTGGTTCTGATAAAGCTCGGTGCTTCTTACAGGTATTGAGTGGAGAAAAAGAGTTGATGGAGCTTGCACAGGAATCTGGGTTTGATTTAAAGGAATTTAATCAGACTCCCTAGATTAAGCCACGGCGTTTGGTATGTCATCACTCGTAAAGATCATAGAAAACTTGTACGATTTACATACCCGATCATATATCACGAAAACTAGGCACCTCGAGGTGTTATATCTTGTACATTGTTGCCTGTATTGATTATGATTCAGTGGACCAAAGAAGCTAGTTAGAGTTGTACATCGGAAAATTTTTCCTAAATTGCAAGATTCAAGACTCTTTTCTAATATATTTGTCCACAAAATCTTCTGTCTCCTTCTGTTCTATTTGCTACCGAAACGCCCTTGGCCGGAAGAACATGAAAATCTGGTGTCTCACCGAGTATATACACCAGGTGACAGGGCGGAATCACGGTGACAGGTTAGGAGTAGATGAGGCATGACATCATTGGGGCGTCTAATTTTACGTGGGCTTTTCTTTTGGGTCAAGTTATGATTGTGGGCTTTGGTAATGAAAACGAGCCATGAAATTAAAGCCCATTTTAAGATGAACAATGAAATCACAACCAAACATCACTACCGGTTAAAAGCTAAACCTAATCGGACAAAAAGATTCGGTATGGACCTTCCCAATAATTTGAGCTAACTTTAACTTCTATCAATCAACGAGCGAATAGGATGAGATCATGCTTGGCTTGCTTTGGAAGTTACGTAACCCATACTTCCTAATGTCGTGTTATCAACGCTATTCGTTTAAAAAAATTACTTATAGAATGTCACGATCAATTATGCATACGCGTAAGCTGATCTTAACTGTTCATATACATTAAGCTCCACATACATCAACGACCATGATCAGTCTAGCGCTTGTCTTATTGACCCTAGCACTCACTACCCAAATTGCCAAATAGCTTCATGACTATTAATGCATAATAGGTCTCATGTGTATCAACGATCAAAACAATCCTACGCACACACCTTATAAGTTTAGCCCCAAGTCAACTGGTTATGAACCTTACATGCATTAACGGGAAATACCAACCTCGACGCATGACAAATCACAACCCAAATTAGAATTATTTCTTTAATTAGCTAGTAGATTAAGGCTTGACCACATGCCCATTGCCATAAACACTTCTTACTAGTTCAACCCTTCATGAGACTTTATCTCCTCTCCTCTTGCGTTTTTTTATCTTTGTCCACTTTCTAATTCGAATGAGGATCCTCTTTGTGAGGATTCTCAAGATCTTCCAATCACATCCGTTCATTTTATATCATGTGGTCAGATATCATTGTAAATTTTTTTATTTAAAATTAAATATAAATAGAATCTGATAGAAATTGACTGCATGATGTATAATTAAGAGACGTAATTAGAAGATCCGGAGAGGATCCTCAATGTTATAATTCAATCAACAAAATGCCAAGTCAGCAGTCAGCCAACCAAATCGTTATCCGACTCGGACACCCCGGGCCCTACCTGGTCCCTCCAATAACCGAAGATGCTTCCGAATATTCCAATCGCCCCCTGATTTTCTGAGGCAGTTACCAATTAATTACCCTTGTCGTCGCCTACATAATATCTCTCATCAAACGCCATCGACCCCCCCCCCCTCCCTTCCCATTTCAAAATTCTTTCACAATTCACCGCACTTTCTCGGCAACCAAACAGGCAACAAGAAAATAATAGAAAAAGAAAGAAGAAGAAAAATGCATACTCAAATCTCCGATTCCGAGCAGCAGGAACTCATCGAAAAGCTCGACATCTTCAAGATCAAAGGACGAGATAAACGCGGCCGCACCGTCCTTCGCATCATCGGCAAATTCTTTCCAGGTATTTTAGGCCTCGGTTAACGTGGCTTTTGTGAAAAGCACTTCTGTTTCAAAGTACTTGTGCTAGAAATGCTTTTGTTAAAGGTTCTTTGACTTTTTTTTTTATCAAAAGTTCAAGGCATCCTGGAAGTGCTTTTCTAAAAAGCGCTTTTATGACGTGTAAAGTTTTTCTGCCAATTTTAAAGCGCTTTTAGCAGTTCAAAAGATTATTCCCTAACGGATCGTTAATTATTCTTCGTAATCAACATTTCTCCTTTATTTAATTTAATTTTCTGATTTCTTTTTGTATTTTTGAATTATTTAGCTCGAATTGTGAGCGTGGATGCTCTGCGGAAGTATTTGGAGGAGAGGATATTTCCAGAGATCGAGAAAAAGCCGTTCGCCGTGCTGTACGTGCACACCGGAGCCCAAAGGTGCGAGAACTTCCCCGGGATCTCAGCCGTCCGATCAATCTACGACGCCGTACCAATCGGCGTCCGCCAGAATCTCGAAGCCGTGTATATCCTCCACCCCGGCCTCCAGGCCCGGCTCTTCCTCGCCACCTTCGGCCGCTTCTTTTTCACCGGCGGGTAATTAATTTAATCAATTAATTTACTCGAACGTCAGAAGCGCATGTTAGCATTTTCTTGTGAATTGTACTAACGTGCGCGTGTGGTGCGGCGCAGGGTGTATGGGAAGCTGAGGTACGTGAGCAGGTTGGATTATCTGTGGGAACATGTGAGGAGGAACGAGATTGAGTTGCCTGATTTCGTGTACGATCATGATGAGGACTTGGAGCACCGTCCGATGATGGACTATGGATTGGAGAGCGATCATCCGAGGGTGTACGATGCACCCGCGGTGGATTCACCCGTGTCGACGTACTCCATGAGATGCATCTCCTAGCTTGTCCGTACTAATTAGGGTTAAAATTACATGGGATATTTTCGAATGGGCTTCCATTTAAGTAGACGGTAATTGAGAAGTAGTTTTTTTTTTTCCTTCTCTCTTTGTTACAATTTAGTAGTTGATTAGGATAAATATGGTTGTACGTAGTATAAATTTAAAATTTCAATGTTTGGTATATATTACTTAGGCGGTGGAGTATTTATCTATGCACTTACAATTTCAACCTCCACATAGATCCGCCCAGTGTTTAAATTATTGATATCGTGAAAATATCGATGTGTAAATTTGTGAAAATATAGATTGATATATTGATATCGCTATATGTTGCCTTCGATGGAAACGTTGGAATTTGCTCAAAAACAGGAAAAATTTAAAGAATGCCATATGGCAGGTTATCGATATTTAATTGATTTGTTGGAAATATTGACAAACTATGTTGATTTTAGCCGAAATTTAAGAGTTTCTTCGATATATGGTGACATCACCCTTTCCATATATTTCTCTGGTTTTTCTAATCCAAGAAATTTCAAACACTAGTTCTGCCTCATTAATTGACATCAACAATCGAATTGAATAAATCAAACAAAAACAACGGATATAATTAAATATGAGTGTGTAACAGGTTAAAAATAGCGTGTTTATCATTTATTTTCCACTTAGTATTCCAATTAACGGTAGCATAAAACATATTTAAAGTTGCTTTTTTATATAAATAGATGATAAAGCCACTAGGAATAGCCTAGTGGTGAGGTGTGGGGTAGAATTGGGTCCCAGGTTCGAAACTTTAAAATATATGTATGATATGTACATGATGCTACAGTAATACATGGACTAGGAGATACATGATGCATGTACCTTGTTTAATACGAAATATGAAGATAAGCTAAAATAATGAACTTTGACTATAATTATTTGAAAATAAAATAATCAATTATTTGCGAAGGTAACCTAAAGCAATGAACTTTGACTATAATCTATATAATAGAAAGTGGGAGCCCCAATTTGAGGTCATGCACATGAGGCAAAAACTTTGGGGTCACGCATTTGATAAAAATATTAGGACAAAATTGCTTCTCAAACAAAAAAAATCTAAAAGCAACCTAATATAATACATCAAATAATGTAAGGGTAATTTGGTAGTCATAAAATATAATATAAATATAAGTGGGAAGACAGATGAGTTTAAAAAAATAGAACGATGAGTGAAAGTTGATGGTGCCCACGTGAAGGGGAAAGAAAAATACAATTAAAAAATAAGAAAAATCATGAATATTGTGTTTAAAACATCTTAAGAGGTGCGTAGTGTCGGTGATAAATTAGTAAAGTTTTTTTATAAAAAAAAATTAGTATTTTACAATAGGTTAGCAATAATGTGATTCAATCAGTTGTTTATTAAATATTATTTTCTTTATAAAAACAAGTATTTCGCATTCGGATAATAATGTGATTAAATTAATTGTACACTAAGAGGAGGGAGTAAGCTTAACCTCACAATGGGCTAGCAATCAGTTGTTTATTAAATATTATTTTTCTAATTTTAATGTAAATTCAATAAAATGTAGATGGAAATTAAAAAATCGCTTTTATTAATATGGATTCAACAGCTTTGATTAGTTAAAAGACCGCTTTCATTAAATGTATTTATTATTCATTTCCATCTACATTAATAAATATATTTCAAACATGTAAATCACGCATAACACGTCGTGATTCAAAAAATGTCTTATGCATACGCATAAGCGTGTGCAAGGAAGCTAGTTCTTAGAAAAGAAATAATTATGTGTAGATACTAGATGGAGTGAACCACATTATACGTTTCCTCTTACATATTCTTTGTATTGGATATGCGAGTACAATTCTTCATTTTTAAGCAGTCACTCCAATCTTTAACTTTTTTTTTTTGGTAAAATTTAACTAATTTTTTTGGGTAAATTACATAGTAGCCCCTCAAGTTTGAGATCTATTACAAACTTATACAACATCTTCAAAACATTTTATTTTCATACCTCACGTTCTATTTTATTTCAAAATAATACCTCCGTTACATTTTTCATCCATTGATCCATTAAGTGCTGACGTGACTTCCACATTTGTGCTACGTGGCTAGATATGGGTTGGGAGGATAATGGGATCTGGGTTTCAAGTATTCTGGTTTTTTTTTTTTTTAATTTAGAAGATTAAGGTTTTTTTTTTAATTAAAAAAAAATTTGTTGTGGCACATATTTGGCAGTCACGTCAGCACTTAACGAATCAATTGATGAAAAATGTAACGAGGGTATTATTTTGAAATAAAATATAACGTGAGATATGAAAGTGAAATGTTTTAAAGATGTTGTATTGGGTTATAATAGACCTCAAACCTGATGAGCAACTATGTAATTTACTCAATTTTTTTTAATGTTCATTTACTTATATTATAACATTTGTTCTGGTGTATTCGTTCGTGTTTCAAGCGTATTGAAAAATGGAATTGGATCCTTCAAAACTGAGCCCACTAATCAATGAATCCGGACCATTGA